>NC_135777.1:7865922-8048286 GCF_028453695.1 Augochlora pura
CAATAATATTATAATCTAAGCAAACCTATCTCTACTGATAAGTGTATTTGCATAAGCAACAATTATCTGTAATCTTAAATATCTCATCGTTATTATTTAGCAAACATATGTACGATTTTATTTTTCGTTACGCGACTTTCTGTACACATAAGTGTTAGAAAATTATGCTAAATAGTCAAGACGAGTGCTTTTTTCCGAGGTTCTGGGGTAAGGTGCCATGCGGTCCAACATAGCTCTCTTACCAAAAAGCAACGCTGCCTTCTCCACTCCGTGGCTAGATTCTCCACGAACGCAGTTCTCAGTCTTTGGCACTGCAACGACGGTTGCTTGCCTTCTTTAAACACATTTTCCATAACCAGTCAAAACCTTGACATTCGATTCCTGGGAGACACAATGTTCGTAACGATACATTGTATCTATATTGTATATTGTAATTAAACGAGCTGTAAATACAATGCCGCAACGCGAGACGCGTAACACGTGTAGTGAAATGCGCAACAATATTAACACAACACAATGAATAGCGAAAATTTAGCCGGTACTGGGAGTAAATGCGCGCGCGACTAAGCCGACACTTACTGAGTGGCAGCATAAAAAACGACCGGTCGATAAAGTATTAAGTGTGTGCAATAAGTATACGTGGCATATTAGGGCGATGTTCGTATCAATATATTTCACATCACCTATGAGGTACTATTGTTGACGCATTCTTTTGCCAGTGTCGTTTTTTTTTCCACTGTGGCGTGCGATAATTTCGAATCGACGATAAATATGGAAAGTAAATCTTGAAACCAGTCGCTAAAACAACTAATTTGGTGGACACTCGGGAGTGGAAGGTCAACACAACCACGATGGAAGAAATCTGGGAATTTATAGAAACGCACAGAACAAAGACTTCATTAGCAACTTCATGCTTTACAATATAGTTTATTATTAATAACCCACAAGTTTCCACGTCTTACAACAAGAATAATAACAACAACGACAACGACTACGCAACGACTTCAACAACTACAGTAACAACAACGACTTGTCAACGTGACGGTTCTCCTTCGATCGAGACGATCTTTTCCGCTTGTTATTCCACCCTTATCAGCCTTTTTCCACATCATCATACTACTCTCTCTCTCTCTCTCCCTCCCTCTCTCTCTCTCTCTCTCTCTCTTGCATTCATTCCCTTTTGCTCTGCCTCACTCGCTATCTTATTCTTACACATTCTCTCTCTCTCTTTATTTATTTCCCTTTCGCTCACTCATACTCTATCCTTCGGCCACGCAGGACTTCCAGGAACCTAAGCAATAGACTCAGGTTACTCGAAGTTTCCGAAGCACTCTGTCCCCATCTGTCCCATTCATTAACATTTTATGACACTCGATCATGCTGTCTTCCATACCCGGAAAAAAACCCTACAATAGCAAACATTCCTAGCATTAAAAATCGTCTCATTAAACTTATTTGCCAGCATCCCACATACCGAAAATAATCTGCCAACCGATCTGCTATATTTAAATAATATAGTACTGTCAATACTATACTATAATATAGTCAATATTGAAACTAGTGCAAACAACAAATATATTATCATGCAAATATTTATATGTATACTTTTATAAGATAGGATTAATGCAAAATGATAAGAACTGCGTTATAATTTATCATTCAACTAGAAACAAAGCCAACAAACCAATTAAATATAATCACTCCACAAAACCGGCAAATATCAAATCGGAACGACTTCCATCGATTAAACGAAAAATACTGGAGCCTGACTGAAGATGTCAAATTTATAGATTGTAATGTGGCAAAAGGAGAAGAAGAAGACAAAAGCTATCGACCATTGTTGAAGCCGATTCTGGACTGATCGATAATTGGCTGGACCGCGACCGAAGCTTCGCGAAGCATCGAGAATGCGGCAGACTACCTAGTTACCAAACTGTTATTAACATGTTGAGCGCCACGCGGTTTTATAACGACTTCCCGTCAGGCCGCGCGCGCTGGTATCGTGGTGCAGCAATGCGAAGCGTCCGCCACCGATGACTGACGCGCTTGAACGGAAAGCTCGGTGTCAGTCACATGGCAATCAACGTGTTAACGGTTCATGATTATGTCAAGATTATTTTTGGTGCGAGGTTTAGTCTTTTGGTTGAATTTTTCTTCATTATATTGTTTTTAATATGCGCAGCAAATGAAGCATTACTTAATTTCTCTAATTTTGAAAAATCAGCGATGAGTCGTCCTGACGCTCCTTGTGTTGATTCCGTGACTGCTGTTGCGGTTGAGTGGTCGACTTCTGGCTTTACCTCGGATGTTGGGGAGACATCCCCTTTCGGGGTCTTTGTCTCCTCCATTTTATAGCGTGTTGAATATTTAATATACAATATTAAAACTACCGATCACTGCACGGCTATGCAATTTGTCACGGCGTCCCTTTTGTGTCGTTAGGGTTTTGTCACGGCGGTGAAGCGGTTGTAAGGCACGTCCTACTCCTACGAAGGTTGATGAGAGGCTGGGGGGATACTGACCATTATACTACCGAGGATCAAATATGTTTATGTTTTTTAAAGCTAATATTTAAATAAATAGGTGTCATTTGGTTGTAATATATTTGTTAAACTACACTGTATTTGTTGTAGCCACCAATAAGTGTCGGTGTTGTGTAAATGGTTGTCGCTTAAGTCTATGCTGGATAATTTGTAGTGTAACGAGGCGAAAGGAGAAGAAGACAAAAAACTATCGACCATTGTTGAAGCCAATTCTGAACCGATCGATAATCGGCTGGAACGCTACCGAAGCTTCGCGAAACATCGAGAACGCGACAGACTCCTTAGTTACCAAATTCTTATTAACGGTTCATGGCTAGCAATGAGGTAGCACAAATAGAGGGATCTCGGTTAAATCGTCGCTACACCTGTGAGAGAAGGAAGGAGCCATGAAGGCCGGTCGTCCGCTGAGAGAGGAAAAGGGTAGCTTTCTGGCCGCCTGTAGGAATCTGCATAAGTTCTTCGGTTACCATGTCGGTTGGAGAGGACGGCCATGAAGGCCGGCTGCCATTGCACTGTAGCCTAGATCTATTGGGAGAGGACGGTTAAGAAAACCGGCCGCCCGACAGTAGCAGTTGTTCCATTTGATCGAAGCTGCTTTCGTTGCTCGCCATAGATGTTAACTCCCTGTCAACCGCTAATCAGAATATATCTACTACCGTCCTCAGAAATCCTTATATCCTGCATCCAGAATTCATTCCAACAACAACAATGACACCCGTACCCGCCTTACAAGATGAATTAAGGAGACGCAGAGAGATAGAGATGTGTCCAGAAATGGATATTAATCATATATAGTACACTGAGTAGCGATTCAAACACAAAAATGTTTAGTTTTTGATGGACGCCAGCCTAGATTAATATAATTTTTCAAAATTAGTTTTACGAAATTATTTACAGAATTATAATAATCTTATACAATTTTGTTACGAAGTATTACGAAATTATATTTTTATTTATAATAATTGCGAAATCTGTAAATATGCAATTAACCAAGTACGCACTAGATGTACTTATTTCTATATTTTTCATATAATACGACTATACAGTTCTTATGTAATACTTAAGAAAGTATAAATACAGGAAATGCCATGGTGAAATTGAAAGACGTAAGTGCGAATATCGAAGACTATCGATGTGCGATGACCGCATTTTCCGACACGATGGCGCGATCTTATGAGCGTTCAGGATAAAAATCAGAACTTCAAAACTAATTAATTTTCAACTTAAGTACATTCATAATTTTTTAAAGAGTCACTCAATGATACTTATCAAAAAGAGTTTTGATTTTGTATTACATCTTAGATTTACTTTGTGCTTTGGGAGTTTGACCATTATTAAGAATATTGTAACAAAACGAACCGAAGGTAGTTATAGTATTGAAACTATAACATGAATTAGATTAAATTAATTCTAAGATAAATGAATAAACAAAGAATGTTGTAAATATTGTGATCGCTTATTTAACGGAAGACAGGTCAACAATTTCAATTGTAGAAGTAATTATGAAAATTAAACTTACCGATGCTTTGACGATAGGGATCATTGTACATTTTGAGGATTTAACTGGATTCGCACTAATATCACTGGTCAGCTTTGTCGCTACTGTGTCCTCCATTTTTCGTTTTGTTTTTTCCACTTCGACACTTTTTGGTTTCACATTCTCGATTTTAGGTTTCTCCAATTTACAACATGAGATGCTCAGATTTTGTGTTTGCACTTTCTCTTCATTTTTGCTTTTTGTTTCTTTCTTTTCGATCTCCACCTGACGGTCTTGATTAACAGCAACGTTCTTCAATTTGTCCGCAGATAAAACGTTCTGTTTTAGATCAGTGCGAATTTCAGCTTTAATTAGTTTATCCGCCGAAACGTCTTTCATGGTTATTGACACTTTGTTATTCATGTTTTACGCTTTTGTGCGGTGTATATCCGAACCTAAACGATAAAATTAACTTTTAACATACAAACTTTGTTTAAATGTTAACTTAACTTATTTTCTAAACTTAACATTTCTGAATAATAATAAATAATGAAACTCCACAAGTTATTCAACCAATTTGAAAGATATTTGCTGATTCAATTATTCTTGTGCTAATTACACATATAAAAGTGGTAATGGAATTTGTACCACTTGCTTATCGTTTCCAATTACCAGAAACGTCTAGACACGATAAGATTAAGATTATTCAAAGCGTTCTATGTAAATTTGAGGACATACAAATTAGTTATGGCATACACGAAGGTTGTGTGCATAATCTTAGACAATGTTCTATTTCGAATTATTCAAAATACATATTGAATCATTAGTAATGTGTTTTCTAAAACTGATGTTATGACAATAGTTTTCCACATGACGTTTACATATTTATATCATTATTAGAAATAGTAACATTCAAATATTGTTATACTAGAAGTAAGCCGGATTTTGGGCATTCGCAATAAAAGTAAGTAAATTAAATCCAGAATACTAAAAATATTTAAAGAATTTTAGAAATGCTAGAAATACTTTAAAGATACAAGCAAATAAATTTCAAATTTTAAGTGAAGTAATATATAATGTAAGTTTAAAAATATGTAATACAAAATTAAATCAAATGTCGAATTAGTATTTTACATTTTTTCATTCGAATTTTCATGTAGTATACAAAGCGAACAAATCGTGATATCACAATTTGTTGTTATACTGTACCGTTACATTGTTGTCTAAATCAAGCACTATTAAGACTCATAGAATTTAAAAAATTTAAAGAAGTAACCAATGCGATAAAGTTTAATATTGTAGTTCCATTTCAGTTATTAAATTATTTCTGAAATGTGGTAATCGAGATATGTGATACACGAGTGTGTATTATGAGGGTACAGAAATGTTCAAAAGATCCAATTGCATTTATACTACACGAAAAGGTTATTTCTTATTAAGGTATAACGTAAAGTTCAGTAAAATTTATTTTCTTCTGAAACTAATGAAGTAATGCAATTACACGTATTTATTTTACACGTACCAAGTGGTCAAATTGGTAGACGAATTTATCGAGAGGCTATCAAATATTTTGGAACTCTATTGTTGCGACATCTGTTTATAAAAAATTATCCGTAGCTGGTAATACATGTAAGGACACGATCTTCATACTTTAGTGAGGTTAATACAGTGGCACCATCTATGTCAGAATAATGAATAGTAGTAAATCTTCGCAGTTATCATTCGCGAATAATTTTTGGCGAAGGGTCTGAGTATTTTGTTACTATATATATACAATAATAAATAAACTTTACCCATAAACAATACCATTGGTACGTTCGTTTAATTCCTAAATTGACAAATTTTATGTTATTTTTCATACACTATTTTTCTTACCACAAGCATGATGAGTACTTGCAAGAAATATGCAATTTTTCTTATATTAGAAACTTTTATGGTTTAATATGAATGCAGACCATTTTTTTCAACATTATTATACTTTCAAAATATTTGTTTAACCCTCGAATTATTATATAAAATCTTCCTGGGTTGATTACTCTAATTTTGATGTTCAACGTTCATAAACTTTTGAAGAAAAATATAAATTATCCTTCAACCGTTTTTATGACCCTATTGACTCTATGATAGGTTTACTTTGAATCTACTTGCGAGAAAAAAATATATATAGATTAACGTATAAAAATGTTTCCGTGTTTTTCACCAATGTTCAAGTCAAAATATTTCAAAATTATGCTTTGTTTCCTTATATTGTAAATAGTAAAAGATTCGATATTATAAACCGACATACTATTATTTTTATTCTAACTCTTATCGGTCACACATTTCCCCAATTTAATTTGTGTCAACTTAACACAGCGACATAAAATCAATGTTATGAAAAGATAACACTTTATCTACCGGAAGCCTATTAATCGAATTGTCAATTAGTGTGCTATAATAAGAGAAATCTAAACAATCTTCTTCTACTCGATAATCCTAAAGAAAATTATCAATATGGACGACTTGTTGGTTTTTTAGCACGACTGAAATAATTAGTTTTACTAAAAAATTTATTAAACAGTATAACTGTAAACTGTAGACTTTCGGAAATTACAAAATAATTACCGGCATATAATGTGTTAATGGTTAAAATTTTACAAATTCCTTCTTAAAAAATAAATATATAAGGTGAGATTTAAGATGAGATTATTAGATAGTAACTAATTAAACTAATTAAAGAGTAGAACATACTATATACATATTTATGAGAAATGTATCGAGTTGACACGAAGGACGAGTGAGGATTAAAATATAATCTCCAAGCGATTGAAACAAAGATACGCGATTATAGAACGCGGTACACGCTCTTATGATATTATATTATGTTATATTTGAATTATAACTAGCAGAGGAATAGAATCATGGTTACATTCGAATCGAACCATCAAAACTCTACTGTGTACAAAACAATGGTACTATCGTATCGAAATCGGCTTGCACGTCAGTACACACCTTCGCTGATTTCAGTTGGCGCAAAAACGCGGTAAAGCATACGAACTGATAAATTATCACACTTGACTTCTAAGACGAATTACATTCTATATTCTTAATTTATCTTGTAATAAAGCTTTTCTGCATTCATTGTCAGAAACAGAGAAACATTATTTGTTGTCTTAAATAGGAAATGATTTCCTTTCTTAACAATTTCGATAAATCGACAATAACATGCCACTGCTCGTAAATTCTCTTATCATCTCAACGGTTTTGTGCGTTTTACCTACTATTTTCAGTCACAGCTACACCAAGTTCGTAATTATATTGGATAAAAATTGCTTCGATTTTCATAAAACAATACCGAACATGTAAACATGTAAATATATATATACCTTAAAACTTATTGAATTTATTCCACCGTATTCGGATCGATAATTCGTTTCATACTACACCGGCATGCCCGCAATGTCTAGCGGAAACAACACGAAACCCCACTGCCGCCTTTCGAACAGTAAACGATAAACATTAAAGAACGCGACCGTAAATGGGTTTTTTGTTTCGCAGACGGTCCTGTTAACCTCGAGAATATTCGCTTCGCTATGCAGGTAAGCCGAGCCTATTGTGCACCGAGTGAAGACACCATGCGATACAGGAATAATCGGAATTTCAACTTACTTTGTGCGGAGTGTCACTACTCGAATGGGGCACTAACTCCAACGTGAAACAGCTGTCGTAGATGAGAATCGTCTTACTGACGACAAATGAATAACCAGATTATCAGTTCGAACGTGAGGTATATCTGACGAGTGGCCGAGTCAGTTCGCATTTGTGAATAATCTTCAGTCGACTGCCGCGTGATGGCCGCGTGTTCCAATAGGAACGGTGTTATTCCATTTCTGTGCAGATTTCAGCGGTATCGGTTGTTGGACGGGAATTAAATCGCATGCGAACTCCCTCGTCCCGATTTAAACATTCCAGATACCATAAACTAACGATTGCCGCTTTATACGATATCTCTGCGATTTCCTTAACACATCGTGTACTAAATGCCAACTTCGCAAGATTCTCACATGTCAAATTCATTTAATTAATGAATGCAAAATAAGTAAATTCAAATGCACCATAGTATTTACTAGTTTAACCCTTCTGCGTTCAATAGATTTTGCTAACGTCTCATTCGCTCGAATATATTGCACTAAAAATTAATTCTAAAAACTGATTAAAGATTACTATTACTGATTCAGGTTAATTGATCTTTATTTGATTTATATTGCCTTTTATCTTCTATGGACTTACATATGCATATAGCCGTAATATAGTCATGCTATTACATTAACTTGAGAAGCAAATAAGAAAGATGTGGCAGGAACTATAGTATGAAGAACTGTATTAGTAAAATGTCTGTTTTATATGTAAGGGAGCTATGATTGGACTTTTGGTTGTTGTTAAGTTAGTGTAAGTTTCACCTAATGCAGATACTTTTATTTCATACGAAGATCTGGTCATTATTATTAAATATGATCATATCGATTTTCTTAAAAATCGCGATTGTTGTCATGCTTTCCGAAGCAACTGCATATGTAATACAGCAGTAACAAATTATCGAAGGACTAACTTGGAAGATAGAATTTGTGATTTAGGCCAAGGCGGTCAACAATTCAGACGTCAAAACCAAGAAAAGTATGAACGTGAAAAACTTCTCATAAGAAAACATCGTTTGACGAAGAAGTGCTACTAAAACCCTTCATAAGTGTGCACTTCTGACGATTTACTGGCAACCGTGTTAAATTTCAGTTAACCTCTACGCACCCTTGGCCGCGTATGTGTACCTTTAGTTTTCTTAAAATTATGATTATTCTAAGTGTAAAGAATATGAGAATCAGTTGAAAAAATATTCGCTACAGAATTCCTCAGCAATATTAACAAAACCTCATAAATAAAAAAAGAAATAATTCAATAGATTGTTCCCTACTATAAAAATTCATCCCTGAAGAGGTTATCATCCTTATGTATTCATTTTCATTTGTGTACTTTTGAACTTTCTTTTTCTAAATCAACGTTGATTTCGATGAATTACATTTTTATTGCTACTTATCTTTATTTTAACGAGTCATTATGTTCTAACTGACTATACTCAATTTAGCATCGAACTAACCTATCCGAAAGTAACAAAACAGTCGAAGCATTTGAAAAATTTTTCATAGTACAGTGTGTATTCATTAGCACAGCAATGTTATGCGATTGACATAACAATGTAAAAAAGCAGTACCACAAGTTCCCATTTATACTGCGGTAAATAATGTCACAAACAATAAACTAAACCTGTGCATAAAACATTGCTGCAGTAATAAAAACACACTGTACTATGAAGCATTTTTCTAATACTTCGACTGTTTTATTACTTTCGCATGGGTTAATTCTATGACAAATTGAGCATAGTTCCATTGTCTAGTCTTAGATGCCTTCCTCACACTGTACTAACCCACCTATGTTAGTTTGCTGCTATGATCATCATTCTGTATTGTCTCGCTTCGGGTTATTGACTCTTGCGCAATGACGAACTACAGCTTGGTTTACTCTCTGTATACAATCTTATCAGTCAACTGATTGAACGTCCTGTAATTTTAGAATTATTGGAATTTCGCGCACTCGTTAAAAGATTGTCGTGATATTAAGCAATTTCTTAGTTGGTAATATGATACCATTTCGCGAAATAATGTTAGTTTTCGTATATCCTCGTAGCGTCTGGTAAATTGATCATCGTTAATATTGTTAATGAACGAACAGAGAATAGCGATGATTGCTACGAGTCTTTATTTCGTTTAATAATTTCATATCTTTCCAGTTTTTATCTTCTTCAAGTTCCGAGTGTTCCATGCGTTATTATCAATGAAACCGTTTATCTAGGATGTATGCAAAGAGTTTTGCAAACGGACGAAAGTCCCACCGACCAATGGACATTTAATTATGGCCGATGAAGACCTCATCCGGGCGCACCACTCATCCATCAGAAATTTTCCTTGGAATATCAGCTCGTATTTTCATTTTAGCCTCTCGATGATGGATACTTCCGATCTTCAAAGTTTCTGAAAAAACGCGGAATATTCCATTAGTTAGGGGATTTTGCGATCCAAATTACTTCTAATAATCTAGAAACAAAAAGATATATTTAAACTACATATCAAGTTTTATTGATTTATTGTTGCCATATCTAGCTTACGTTACATACTGAAATTAGATTAATTACCATCTTTATTACAAAAAACTTAAGGATTTATATCTTATTACATGTTGCACCTAGTTCACATAAGTATGAACATTCTTTTTCTTATTTTTCCTCTTACAATTTTAGTGGTTGCGTTTACCTTATAATTATTACATATACGATATATAATACAGGATGTACCTGAAAGATAGTTACAGTTGGGCACAAGATGATTCCTCATGAAAAAATATGAAAAATTATAGAATAATATTTTATAAAGTATAGAATCAAATTTTTATATTTAAGTTTGAAAATTCTCTCTCTACATATAAAAGAGACAACAATTTCGACAATTTTGTAATTAAAGGAATAAAATATTTTTCCGTTTTTTTTTTTAAATTCGTTAACTCGTCAGTGTCGCACATACATTGTTTATAAACATGACATGCGTGCATACAAAGCAAATTCTTCATACACAATTTTCTCGAATACCAGACCTTAAATGAAAAAAAAAGTTATCCTGTACTTTTTCATATTTTTCATGAGAGATCACCTGATCGGCCTATACATATCTTTCAGGGACATTCTGTACATTCATCGTTGTCGCTCTTGTTATCGTACGTTAACTGGCAAATTCAGGGTTACGTAAATTTGGGAATAGCATATCCAATTAGTTGACACGGTTTTATCGCATCACTATGGTTCGTAGAAAGTGTCACAGACAAAAATTGCTGATGCCACTTGTATTTCTGTACATTTCCGACAGAAAAAAATTCCGCTAGGATTATAAAATAATCTGAAGGTATCAAATTACGAACGAGACCAATTCAATTTATTTGCCATTCAAGTGTCAATGTTCTTAATCTGATTTCATAAATATTTTCATGAAGGCGGGCGGTATTGCTTTATAAATCGAATCTTCCCATTTGATGAGTTCGGGATTTAAGATGTATTTTGGAGCTAATAATATCCGTTATAGATTGGTGGGTACACGAGATGAAGGAGGAAGAGTAATGTAGAAAGATACAAAATGCTGCAGGTCACGTCGTAAAGCAGAACTTGTTATCGAACCTCTGTATGTACTTTGGTCTATGGTGTAACAGTTTTTTAATACGAAATTTAATTTGTTTGTATCCATTCAAAAAGCAGAACGAAGTTTTTAACAATTCTTTTTATTTAATAATTAAGTATTAATAGTAACAAAGTAAATTAATCTCTATTTAATAATTTTAGTATTATTTTTTTAAATATCACAAGTTGTAAATGTATCTATAATTCCAAATTCTCTGGACCTTTCTATCGTTTTAATTTTCGATATTTAATCTTATCACAAATACAATGAAATCGCGTGGTGTCTACAATTCTAGCAATTTTACTAATGGGATATAAAAGTTAAGTCTTTTTCATTTATTATTGAATTCTGTTTAAACTGTAACGACGTTCGCTCCGCAAAATATTGTCTGATGCCAAGCGGAAGAAAAAACCTCGCCTGTTTAAAAAGGAGTGATTTGTAATGTCACAGCTGGTGTTCATTAATTGTAGATTACCAATTAAGTTCCATCAAAGAGCCAGTCCCAGTTATGTTGCTTGGTCGTGTTTCGCTGTGTGAGTATACGCTTTGTGAAGACTAGCTGTGTGATAACTACAAACGTGAGATGAAACGAAATAAATTTTATGCCTTTGATCTCATGACTAAGAGTTGCGAAATGCGCGGAGATAAAAAGCTGTGAGTAACGTAGCAAAAGTGAAACAGTTAAACGAAAATCGAAGATGAGTTGAGGAGGAACAAATTATAAGAATTGCAGAAAAGTCTCGTTGACCGTTCAAAAGAAACTAAATTATTAGCACGCAATAAGATGGTGTTGCTGATACGCATTAACCCATTTCGTTTTTATTACCGAATTAAAAATATTCTTTACAATCGACAATTGTTTAATGAAATAATCGTAATTGGAGCTGCTTCTTGAAATTAGTATATTTTTTACTGCTAATGTGTTAATAGTAATACACTGTACATATACTATTATGCATTAGTATATAATGTAAACGAACTGTTCTGAATTGTATTGAAAATGAAATCATTTCATTTTACGCTTAAACGAAACTAAAACAGAGAATGAAGCAAATTTCAAAAATAGTTTGCCGAAATAAATTTTTACAAAATGTTATTATAAACAGATTGTTAATTTTTATATCCCAGATTAGGAAAGCGAATGCAATTAAACGACACTCATGACAGGGTAGTTTGAGAATCTTGCAAGAGCCTTGAATTATGTTGCGTAAATTCTTGTAATAAGCAATTAAATCAGTTTCCACCGTTATATGGTTTTATTGGTGTGACGTTATACTGTTACATGGCGTAATATTTTTTTCAAATTAGCTTACGCCGTTAGGTTACACAGTTTCAATTTACCCATTATTAGAAATATAACGCGTAATATTACATTGATCTCAAAAATAAAGCAATTAAAAAATGAACATGTTATGATAATGATATATTGTGATATGTGTGTACATAGCAAAAGTAATGCAAAAACTTCTAAGAAAGAAATGTCTCACGTCCGCAGTATAGCTCACGAAAACATTGCAACTTCTGACGTAACATTTTCCTGCATCTTACATAATTTTCCAAATATTGATTATGATGTGAGACAGCCATCTAGGAGGACCATTTTTCAGCAAGATAAAAAGTCCCTTTCGTTCTTAGTATAATAAAATTTGACTGGGCTCGGAAAATAAGACTAAAGAACTTTTGTGTTCTAGAAAACGAAAGTGCCAACATTACACACACGTGTTTAATCTCAATTTCTAATTTTTGTTTACAATTAACCTACGAACCTATCAAACATTCTTTGGTACAAACCAATTTAATAGATTTTTGAATTTTCGAATTCGCTATAATAAAAATGGAAAAATGTTTACAGAAATTCTGTGTTGTTGTCTTTTTAAAACCAACGGACGTCGGTCACTTTTAGGGCTCCGAAGGCGTAGCGTTGGCTCGCAAACTATTCCGTAAAACGCCATGAAAGAACGAAGGTGTCGCGAACGGCTGGAGATAATTCACTCGTAACCCGAACACGAGTAGGATGCGAGTAACCGAAGTAGAATGTGTTGACGGAAGCAATTGGCACTAGTTTCGATTGCGTGGAAACTCCTTACGGATTTCTGGAACTAATGCCGATCGTCTACGCGGTTCGTTGATTCGAATAGAATCGCTTACGGACGGGTACAAATATACCGGAGAAAACCCACGATTTCGAATAACGTCAGCGAAAAGATCAGAATTAGGTGCTGACGCAGACTTCATTGAAACAAGTGTTCACGCTAAACGTGGCGCGTTATGATAATAACTACACTAAATCGGCAGTCGCGGCCGACGTTCCAACACGTTGCGTCGAATCGGTACCATAATGTCATCGATTGGAACACTCATTTCTTTATAAATCGTAGAGGAGACTTTTCTGCGCTTTTCTTATATATATATATATGTATATGGTGCAATAAGTATCCGCGTTGTTGAGAGATTGTGCGCGTTTATGATAGAAACGAGAAACTGTAATACAAAACAGGAAAATATCAGACGAATGTTTAATAAGGCAACGAAGACGGTTACTGTGGGGTGACCAACTGTTCTGCTTTTGCTGTGTGTATTGAATTTCTTTGCTGAAAAATAAACAAAATAAAAAAATATGTCTTATTCAATATGTATATAACCCATGGTAACCGGCTCCATTGCCCTATGCAATAAAATATGAAGATATAAATATATACCGAAGTTATAGTTATGTATTAAACTTATTGAAACTAAATTATTTAACTCCTTGCAATCGATGCAGAATATTTTAATTTTGTATTCAGATTTGACGTTTAGCAATTAGTGATTGTTAACTCTCGTAACGATTAAGTTAATAATTGGTTAAAAGTAATTGGAACATATTTTGTATAATTATGTTCGAAGCGTGTGTAGCAATAAAGGCACTTTTCATGCGTATCTCGTCCTACGCTAGATTTACATCTAGCCTAAAAAACCTTTACTAGACCTAAAAAAAGAGTTAATTCCGAGTAACAAGTACAGTGATTTCGTAACAGATAGCATTGCGCGATCAACATATTTGGTGCAATAAAGAGGCAACTATTGGAGATACCTCCTTCTAATCCGTTCTATCATTATACCCTCATCGCTTCTAAATGCACCAATTATTCCAACGACCACAAAGAAATACACTCTTTTCTCAAGCCTCGTTGTTCTCTTCTTCTTTTCGATCCTAAAAAGGTAGTTTTATCGTCTGAATCGTATTTGTAGGAACATCGAGATCAGAGTGATCCAGAAACAATGCTTCCGAATAATTTTCGCGAAAATTAGTCGACGGCGGCGGTTCAAACGAATCCGTCGCACGGAATCGGGCGATAACTGTTAACGAAATACTTAGCTTCGACGGCGAACGACGCAGGCGATTTATCCACATGGTTGCAGGGTGTTCGATGGCGGTAAAAATGAACGAGAACCGGGAAATTGGTGACGGTTCCCTCGGCCGATCTTCCGGGTGACTGTCGCACTTGAATCGCGACAGAAACGACGTCGATTAAATCACAGGAAACGAAACTTCGGCCGCGCTTCAAATAATTTTGCGCACGATAGCGGCGTGCCGCGCGGCCGGGTCTGGCAAACCGGGTCACTGTCATTCCCTCTAGATAATTTATTAGAGGGAAGTCGCGAGCGAGCGGATGGAACAGCTACATTCCTAGCACAGTTGACATACCGGCCGCGAAGTCGACGTTGCGAGGCACTGGAAAGAACTGGCCGACGAGGAGAGGAACGAAACGAGTTCCTGTTATTCCTTCCTCTTCTTGAGTCCACCGTCGCCTTCTCCTGCCTTGCCAACGTCATCGTGCATGATCATAGTCATGGCTCGTCATCTGACTTGGTGCTGGCGTCTGACGTCACCCACGGAACACGAGTCGTTGTCAGTAGTCCGGAATCCTGAAGATCTTAGTAACGTTGCTAGGAGATTCGGATTGCCATGATCGGACACGCTTGGCTTCACTTTTTTTCTTGTTGCTATTCGGATGGGATAGGGATTAATCGATCTGTTTAATTTGATGTAATTGTAACACGAATGTTGGATCGTTCGACAGACCGGATTGATATATTGTATAGCGGTTTTTTCCGATTCTTTTATTGAGGGACTAGGAGACCGTTCTTTTTGGACAATTTTAGGATCAATTTCCTTGTATTCGAGGAATATATGGATCGTTTATTTTGAAAGTGGTGTAAGTCCATTTTCTCTTGTTTCGAGAAAATTAAAGGTTAACATATCAGTTAATTAAAAAATTTAGGCAAATTATATGAAGTCTGGAAAAGTTTCTACCGTTTTATCAATATGTAATTTGGTTATATAAATTTGTTTTAGGCGTATTTTACTAAACCGATGTATACTTACGAGCTGAAAATGGACTTACACCACTTTCAAAATCAATGATTATGCAATTTCATTTACCAACTAATTTTAAATGGTACAAAACGTGGGAATTTTTTAAGAAATTAAATACGGACTAGTTATACATAAAAAATTTACATTAAATTAACCATGAATTACATGGTACCTCATTTTTTTCAACGCACAAACGGTCCATATACACTAATATTTTCTGGTAAATATGTGGTAGAAACGCATATATAAATGCTTGTATAGGTCCTCGTTCCGCAAAATTATTCTTTCTATGTATATTCTATATAAATTATTAATAACCTTTCCGCGATATTTTTGGTTCTTCTATCTTTCCATCATCGGGGAACTTCAAAAACAAGATAAAAAAGGCAAGTGGCCTTGTATATGCGATGAAATTATTAGGTTCACCGAAATATTCTATCTGTTCTTAAAAAGAAAGAAAACAATAAATTTTGTATGCACCTATTTATTGTATTGTTATAATAATTTAATATAATCGTAACATATGCCCCTGTTGCCAGCGTGATGGCGATTTGTGAATATCATTTTTGAGAAATATATGTATGTCGCAAATAAAATGACATTACCGGATATAATTTTCCGGTAGATCTAATATTTGATTAACTCCTTCTACAATAAATATTTCAGGTTCATTACCGTTTATCGTGTCGTGTCAGGTAGATCGTGACTTGTTTGATCGGAAACAATTTATTAGCTACATTGGCGTTTGTCAGGTTGAAATGTGTAATCTGTTTTATTTTTAATGTGACCTTAATAACGTTATTTAAGTTTGATTTATTGTCCGTGGAAGGATATAGATTGTCTGAGGGGATATGTGAGGCAGAAGAAATTGCTTCCATTAATCAGGAAACTTTGGCATCAAAACAGATGTTTTGTAATGAAAAATACAGAGATACATGTGCTACAAACTTTTTTTTTTTTGATAAATTGAGATGTGACAGTTCTTTGATTTAATGTTGACGACATTGTGATTCTAGTGTTCATCTTTTATTAAAAGAATAGTGTAAAGCAAGCTACTGACAATTTTATGATAATCAGCATGTACATCGACATCATTGATGATGGCACAGCTATTCTCAACAAACGCGTCATTATTACTGAATCGTATACTATCACACTAGTAATTGTTCACACGGAGGTGACTCATTGTACACAATGGAATATTGTAAAGGTTGTTCAAAAGAATCATTTAAGATCTATATGGTATATACGAAAGACCAATCGTTTTTCATATGTAAACATTTCTGTTTGCTAGGATCCTGACTGAATTACTTTCTGCCATCGATTGCGTTATTTTTTCAAATTGTTAACAGTGAATTTCATCGAGAATACGTCAGTCGTGAATCGGCTATTGTGGATCTCATTATTACTACACGGTTACATGAATATTACACAATTATTATCAATCATTATACTAGTAAGTAAAAATATACTTATCTCAGACACGGTTGATCTCTCGACCTACGTTTACCATGGCGTTTTTACACAGTACAGTATGTCCTATACAGCACATAAACATCGAATGTTTTTTTTTTCTAACACCCTATATATTCGTTAACGCCTCCGAAGATCTCTTATCCTTTGCATATTTACTTTTCTAAAGATAATTTCTGGTTATTTCTTCGACTAGAAACATCGAACTAATACTTAAATATTCTCTTTCGTTTGTTATTTTGTTCCTCGCAAGGTAACAGGACTTGTGATTTATGTATATAACATATATCATATTTTTGTTAAACTCGAAACAGAAAGAAATATAAAATAATAATAATTTTAAAAACCAACAAAATATTTTAATTTTTAATTAATTTGAAAAAACTTAAATAGCAATATAAGTTCAAATTTCTCTCTAGCTATTTGTTTACAACGTTTTCAGGGAATACGAGTGATACCTCTAAATCAGTATATGTCAGTAAAATTTTAAATTACGCTATAAAGTAACTAGCAGGATTTCCTGACCGTCTATTAGTGCTTGGCGTCTGAACGATACAGTAGTTGCTATTTAGCACGGTAACGATTCTAAACAAGACTTTCTGTAATTTGTGTCTAGGTCATTGTATTCGTTTACCAGTCTACCCATTGTGATTTCTTTTCCCCAACACGTTCGTTTTACTTAATCGTATCTCATTAGCGAACACTTCCGGAAAAACGGATAATTAGATTTTCTGACATACTCAACATATTTTGTTATCTACCGGGAAACTTTTTCAAATAAACATAAAATTCGCGACAAATAACCATATAAGTAAGCGAATTTTTAATAGAAAATGATTATCGATTTTAAGTAGTAGCGATAACAATACCAATAAATTTTTATAGAAATTTAAATTGTAACAGATTTTCAAAGTGCACGTTTTAAGTCCTAATAAATTTTTATTAGTAATTTAAGTTATGATGAATTTTTAATGAAATTTTAAATTGTATTATATTTGTAATAGAAATTTAAATTATTTCATTTTAAATTGGAGGATAAAATTAATTATGACAGATTTTTATACAAAGTCTATCCGCAATGAATTATTATTATTGTCTTAATAAGTAGACAGTTGTGTATTTTAACTCCAAAACAAATAAGGGTATATGAGTTCAAAAATAGTTTGTAGTTTTTATATTTGAAAAAAATATATTGTACAGTTCGTAAAATGAAATGGTTGAATACTTGCATTACAAAAAGCCTTGAATCTGTTAAATAATTTAGTTAAAATTATAATTTTTGTATTTAAAATCTATGTATATTTTTGCCCGCGACATTTTTCGATAAATACTGATAGTGACAAATCGTATTGCTTCGAATTCAAACACAACCATCAATAAATAAATAAATAAATCAGTATGTGTACACAATTTTATCTCCAAAGGGATATCATATTATTTACTAAATCTTGTTTTATCATATTATTAACTATTATTGGTGGAATTAAAAAAGATAAGAATTTGCTTAAAATCGTTTGTAATTGCTGAATTACTGCAATCCGTTACAAAACAATCCTTAACCACTTACACTAGAAGAACGAGTCAGACTCGTAATAAATATTTTCCATAGGAATGTTATTAATTTCTTCTGCATGGAAACAAAATTTGATTCTTCGATTACCAAAATTGAAAAACAGAAATAAACAAAGACAAATGAGAAACAAAAATTATTATAGTAATTATTAAAGTAGAAGAAATGCTAATTAATGCAGCTGGGAACGAAATCGTAGTGCATGCGGTTAATAAAAAAAATCACTTTCACAAATTACTGGCGAAAACAGCAAATCCCTTTGAAGATTATAATGTACTAGTAAAGATCAAAGTTTAACGGTATCCTGAATAAAATGAATAACCATGTTACACAATAATCCATTTTTCTAAAAAGTAGGTTAAAATTCATAATTTGATATGATTTTCATGACTTTGGGTTGCTGATTTATACATATTACGTAGAATGTAAAATTTAAAATTAAAAATCAAGCATCAGCGTCATAAGCTTTGTTTTTTCGCCGAATTTTCAAAGAAATTAATGATTTTCATAATTTGTATCAATAATTTCCAGAACAGAAATCATTAATGTTAGTAATTAGTAAATTTATTGGAATCCGCACAGTATTCATTAGTAATTTAAACTTAAATATTCTAAAAACTTGCAAAAATGAACAAAATTTGTTGTATGGATATCAAGTACCATTATATTATATTCAGATTGCGAATTTTCTGATTTATTTGTAAGACATTGAAGTAAATTAAGAGCAATGTATTTTTATTTTTAATAATTTAAATAAACTTGGAAACATGTAAGAACATTTTTAAATTCTAGTAATGTCTTAATTGTTTGTTACTAGGCATAGTCAATTTTAGCATAAGCGTATAAAGATTCAACTTCTAGTAATAATATGACAACGGTTTAGCACAAATTAAAAAGAGAAACACAAGATTCGTTTCCAAAGTAATTTGCATCTCTCGTATGCAAAGTTAATTTTTATAACATATATTTTAATGATAAAATGCCCTACATATTTCATTTTACGAATGAACTTTATCTTGACAAATAGAAAATGTCATTATCTTTAACGTGTTACAAACTACAAAAAATCGTCAACTACGAAAATTTAAAAACGGAATGACATTTTTATAATTGGCCCAAGCGATTAAAATTGTTTTGAAATTTGGTAGGTTTGGTATTAGCTTACTAAACAACGACTAAAAAAGTGTTTAGAAAGCTTGCAATTGGTTGGCATTGTAAAAGAATTTTAACATTTTCATGTGAGAAATATTATATCAGAAATATTATATTTTCTATATATCTCAGTAACCTGGCAACGATATTTGCAAACTTTAATGGACATTCGATGCTCTGATACGTATATAACAACTTTTTGCCGTTCGTATATTTCAAAAATCTTTTTTTGACCAGCTTTTTCGGAAAATGGACCGTCGTGCGACATGCCACCCAAACGACGATTTGGAAACCAATAGGAAAGCGCGATTGTGTCCGCGTCAGGGAACACGTTAGCGATTGCTTGATTGTGTCCGGTCGTCTAGTTATCGGACAGGCCATACACTCGTATCGAATCGTGTTGACGGAGCATCGTTCGCGATGGAGTTCCGGTCGATGCTGGCAACTCTGTTGGATCGGTTAACCTGGCCCAGATACTAAGCCGGAACTACTCGAGGAATCAATGACCTTGGCACGAGTAATGGCAGGACACGCGTCTGCGAGGAAGAAAGTTTCATTTGCATTTGTTGCGCTGCGAAGCGGAATCGAGAATTCCGTTGCCGCAACCAGACTTGACCGCTTCTGGCTTCGAGTAGAAGTAACGACGGATGTCGTTAAACAATTGCTGTACATGCAGACAGCAGATCCAGGAATCATTTACGTGCGCTGTCGTTTAGAAAATATTCGGACGCTACGAGGAATGTATCGGCGCTATCCTTTTCTACGTTAATCTGTAATTATTAAGCAGCGGATCTTTGTGTAAAATAAATTTGTTGCATTTGTTGAAAGAAACTAAGAGTAACTTGGAATTATCGTTCTTTTGTTTAATCAATTCAATCGGTCGAAAGAATACATCGAAGCTATTAAATCTTTCTAATCTTTCTCCTGTTTCAAATTACAGATATATAATACACAGTCTACTGATTATTATTATTTGGATAGTTCTTGTTTCTGATTGTCTAATACACGAGATACAGGAGTACAATGTTAAGTGAATGATGTATAAAAATAATTCAAACAATTCGCTTGCAGTTAACACTTTGATTGCCACGTCGACAATCATACGAATCTCATGAAATTAAACTGCTTTATTTAATTGAATTAGTTGTTATTTAATCATATAAGTTACACGATATCAATCATTTTTTAATACTCTTCCGTTTTGCAGGTCATAAGCAATTTAGAAAGATGTAATAGGCTATAATGAAAATTAATTTTTAAATCTGAGCCAAAACGCTGAAAACATACAGTGGTGTGCATAATTATAAAACTCGAACTAACTTTAACAACGTTAACGATATCTAAATGAAAACTTAACAAAATGTTTGTTTATTTCCATTTTCTATTATTTCTAATGTAGCAATATACAAATATAATGTTTTGTTAAGTTCGTTTCACTTAAACGAGGAATACTGTAGATAACTATAAACACAAAGTAACTCCTACATTTTTTCTGATGTTTAGACAAAGTCGAAAAAAATTACATTTGTATATTTTCATTTTCTGTTAATTGTAGCATAATATGCAGATATGATGTTTCGTTAAGTTTTTGTTTATATTCCACAAAAAATGTAGAAATTAACTTTGATTACTCTATAATTCTTCGCACCACCGTAGGTGAATTTTAATAACCGTTATAATATTATGACTGTATAAAAGCCAAATCAATTTTTATTTTACGTACAAAATTTTAAATACAGGTTCTCAAATGCATTTAAACGTTATTAGCAGGCTGTGTATCTTTATGGAAAATAACGATAATCTGTATTAACTTTAAGAAACAAGACACGAATAACAATGCATTTTCGCTATTAATAAATGTAATTATTTGGAAACAATATGTCTATGCTCTTGTATTCTCCTCGTGTTTCTATCATTTTGTGGATCGCATTACTACTTTTTTTATATACATATACAATATAAAGATCATATATCAAAAATTAAAAAAATAAAAATTGTTCAAAATAGTTTTCTTGACAACATATTAAAGTAAATATCTACCATAACTTGAATTGTTTAATATTAATATTGTATGTTCGTAGATAAAAACGATGTGCAAAAATGATTAAAAGTTTCATTAAAAAGTTTCAAGTGAAGTAAATGTTTATTCTCAACGACGTTTTTTTTCTACGTTTTCAGTGCAGATTTCATTGATCAAATTGATTTAATTTAGTGTGAGTGAGCATCTTAGTTGTGTTAGTCACATTTTAGTCATTATTAGAAACACGGAGTATCGTTTACTGACCAAATTTATTGTTAAAAAATTTAGAGTCAAGTTAATTCATGTTAATTTTATAATTTAGTTCACTCGTCTTTGTTATATTTTCGCGTAAATAGATTCACATTTTGAGTGAAAATGATCAAAAATACGACTCATTCTACTATCATTCTAATCCACACATTTTAACACTACGGCTTAAGTTATCTAAATGTCGATGTCGACAATAGCGCCGAGTTCGTTGTCAAGGAACTTAGGTAATTGTGCACAGTGGCATTTACATCACGCATCTACGTTTTCCAAATGCTATCGCTCCCCGCATTTAGCAACGACGTGCTAATTACTAGTTACACGTAGGAGTCTACGGTGCATGAACAGCCTCGGGGTGGGAAACAATAATTCTGTAACGCTCACATTGTTGCATATCACCGGAAATTTACCACTGTACCATACCCCTCGCTCTCGTTAATACCGTTCAGTCTCTTCGTCAAATGGCTCGGTTGAGAAGTCCAGCCAACCATTAATAATTAAAGTCGGATTCTCATTACCGATTGACGCTGTTAGTCCTTGTCAAAAATGTCTTCGTTAGGGATTCCATGACCGTACTGGCTTACTCAATTATGGATTAGACGTCATACACATTTCAAGTCACATTACGGCATTGTTTAATTATTTCGTATGACGAATGAACCGTGGAATATTCGAAATATTTTGGTAGTACGTTAGATGTACACTGATGTTTAAAACAAAGAATCGATTCGACACATCTTTTTTCTTTATTTTTTAATGGCTGTTGCTTTTGGATGTTTTTCTGGCAACCATTCGTTCAAATACTTACGTAACAATTTTCATTAATTGACATCGGGGTCGCACATCTTATTTCAGCAGTTGTAAGTGTACGATTTGTTTATCTATTATAAGTACATAATACAAGATCGTTCATTTTTGCCATTATTTAAGTCTTCGGTAGACAATCTAACTCTTTGAAGAAATTCTTTTAAATATTTCAAAAAATGTTAATGTTAATACTCTCATTGGAGCTAATGTAAACAGTCAATTATTCAAACTGAAAGATAGGAATTTAATATTAAGATGACACGTTTATACCTCTGGGTTAAAACGAAGAATTAATTCTATTACTCGGTTGTAAAATACCATATCGACCAATCACGTATGCGTAGCAACGCGGCTCCAAGGAGATTCACAATTGATTTGTTTCAGATGATAGCATTTTCCGAGACACGCGGTACAGTGTTTCACGGAGCAATGACCAAAATGACGAGCGCAACTGGATTAATGGAAGCCCGTATTCGACCGATTGATCGTCCTAAACTTAAGGTATCTTCCATGGATCGCTGGAAGTAAATAATTTACTGTGGACCGTAGAAATATGTTTACCTTAACACGTTGAGTGCCACGCGGTTTTATAACGACTTCCCCGTCAGGCCGCGCGCGCTGGTATCGTGGTAGAATTTACTCGATGCAAATGTTTAAACATATTAGGGTAATTGTTTCTTATCGTGCTGGAAGATATTTCTGTTTGAAAGGGAATGTTTATATGGACATTCATCCAACCCGTTAGGCAATAAATTTGGTCAAACAAGTTTAACATTTTTTGACAATTCCGAGGGACAACCATTTTTATGTTTACCTTATTTTAATAAAATCCATTAAAGTTTTCGGAAAAAATGTTCAAGTATATTAATAATAAAATCCCGCATTAAATAAAAATTGAGTGGACTTTATAAAAATTTTAGATAACAACTTAAAACAATGTAAATTTTTAAGTTTATTATCATATTTTATCATCGGTGACTGACGTGGCACTCAACGTGTTAAGGGGGCATCCTAGTGTAAAATGAATGTGTTTCTAACTTTGTTACCTTTTGCAGTCAACTTGATAAGGCTATTTGTACATTTTTTAATGATGTTTTAAACTTGTTTAGAACAAAATAGGTCAGATTTGTGGCACTGCATACTTTTAAATAGAGTCGTTTTTAAAAAACGTTCGTGATCACGATTCTGGCAATTCTGCTTGTCTCAAATAAAAAAAAAAACGTGAAAGTTCTCTAATTAGTATTTGACTACAGCAGGTAAAAGAAAAATGCCGATAATTAAAAAAGTGGCGATACTTTTTTAGCGTAATTATCTTAATTACGATTATTGATTTTTGCATGTTTTGTTAAACTTCGGAGGTGAAAAACAATAGAAAAAAATAAAAATTTTTAAAAATCATACATGAATTAAACGCGTACCGAAAAATTTAAATTATTTGTTCAAGAACGTTTTAAGGTATCATAGTCACACTTCTAAGGAATATAGTTTTGAGAAAAATGCCTTTATAGTGTATTGTATCGATAATGACATAAGGTCGTCGTGTCTTTCAAACAACCATAATTTCGTTAATGTTAGGAATTCACGTATAAAGTTTCAAAGATATATTCTTGAAACCGTATCCGTTAAGAGTATGCAAAAAAACGATTTTTCCACAAATTTACACTAAAATATCTCTTGAAGTGATACAAATATTCTAAGTGATATTCTAATAGAAATATTCTAATAATTTAAAAATAATGTAATAATTTCAGCGTATAGAACTGTCGGGTACTACCAAACCAGCGCCTATTCTACTTCGACCATTTTCCGGTCTCTTTAATCCTTACCCTTATGGTTGTTCCGTACTATGTAATCACCCGGCTGACTGTGAAGCAAAAGAGGTCCTGCGGCGAGCTAAGGACTCATGGGTAAGGGGTCCCACTTTAACATTTATACACACTGTCTTTGTGTGATACAATAATGTATGCTTTTCGCCGTCTCCCTCCATTCTTCTCTTCAACTCCAATGCTCCCGACTTCCTCTCCACTATCTCTAGCTACTCATCTATCTCTTCCTTCTCTCCATTTCATCCTTTTTGCTTAACGTAATTATTTCCTCCTTCGGTTCACTCTACTATAGCACGTCTCTTCGCGTTTCTTCTACTACCTGGCACAACGGATATAATATTTATTAAACTATCGTCGTTGAATTTTGTACTGGCCATATTTTCTTGTTTTACTTTCCCAGATTCCTAGACGTCCATTATTGCCCTCGAAGCACAATCAACACGTACGCTTGATAAACATAATCTTAAAAACTTCGTACAACTCTATTATTTATTGAACTGACGAATTTTGTACCGACCATTTCTCCCTTCTGTGTTTTATATTTTGCATTTCTATTTTCTCATGTCCTTAGATGTTTATTATTATAATAGATTGTTATTATTATTTGAGAAAGCACATTCAATTCCAATGTGTCATAAATATGAGAGATTTTATGCATTTTTACAAAAATGGCTATATCAGACACGACATTGTAAAGACACGAGAAGGATTTGAGATTATTTTTATATCACATACGATATAAGGTATCGCATGCGAAGGTCGCCGCGGGGGTTTTAGTGGGTCGAAACCTACACTGCCCCCGAGTAACGGGGGCGTCTGACATAAAAAAAAATATATACAACTTATTAGAATCGTTAAAAGAGGAGTGACTCTTTTATCTGATTTGCAACCCTTATAATAAAAAACAATTTTTATTTTTCAGAAAAATCTGCAGTCTCGTTATAAATATATCCTCGATATTTCAAATGCCTCTGATATCTGTCATTAATTAACTTTTATATTATTTGTACCTACCATCTTTTTTATTTCGAGCTCGTCTTCCGTTTTCTCATGTTTCGAGACATCTTCTTCGTTTCTAAGAGAAAACACGTTTGATTCCTGTGTGTCGTAAAACATTTGAAATGCCTCTAATATTTATTTAATGTGTACCATCGTTACCGAATTTCGTACATTTTATTCGCCCCATTTATCTATTTTCTTATATTCCAAGATATTTGTTATGTTCACTTACGAGAAAACAAATTCAATTTATACAGGGTGTCCAAAAAATCTAACACCCGGGCAATGGAGGATGGCTGAGGTAATTTCAAGTAACTTTTTCCTTTACAAACATTTTTTTCCGATGCATTAGTTATTATGCACAAGTTATTAACGAAAAACAGTGACCAATAAGAAGCGACCTCCGTTCACGCAAGGCGTCGGTGAAGAATTTTGTAAAGAAGAAAAGTTACTTCAAATAATTTCAGCTGACCCATTTCCGTATTGTTACACAATTTTGGGATACCTTGTTTGTCATATTTACTTAAGTATGACAGATGAATATGTTCCAAATGTTATTTTACATTATATATCTGAACCGCGTAATAATATCTATCATACATTCTTAAATATTTAACTTCTTACATCCACCATCGATCTTCCCTATTAATTGCTATCTGTTATTTCGATCTTTTCCTCTATTTTCCCATATTCCCAGATGATTATATTGTAATATTTTTATTTAAAAATCCCGCGAGACTCTGTGGCAATACAAAACGACACAAACGACATTGAATAATAATAGCAATAGTTTATTAACAATATCATACAGCCACTTCATAGGACTTATAACAACAACGGTGACAACGACAGCAACAACGACAACAACTACGCGTCACACAAATTCCCAAGGTGTCGAATCTCCTTCGAATAACTCGACCTTTCCCGTCGGCTCTTTCACCCTTCGCAGCCTTTTCTCTCATTATCTCTCTCCATTTTCTCTCCACCATTTTCTTTTCATTCACCATTTTCTCTCTCTCTCTCTCTCTCTCACTCTGTCCCATTCTCTCTATTTTTTATTTATTTCCCTTTCTGTCATTCACACTCTATCTTTCGGCCACGTAGGACTTCGAGGAACTTGAGTAATGATCCCAGGTCATTTAACGCTGCCCAAACACTCCGTAAACATCTGTCTCATTCATTCTGTATTTTATGACGCTCATATCCAACCATTCTGCGTTTCGTACTCGGAAAAACTCTACAATATTTCCTCGAGAGAAGGCATATTCAATTCAACCTCTGACTAGGTTCATTTATGAGCATACAATGTAAGGTACACACGTTATTCTAGTATATCATCGACCAGAAATAGAAAACTAGCTAACCACTTCGCAAATTTACGTCCGTGGTGTTCAATTAGTATAGTCTGACAGTGCATGTGCTTTTCAGGCGACGGAGGGAAAGGCTCTTTTGCTGCCAGAAGAGATGGAAATGATCAGAGCGAGTGTCGCAGCAGTTGGCGGTGCCGCAGACATGGCTGGACCAGCAGAAAATATGAAAGCGATTAACGTAGACACTGCCACGGTACCGGAGGAACTATTTCGCAAATATACTGAGACAGATTCCAGACCTTTAACACCTGCGCCCACGCTTGCCAGCGGTCCCGCGCTGTCGAATAGGCTACACGATGACATGCCGGCAACCTGCAATCCTCAAGAACGCACCACGCTGATTTTGGATCTCAGGGCGAACTCCAAGAGACAGATGGTTAGCAAACTGCAAACTTTATGCAATTGCGAGAGATGAGTAAATGTAATTTAACCTCATGCGCTATAACGACGTGTAAGAATCGTCGTGAAAATTTTGAATATAAACTTCTACATTTGTATGTACGTCATTTGGGTTTTTTTAGCACGTTCGGCGTCGAGTCTAAAGATTGATATTGGGTTGTACGGAAAGTAATTTCGTTTTTTCCCGACAGAGGATTTAATTGTATTTTTTACACCCAATTTTACATGCATAATTATCGTGTAAAATTTGCCGCATAATTATTATATGTTTTGAGAGCTGGTATAGCACGGCTTGTGTGTGAAAAAGTCCAATTGATTCTACGCAGTAGTTTTTAGCTGGTGCACTTTTAAATATGGACAGCAATAAGCAGCATTTTCGTTATATTTTACTTTTTACGATAAAAAAAGTAAAAATGATATTCAAACCAGAAAGAAATCAACAGTTGTGTATGGTGAACGTGTGTTGACAGTACTGTTATGCCATGAGGAGAAGGAAAAGGATCTCTCGAGACTCCATAGTCTTCCCTGCTGGACGGTTAGAGTTTTTAACCCTTTGGGGACGAGTGTCGGCAAATAGCCGCCCAAGCGTTTTTACCGTTGCGGACACGTATCGGCATTTATCCGCCCAATTCTCGCGCTGCTGCTGTACGTTTCGCGTATTAACTCTCGCGTACGTCTGTCATCCTAACCAATAAGATACGCATGGAGATATTAGCCTAAGAAATCTAGTTGCCTCTCAATGAAATTAGAGACTTTTAGCAATGAAGTCGTATCTTCCGTATAATGTAAACTTTCGATGCGAGACCATGGTAGAGTTAGAACGAATTTCAGTTTGTCAAGTCAGTCTTTCAGTGTCACTGCCAGAGAAATCAGCAAAGTTTTACACGTTTTTCATATCTTATAACATCCTACACACGAATAAATTTGTGTGTTTATGACTTTGTTGGATTTTATGAAAAAGTTATTCGAACAAAGCTTTAGTTTTTATAACGCAAACGTGCGACGTGTATATTTTCCTTACTGTGCGCTCCAATACCTGTTGTCCACAGTGACGCTCGCCCGTCGAGCGGCTCCGTCCCCAAAGGGTTAATCGGAATAAGCCACAAACAGGGTTTTACAAAGAACTTTATTATAAAGTGAAGATCGCGCGGAACTACATACTGTTAAAGTGAGCCTCGAGCATGGCGAAGCATGCACTTTTATACCCTCGCACAATAGGAGTCACCGGACTTTGGTCACTTAGACCCGTTGCAGTTTCTAGCCTGAAAAGGGGTAAACCATGACCCATGCTTTTGGTGACGAAGTGTGTTCCGTCCTACAACGGAATTATTCCTTTATAGCCCTTTTTCAAATTCCGGATTTCTCAATTTAGAAGGCTATTACTTTAGTGCCCTTTCTATATCGCGAAATCACATTAAGACATCGCATTTCAACTAAATCGGTTTATTAATACAGCCGATAGTGTAAAGTGATTTCGTCGAAATTATTTTTCCGGTTTATGGCAGGGTCGCCAGATGGGCCGCTCGCTTGGGTTTCGGGGTCCTACGTCACTAGTTTGGGTTTTCCCGTCCTACGTCACAGCGAGGCCCGGGATCTCTGACTACCCCCTCTCCACCTCACCGGTAGCCAATCCGCGTTCGAGCGTTCTTTCGGGAAAATTACTAAAAGGGCACAACACTCGCAATTTCTAGTATTCTCGATTATCCGCCGTATTATTCGCAAGTATTCATCATCGCTAGTATAGCGACAAATCAACGTATCTTCAACATCGTCTCTCATCCAGCCAGAGTCGGGTTAGATACATCCAGCTTCCACCTTAGACCATCGAAGTTAGTCTATATTTATATAGTACTTCAAGTTCGGTCTTCAAGGTCCGGACACGCAACAGAACAAATCAACTATTACCTTCCTGCAGTTCGACTTCGCGTCACTGTAGCGATACATTTTATACGCAGAAAAGGAAAACAGCTGTTCATCTTTAACCCTTTTAGTGCCAAAAGTGCCAACGACGATATATCGTCGTGCGTGTAATAACGTCTTATTCTTCGCATTGCGAGACAACTTTATCTGTTAATAAATTTATAAATGATCTAATTTGATTGTAAATAATCAAATTTCGTTGATAAAGAATTTGTAAACCGATTTGGGTCTGACATTTTACACATTCTATACCGGAGTGTGCTGGGACCCTGTTTACGCTGGAGCGATAAGATGGACACTCGACGCCAGACACTCTTCTAGTCCCCAAGTTGAACTGTTTATGATAGTTATCTGAGAGTTCGTATGCCACGACTTTATCGTGGCTAAGATCCTTCTTTCAGTCTTTGCTTGACTTTTATAGAGAGAGTTTCTAACACATGTACTGTGACGTTCTTTTGTGACAAGAACCGAGACGTTTTTCAACAGTTTTCTTTTATTTTTGTTATGTAATATTGTTTATCTTGTTACATAATAGCAAAATATATTTAGATGTTACATAAATGCAAAATATATACTTCATAATAATTGGTCTATATAGAATTATGATGAAAAGATGGCTTCTTGTATGCGCAAATACGTTTTGAAAGAGAGAACTCAACGTTTACTTTTTTTTATGGAGACTTCTACCTTTGTTATTTATATAATTTTAAACAAGTAAAGAAAAACTAGTGTCATTGTTTTGTTCTCTGTTTCATCCTTAGTATACTGCTTTTTGAATCATGTAAATATTGTTTCCCGTTTGGTTTTTATGATTATTTTCCCAAACCCTAGTAAAACTGTGAAATTCGGCCGGTTATTCTCGCATAGGCACCTCTTTTTCGTCCGGCACTAAAAGGGTTAATTAGACGGACGGCGGGACTAATCTACTCCGTCGCACAGCGTAATCGGCTTTACAACCCGATAGATAGTTTATATCGCGGAGTATTAGTTCCGGAGGTGTTCACCCAGGACTCCTCCACCAAACAAAGTGTTTTGGCAAAAGTGACACAGGTCAGCCTAGTCGGTGACTCACGGTAAATGTTTGGGGTACCGCATAACAGTACGCCAGTGCCAGAAGTGGTTTGCAAAATTTCGATCCGGCAATTTTGATGTCGAAGATGCACCACGTTCTGGAAGGCCGGCTGAAGCTGATAAAGTCACGACAAAGGCATTAGTTGATGCAAACCGATGAATAACAACACGTGAGATCGGTGGGAGGTTAAATTTATCAAATCCAATTGTTTATGACCACTTGAAAGGCTTGGGTTTAACCTTAAGGCTCGATATATGGGTTCCCCATGTTCTCACGGAAAGTTTGTGTCGTTGCGTTGACGTCTGTGATTCGCTTCTCAAACGTCACGAAAATTATCCATTCTTGAACCGCATCATTACTGGGGACAAACAATGGGTTGTACATAACAATGTCAAACGCAAGAGGTCATGAAGCAAAGAAGATGTATCGGCTCAAAGCATTTCCAAAGCCAATATCCATCAAAAAAGGGTGATGCGCTCTGTTTGGTGGCATTTTAAAGGAATCGTTTTTTCATCTTTTATCGGATAACACAACAATTAATTCAGAAGTCTACTATCATCAGCTGAACAAACTGAATGATGCACTTCAACAGAAAAGGCCAGAATTAATCAACAAAAAAGTTGTAGTGGTCCACCAAGATAATGCGAGAGCTCATACAAGTTTGATCACTCGCCAAAAGCTTTTTTACAGCTTGAATGGGAAACAATGTCACACGCAACATATTCTCCAGATCTGGCACCTTCGGATTATTATTTGTTCCAGTCACTGCAAAATTTTTTAGACGGTAAGACCTTCATTTCAAATGAGGAGGTCAAAAACCACCTCGATCAGTTTTTTGCCAGCGAAGTCCAAACATTTGATGTGCGTGGAATTACACTATTACTGGAAAGATGGCAAAAGGTATTGGGAACAGAAAGTCCAATATATAATTTAATAAAATATTTATTGATTATACGAAAATTGTCCTTCATTTTCACAAGAAAAAACGAAATTACTTTCCGAACAACCCAATACATTGTATGTAACTACTAATTATTGTAGATATATCAATGAAGCAGGCTTGTTTGCTGTATCTATACTATACTCTCTATAATGCCTCATTCTTTTGGTAGGTAATATGTAGGGTGTTCCAGAAATGTCTAACAAACCAGGAATGAGAGATACCTGAGATCATTTCAGGCAACTTTCTCCTTTATAAAAATTGTCTCTGAGGCATCGTTAACGAGTTATTAAGAAGAAACATTGACCAACGCTAAGCCAGTACCGCAGACGCGAGGCGGCTGAGACAAAAAGTGAAACTAGGCTTTCCCCGATCTTTGATTTGGCTGCCTCGCGTCAGCGGAACTCGCTTCTCATTGGTCATTATTTTTCGTTAATAACTCCTTGACGATAGTTCGGAGAAAAATTTTGTAACGAAAAAAATTACTTGAAATGTCCTGAGATATTTCCCATTTCCGGATTGTTAGACATTTTTTAGATAGCCTGTACATTCTTCAGTCTTGAAATTATTATAAAACATGTCATTCTAGTATATTAAATTTTGTGAACGTGCAGCATCGGTGTGCCAATGAAAAGTGCCAATGAAAATCATTGATGCGACATTGATGATACATATTATACGGAACACATGTTAAATGAAAATAAAATTCAAATTTTCTGTTGTCTAGATAGGGCCATTACGTTTGATACAGATACGCGATAAGTAAAAACTCTTTTTCTCGTGTTGAAATTTATTGTTGACAAAGATATGTTAATTAACGTAGCTGTGGAATAAGTTGTAGCATAAGAGTTTAACATTTTATCCATTGGCAGTTTTGTATAATAGTCCTTATTAGTAATTTAATACATTCTACATATAAATTAATATTGTAGTACAGCTTCTTCTGAAAACTTTTTTTGGGAGAAAATTATCGAGCTTCATTAGAAATAGCACAATCATTGGAAAGCCTATTAATAGACCACCGGAAAGTACAGCGTGATAGTAGAAAAGCTAAAAGAATTATGTACTTATTCAGTCCAACATATTAATTCTCAATTTTTATTTCGTGTAAGGATTCACGTTTTAGTAATCAATCAATCCGTGATTGAAAACGTAGTATTCGAAGTTTTGTATTCCTTTTATTTAACATGTCTGGATAAATTGAATTATCGGAGTGTTTTGAAATATTACAACTTTATAAATTCAGGTAGATGTATGTTATCGCTAGTTTGCAAATTTTGTGTAACTACGATGCTAATTAAAATTATAAAAAGATTGGAAGAATGACCTGATGCGTTTAATTTATTTATAGGTATTATTATAGGAATGAAATGTCTACGTGGTTCTCGACTTTTGCTGTTCAGATTTTATTTTGTTTAAAGATCTACAGTTTAGTAAGTAATCACACCATGATTCAGTAGATAGTAGTCGAAATTTTACATTAAATTCTTAGAGTGTCGAAAAATAATTTATCTTTATGAAATTGGTAGATAAATCTGGACTATAAATTTTATGCAATCATGACAGAAATAAACAAGATGCGATACAAAATAGAAGAAAGATTAGCCTATAGTGTCCAACACATTAATATTATCGTAAAAGAAATGCCCAATTTATTATCGATTTTTTTAAAGACTGTGATTTAACATAAACTTTTAGAGTATCTTGAGTCACCACATTCTTATAAAATAAGGTAGATTGCATGAAATCGAAAGTATTATTAAACGCGTTTGATGTTTGTAATGTTCTGTGTGTCACCTATTTGTTTTTGTTAGAAAATCCGCGGACCAACTATTAATTATTAATTTGAATAATTTCTGATAAAATGATTCTAATAATAAGTTGCAATATTCATTTAACTCTTTCTATGTTTTCAGGAAAATGAAACCTTTACTTGGCATGCACTGACTCTAGAGCCGCCTCCAACTCCTCGAAAAGCTAAAATAGTTGTACCAAAATCACCTCTTCGTCACCGATCCCATTCGCCTAAGCCATCAGCAGATGCGCCACCTCCAAGTCCGTGTGACGATATTTACGAACCGGTAAAATTTCTCTTCAAATCCTAAACAGTCAAATTGTATACGTACACTTTTATTTGCAAAAGTAATTGTCGATATAAATGACTATTTTCCATATATTAGGTCTACCGAAAAATTATGTCCGCTAATGTCATTTTAATTGCGACATATATTTCTCTAAAATAATGTTCACAAATCGCCATCACGCTGGCAACAGGGCATACGTTACGATTACATTAAATTATTATAATAATACAATAGATATTAGATGCATACAAAATTTAATGTTTTCTTTCTTTTAAGAACAGATAGAATTTTTCGGTAGACCTAATATAATAGAGTAGTTTCAAGACTGATCGTTAAGTGAAAATCGAAAGATTATTTTTGCGATATAAAAAATACCAGTGACCATTGAATAAGGACTTTTAATACGAACTTACATATTACAGTGGAGCCACGATTATATTCGGGTTAAGCGGAGTGACATGAAAGTTCATATGATAAAAAAGTTACGAAGTCACAGTGTCAGATCCCAGCTTTATTAATTTATATAGTAAATCATGTTGCATATTGATTGGCATAGATTGAACTGATTACGTGTGAGATGTATTAGGTTGGGGATAAAGAAATCCATTATTTTTTCGGTAGACGGCTGTAGTGATCGATATCGATATCTGTTAAAGTATCGATCACACAATTTCAGATTTATGCTCGTTGGAAAAGTAACATTTCCCATTACAAAAATTCTTTTTCTGTTTTTTGTTTGGTCCATTCAGTTGTGAGCTACAGGGTGGTAAAAATGGAAGTCAACGTAGAGAAAATTCGGTAACAATAAAGGTGAAAATGCAAGCCAAGCGGCTGAAATTCTGAATGGTGTTTATAGTCACAATACTGTAACAGCCAATTACGCGCAATTTTGGTTTCGTCGTTGCCGTTCAGGTATTTTTGTTGTGCATATTTGACCTAAATTGGACAACCGGAAACATGTTAAATAAAGTCTTGAAGTTCACGTAAAAATAATGGATTTCTTTTTCCCCAACCTAATATTTGGACAATATAAATTCTATTGATATTAAAGGATAATCGAGATTCTATTCTATTCAATGTAAACATTTCTACTTGTGCATGCTGAGAAGAATTCCAATAGAGTAATAGAAGAAGATAGTCCGGGAAGAGCAAACAAGGAACTTGCAGTGATTCGACGACGAGGAAAACGCTTGCGAAAAGGGAAGAACCGTTGCGGTTCAGCGTATAGGCAACACACAGAAGTCCATGACCTGTTAGAGCCAATGGAAACTCAAATATCGCACATAGGAGATGGTTCTCGAAGAACCTCGTCAGTAAAAGAATATTTTATTTCTACGCGGTTAACAAAGTTATACTATCAAGAGCAGTTGGCCCATTTCCTCTCCTTTAGCATTACAAGCATTTTGCTACAACGAAAAATAATTTGATTTGCTTTAACGCTCTTGTATCAAATGCTGAACGGCAACAACATTTAAAGAGTATAAGGATACTCTATAATTACCTTTAATTTACGAAAATAATTTATAATCGTTTGTGCAGTCTAGTTATCATTATTAACTACTATTTCGTCGCAATTTGCAGTACGTTTAAGCGCATTTTGAACAGCTTCTGAAATATGTCTAGTTGCACAAATAATGTTCAATAATATTTATAATTGACATAGGGAAACGGTTGAAAGTTAAACGGTTAAACTTTAGAAATCAATTTTACCAGCATTTCTAGTTAAAGTTGTTCTATTAATATGCAGTGTCGTTTCTTTTGTAGAGTTCATACGACAACCGACGATCCAGAAAATCCCTCATCTACACCAAAAAAGATAAGCTCGATGGCTAGCGGACCTTCCATAATACCTGTTAGTTTCATCGATGCAGATATTTTGAAACACTTATTTCGAGAATTGGATCGGGATAGAGTGGAAGCAGAATTTTCACTCAAGGTGAGCAACACGACTCATGGAACGTTTTAGAAAACTTAAACGAGATGTTGGTATAAAATAGTAAGGAATCAGAGTACGACGATCAATAGAGTCAAGTAATCAATGATAATTAGCGATGTGAAAACAAATTGTTTCCGTAAACGGGAACTGGCCATATAGTTTCAACCGAATGTTTTTGTGCATCACCAGAGAAAACTCGCGCTGGAAGAAGCTCTACGAGCTAAAGGCGAAAGTTATCCACGTGCTAGAGGATACCAAGGATCGTCGAACTCTAAAATAGCGAACACACCCAGAGTATTTTCCCGTCAAGTGGCACGCTTCGAAATTCTCGATAGCGGGAGTCTACGTGGCAAGTATAATAAATTACAAAGAAATTACCATAATACAGACACTTCAACTTTCGTCAAGCTTTACTTTTTAATATATCTGAATAAAAAGTGCAGTTGTAAGCTTTGTTCTTATTTTTTGATCGTTCGTAGCAAAGTATTACTTGCTGATTCATTGAACGCTTCAAAGGAAATAATCTTAAATGATTTTACATTAGGAATAATGAAGTTGAAAATCAGTACTTTGAACTACTTTAGACCCAGTTGCTAGCATTTATTTATTAAACTAGTTGACGAAGTACAATGCGCATACGGAAAAAATAAGAAATCGAGCAATGTTAATGTATACATCTTCTATGTTATTATACTATATAGAGTATATTACAATTAATAAAAGAAAATATATTTGATACGTTAAATACTCCCCGATTAGTTAATTGTGTTACTCATCTTCTATTAATTTGCGTTTGCTAAAAAGTTGGATTTCTTTCAGCTCTGACAGTAGTAGATTATCTCAGCAAGCACGTGTTCGTTTCTTCTGGAAGAAAATTGATTTTCGGAAGAGCTTTCAACAAATTTCAAGAAGAAGCGCTGCGAACAACTAGATGCATTTTACCTGACGACATTTACGAAGCTCTTCAGGATATTACCGGCAGGCCTGTAACCGAAGAACAGAAAGCGTACCTGAAATCTGTGATCGGCGAGATCAAGGAATCCTTAAATTTCAGAAGCTGGTGCGGTTTTTGCGCTGCGGTGGAGCGATTGCTATGCCCCCTTCCGGATAAAGATGCCGATCCTCCATTGTGGTTGGAAAAAGTTGACTTCGAGGCTTTGGAAAGAAGATTGAAATTCGTCAATGTGAACTACCAATTAGCTGTATTCCTGAGGGAAATTCGGGACAAATAAAACAGCGAAGTCAAAGCTGGTTACTAATAACAAGTTTTGTTCAGTTAATTAGCGTTAATCGAAGCATTGTGTGCTTGTTAATTATTTCTCGCCGTCGTATGGCACGTACGATGAAAGGAAACCAGAATTATATCGATAACAATTTTTATTGTCAATAATAGCTGATAAGGAACTTGTTAAAAACAATTTGTAATATTTTATGCTCGACATTCTGTATAGTGGTAACGAGTGGGTTGTAAAAAACACTTTGAGAGATATTTCCGTTACAGAATGTAGCGCGATACTACATTGGCCGTCATTAAAAAGTTTCGAAGACAAAAACAAGGTATCGCTATGGTTGCTGTGCAGAAGAAGCAAGGAGAACGACTATTTATCATAAAATATCAGGTTTCTCATTTTCGAATACAGGACCAAGTGGAGTAAAGAAATATATACAAGAACTGCGTTCGTCGCACAATTTTATTGCCGGAGCGAACTCGCCAGTACCTACTCGAGCGTATACAATTATTATAACCATCTTCGGCTGGCTACCGACAATGTACAAACTGTTCGAGCTCTTCCCTCCCTTTTTTCTTTCTCTCTTTCGCGCGCGTTCTTTCTTTCGCTCTCACGTTCTCTCCCTCTCTCTCATTTCTCTCAACACAATAAATAAACGAATTTGCGCGCATGTTACTAATACGTAACCACAATATAAAATCGTCCTGCATTAGTAAATAAATTAAGTAAACGAACGGTATAAAACGGCGGAGAAGTACAATCGGATCCAGGGCATACTTCGTATCGATATAACAATAATATACTACTGGTTGCGGTCTCGTGTCACCTTCGTGTTTAATTGTCCACTGTGTGTACGTGTATGTCTGTTCGTTCGTATACTAGTGTGTCTGTGTATGATTACGCGTGCACACGGTGTTTTTCGTGCGAATTTCGAATTGGTGGGAGTGTATACTGATGGGCATTGATCAATTGCTAATTCCTACGTCACATTGCACATACAACTAACGTACAAATATAACGACGTGACGATTCGTACGACACTACTTCCTAGAGTCTCTATACAGCGCGACGCTACCCGCCGTTCAAAGGGAGTTTCTTTGGAGCTGTTTCGGAGACCTAGATTATGTTCGGTTCGCGGTTGTGGAAAATCGCCACCCGATTGCCATATCATCCTCGTTGGACATTCATCAATGGTCTCCCGTGTTGTTTCTCAGTATAAAAAAAGTTGCTGTTGCTGCTGGTAGGCAGTGGGGCTGGAGTATGACAACGGCACACAGGTATTAGCATTGGGCTAGTTACCGTTCGTCCCGTAGATTTTGCCAGCCTTCTTCGCCATGTTGCCCAACATTTCCATGGAATACTTGTGCGCAGACCTTAACGACACCGCCCACTCCTTTAAACTGATTTCATCCTAAAAAATATGATTCACGATCAAGCAAAGCAACTATCTATATTGTTTGAAGAGTAATAAAACGAATAAAACTTTCTAGTTTATTGTGCCGACCCGCTAACAAAGGCTTGTTTGTACTGTTGTTACAGAATCCAGACTTTAATTCATCTTAAAACTATCATGCTGACGAAAATGCCGATAGATATCATGAAGATTCTACCTTAAGAAGCGATTTAGTAAATACTTTTATTCAAGGTTATATTACAAGAATTGCGAGAAGATTAAATAAATTAATGTTTGTAATTTTTATAAATCAATACACATTAGTCACTTTCGGAGCTCGATCGGCTTAGTGTTAATATTCGTAATTATCAGATACATGTGTGTAGATTTATGTAACTGAGATTTGAAAACATATGGAACTTTGAAACTTCTACTTTTGAAATTATTACTATACTCGATTGTACTATTAAAGAACATTATCTAAGCGTACTATAGATTTATCTAATTTCTGCGTTTGTTTGGGTATATATTCAATATATTACTTACGGGATTTGTGAGCACTATTTTTACATCCTTTTTACGGACGATGATACATTGTTCTCCTTTTACGTGTTGAAGATCCGCACTAACTTCTTCTACCTAAAAATTGAAATTGATTTAATGTTACGCAAAAGTTTGTAACAAAGTAAATATTTATATTAGAAAGAGAAATAATGAGAATGAAGTTATATTGTTTAAAAAGTTTGACAATTTTCATCATATAAATGATGTGGATGTACATATATTCAAAATGGTTGAAAAGAAGTGGATATATAATATTTTGACTAGGTTACCTGATCAAGGAAAACGAGTTCTGGTTTCACCGTAGATTCAGGATACAATTCTAATCGATTGGGATATAGTTTCGCGTAACGTGTCAGCCACGCACTGGCGAAAGGACCACCCAATTTCTTGATGTAACCTTGTAAAATGCAATCCGAGCCTGTAACGAATAACTAAAATTACAATTATGTTCGTCTACTGATATTATAAAGACATTATCAACAAAGATTCCTTTTTTTCACCTTTTTCATCTGTGTCAAACCTTTGTTTCTGTTTCGACTTCTTTTTACTTTCTATCTGCAATAGTAAAAAAAAGAAGGGGAAGAGTAAACGGTATAGTATGATGGACACAGCTTCAGCTTTGTTGTCTCACAAGATAAGGTAACGAACTATTAGTACCTTATCCGTTTCGACGTTGACTGTTTCGAATACAGTCTCAGCAACCTCGGCCTGCCATCTCTCAGAGATGACTAAAGGAAAATCTTTGTAAAGCTCTTGATCCGCTTCCGTTAATTTGATACCCTTCGTGTCCTCTTCATCAAAGGAACCGATATCAAAGGCGTCGGCGGCGTTCACTTCGCCTCGCGGTGGTATAAGTGGTGGCGTATATTTCTGAAGATAAACTTGTTGCCAGTCGATGCCAGCGAAAAACGGATGTTCTTTTAACTCGTCCGCTCCTCCGCCGCGGCAACCGATCCTCTTGTTAACGTCTCGCTCCAGCAAACCTTCCAGCAACGAACGGAGTTCTTTCGAAAATGTCTCTGGTAGCTCAACCTTCTGAAATTATTTTAGCCCGTTAATACAATGGTAATCATTAAAAGCAAAATGTAAAATATGTGCATTCTTATAGAAGCTGAGTCACCTACGACACACAAGCCACTTCATTATATCTTCTATATATACTTAGTCATTTGTTAATGTTTGCAATTTGTGGGCGTCGTTTCTTAACGTTTTTTTCAAAACGGAGAAGATAAAAGATGGCTTGTTTTAGGTGAAACACTTCGTATCAATTTGTTTATGAATGTTTATATATGTTTGAAATGATAATAGAAATTTATATAAGACGGATTATTACAAATTATTTGAGTTGTGTGCATAGTAACATGTCTGCTGATTCAGTTTTTATTTGTAACAATTAGGTTCTAATTTCAAACCCTTATCCAATTTTTGTAAATATAGAGAAAGTAGGGGAAATAAAGATTGCTGACAATTATTGACTAAAACGACTTAGCAAAATATCATGGTTACAATTGAGTTCAATATTATTGTAGTTCATAAGTTCTACTAACCCCTTGCCGTACCATTTCCTTTACAATTGCTATGACTACAATATTTTTGATCGCACTAATTTCTTAGAAGAAAAAGAAATTTTATATTTACTGTGTCCTTACATTTACTCAAATGTTTAAATATTGGTGATGAGAGAATAAAATTTGATTTCTACTTAAAGGAACGGATAATAAATTCGTATATAACTGCTTATTATTATAAATCTCCATCACGAGTCTGACTCGTTAAAGTACCGCAAGGGGTTAATAATTTCATGTCACATCGTGCTTGCTTTTTACAAAGACTAAATACACAATATAACCAAGGCACACGAGCGTAAAAGCAACGATAATATGTGGAACAATGTGCACGAACCACGCACCATAGTTAGCGTCATATGATCTATCTCGTGTTTCCCTCTCATTTTATGATGCCTATATGGACTGTGTCCTTTTAACAATTTGTACAACATGCAGCCAAACGAGAACCAGTCTGCACTCGAATCATAGGTGACTCCTTTCAAGAGTACTTCTGGCGCCATATACCCGTGCGTCCCTCTGAAATAAAAACATTTTTCAGTCATCCAGTCAAATCTGTGTTCCCTTCTTCTATCTTGATTTAAAATTTTCCAGCAATTAGAACTCGTTAAATCACGCACTTATTGATCCATTACGGATGAAGCCTTTGTCAAACATTCTTCAGATTCCGAGCAAATCATTGGACCGTTTAAATGACACCAGTGCACATTTCTTCTTTCTTTCAATGTCGAAGATGTTATAAACTAGATCATGAAATTTTCAACACTGGGAGAAAGAAGAAACGGCTGTCGGTGTTATTTAAATAGTTCAATGATCTGCTTGGAATTTTTTAAGAAAGTGCACGCGTAAACTTGACGCAAACGACACTCCAAGCAAGTAATTGCTGGAGAATGTTCATTTTTTAACCAATGCATAATTTTATATTTGTAATCGCTTGTTTGTACTTACACGCTTCCGTGCGGTTTCTTCTTCGAGAAGTCATAGGCCAAACCCAAATCTGATATTCTGACATGACCATGCTTGTCTAGAAGAATGTTCGCAGGCTTCAAGTCCCGGTACACGATGTATCTACGGTGCATGTGTTCTAATCCTAATATCACTTCAGTTGCGTAGAACTTCATCTCCCTCTCGTTGAACACACCATGCTGGCCAATGTGATAGTGAAGATCGCCGCCGTTCATCAGGTCCAAAATGAAGCAAAGCTTGTCCGGCGTTTGGAAGGCGTACGTCATGCAAACTATAAATGGACAATCCACCTGAAAGATTAATCATAGTTGTAGTAAAAGTTATTTACGATAAGTATCGTACGCATTGTTTTCGCGCCAGTTTAATATTGTAAATACAAAACTATAGCGAGAATATGACAAGCTGTTTCCACAATGTTTTCCAGTTATAATTGCAATCAGTAATTGTCAGTATTATCACGAACCGTTGAGTACCGATTGGCATTAAACATGCGTAAGCGTTCCTAGGGTCGGAAATATCATCCTGAGCCAGATGATTATATTATCGTGTGTATTATATCTAATGTTAAAATATGACGAACACGTCATAGATTGAATTAAGTTCGCGGGAGTCAATCGAGTTTCTGGGAAAATAAACCATAGCGCATTTCGAAGTTGAATTAAATTATTGCGAATTAACTTTGAATTGAATTAAAATCATGATCATGATGTTTGATTTTAAATATATTGATTCATCGTAAGGAATAATACGGGTAATAGAGGAAGAACAGTATTGTTTGCGTTTATATTACTACTTTTCTAGTCAATTTTTAATGAAACTAATTGAAACATTTAGAGTGGTTAGAGAAACTTTCGTAAAGAGAGAGAGAGAGAGAGAGAGAGTTCCGAGAAAGTTTCGATAATTAAAAATTAAACTAGACAATTTTGGCGTCGAGTAAGATTAAATTAAAATTACAATTATCTTGTTTGAGACCACATTTCTTCGAAAAATTGCATTTGAAAATTCACCGAGCGAGAACAGAGATGTAAGAACGATTATTCATGCACAGACGCGCCAGTTTATAGCTAATCAATAGCGCGCTCGCCAGAGTAAACAAGAAATTCAATTTTCTAAATAATCTCAAACGGGAACGTTATATTCTTTCTTTGATTTAAAAAAATGTATGGCTGGAACAAATATGTATACACTTTTAACGTACACACGAATCGCATCTCTAATTTTCGATCGTTAATTTGTCGAAGATAAAGCCCCGACTTACTAAATTGTGAAGCAGATTTCGTGTGTGCGTCAGAAATACCTCATCACTAAAAGTAGATGTATAAAAACAAACAATGATTGTCTATCTTAAGAGATTCGTGACTTTAACCAATCAAACACATTTCCCCATGGTTGAGTGCTAGCCTGTATTAAAATTTCAGTATTTTTTGTCTTGCGCAAATTGAAAAAGGGTTAAGATATTTTGTGAAAATAGCGTGACAGTTTCCGAGTTAAATATGAAATAAGAAAGAGAAAGTAACAAAAATACTACATCCGGGAATATGTTTATTTAAAAAAAGGTATAGACTTCGCTGAAGAATAAAGTGTTAAACAGAAAATCATTTGTATACTTCCGAAACGGTCGTACCATATTTTTAAAAATAGAACTTGACCCTCGGGTGTCTCGATGTGACAGTATAAAAAATTCGAATTGGCCAAAAAGTTTGCACCCTCGTGCCGTTTATACAAAAATAATATAGAACTTGATAAATGTTCGGTAAGTGGATACTTTTATTGGCCAAAATTTGACGGATCTTTTGAACAAGCTCACGGTCAATATATTCAATGAAATTTTAATTCGAAAATGATAGCGAGACTCCCAGGCTCATTTAACGTACTTTGGTATGCGGGTATCATGACACGGTAGTTTTGATTAGTGACTACAATTGTCTTTGTCCTTATTGGATGTTCTTTGCGGAAGCTAGATGCGTCACAAGATGGTGGCGATTAAACATGATGCTAAAGGATCGCCAGAATGTGACACTGAGAAGGCAATAAGATACTTTAATTAAAGGATTATTGAATCTAAATGTTTCTTACTTTTCTATCGATTTCACGTAGTTTTATCTAGCAGTCTCTTTATTGTTTACCTATGATTTGTATATTGTTTACCTAGAGTTTGTGTATTGTTTAACTAGAATTTTCCCACCTCAATTGAATTAAATGGATTCTTAAATCCACGCAATGCCAAATCAAAGATACACTTCGATATTGAACTAGTAACAATAAAAATAAAAAATTTACATATTTTACTGTACATCGACGTATACAAGCAGACTTGTTTAAATTCACAGATTGCTATCCCTTTGCGACATGGTAGTTATTGTTTTTACGTTTGCATGTGTTTATTAATGCTACACGTGTTACGCCTCATTTCGTTTCCGGAAACGTTTTTCCATTAGCAAATGAGCCTGCTCTTCTTTTCATTGATATTAAAACAGTACTTGGTAGAAAAGTATCTCGTAAAACGTAAAACATGTTCCGTGTTCTGCGACGACAGCACCGAGAGGTGCGCGTATCTTGTCGTCCTTCCAACGGATTAGGCGATACATCTACAAAAGTTGTTGCAATAGGCAAGCAAATCACGTGGGCCCAAACTGGCCGATCATGGAATCGCCAATCACAGAACGCTACATTTCTGTAGCAAAATCTACACTTAACACTTTACCAGTCCTCCGACCGTGAACATTTTCATATTCTCGTAACATTAGCATTGAACAATATTTATTTTAGCTATTTTAATAATGTTATTCCTTACTAAAGGTATCGAATGTGTAACAAAATTACGTAATAATACCTCAATAATAAATACAATAGAAAGTTATTGGTTGCCATGACAATCGATTCACAGGCTACCGGTCGGAGTAAAAAGCCGATTTATAAGCTACCGGTTGGTAAAGTTTTAACTAATGTCGATGGAAGCCAAACAGAGGACGCGCAAAACACGAAGAGGGACGGGACAGAACTCAAAATCACAAAATGGCGATAACATATTCTCGATCATAGAACGCAACTACCATACCCGAAATTGCGAATCATTGCTATCAGTGTAATAGCAATGTTTGCTAGCATGCACATAACCTGACAAGTGTATTTTATTTTACAACCAAGGTGAAAGGTAAAAGATTCATATTGACATTAATTTTTCCGTCTATTTCACGCTTCAGGATTGTAAAATCAAAAATGTTATTAATCCCCTGCACTACCATTATCATTACATAATTGCAACTATTAAATGTTCTTCGAGTGTAATCATTTCATAGCGAAGAAAGAGAAGTGATATCTACAGTATAACTACATATACTTCGGCACTAAAAAATTAATGAAAATAGAACAGAATTTTATTTCACCTCGAGAAAAACGAAATAATATTTATATTTAATAGGTTAATACTAGAAATCACGATCACGAGCCAAAGTCGTCAAAGTACGTCAAGGGGTTAAAAAAGTTTCAAAATAATTAAATGTCATCAGGCTATAAGGAAGTATTCTTAGTAAACTCGTCGTTCTGTATTACATTGTTACGGTGAATTGTCCAAATCAAGTCGTGATGTGATACTGCCCTAAAGTGGACAACCCCTAAAGAAATAACTGAAGATGGGGATTGGTCACGGAACCCTTGTGCCGACGGACAATCGACAGTTGAGATCGAACCGCCGAGCGATCAACTCGTGTTGTCACAAGGAATTGTATTGTACTAGATATTCTGTACGCAATTGTAAATAGTGTAGACTAAGAATAAAATACTGCGTCGTATAACCCGTGGAGCCCACGCAGTCCGCAACAATATTTTACTATTCTGTATTATACAAACATTATTTCGATAATATTATTAAATGCGACAAGTCGATGATTTCGATGATTACTTCTGACAATATAAACGTTGCTAGTAATTTTTCCAAAATAATAAGTGTATCTTGTATGCGATTTTTATCAGAAACTTTACCTTACTAATTATATTTTAGTTTATGTGCATAATACGTATTACGTACTCTGTAAGCATAGATTAAATATTGCTGAACATTATAATGAAATAAGCTTACCCCCGTGCTGACTGCTGAAAGCATTATCCTCTCGTTGAGGGATAACGTTTCGCCCTGTTTCATTTTTATCCGCTTCTTGTCGAGGCTTTTCATGGCGTACATTTTCCCCGTGTCCGCTTTCCGGCAGCCGTAAACTTCTCCGAAACCACCTCTGCCGATTATTCGATGCACGCTGAAGTCGTTCATCGTCAACTGAAACAGCGATTCGACCAAGATGCTCGTGAATGCAACATATAATTGTTCATCTCTTCGACGAATCCGATACGGCGATTCGTTTCGATTCGACACGCTTAGCAAGATATACTAATTTCATTCAAAAGTTGCATCGTAAACAAAATATCGTTCATAGCCGAACGTACGATTTATTTTCTTGACGATATTATTTCCAAATGAATTTTGTTCTGGCTCAACGGAGAATATATTAATTAAAAAAACAAAAGGTACTTAAACGGATGAAAACATTTCGTTAAATAACAGATACGTATTGCGGAGTCGATGTGCATACAAGGTGTTCTATTTGAATTTCCTCGAACAAATATGTATGGGGTTGTGTTGAAAAGACGGTATTATGTTCGCGTTTTAATCAACCCTGGGATGCTCAGGGAGCTGGTAGTTCGAATTTCAAACCCGAACCGAGTTTTTAGTGCATGTTTTGTGTAGCTGACATCGAAACGTTTTCAAAACACTACTTACTTGTGTCATTTACACGAGCCGTTCCCGAGATGTTAAGCTGACATGCCATCGGCATACGAATTACACGATGTATACAGCAGGAAGGTTGCTGGGTTGGTCTTTGTATATCTTAGTGACCCTAAAATAGGTAGATTCGTTACTCTTGTAGAAGTTAAGGGCTCCAAACGTCGGGCCAATTGATATTGCATATATCAGTGATTTCGTCCGACTAGTTTAATCGGCGTCGCAAACAATTTATTAGTAACATCTCGGGAATGGCGCAAAGAACTCGGCAACATCTTTAGCTACAATAACATTGTAATAGCTACGACAATGTCACAAAAATATCGGTCTCCACTTCGACATTTTATAAAGTCTTAATTTTTAAATTAATAAAAGACCCGTGTATGCGCTATGGACACGCGTATCTCTTCTGGTCCGATAGTTTTAGAACACCCTGTGCTCAAAAAATTCATATACCAAGTGTTAAAAATATTTGTATAAAAGTGATAATTATCTGGGTGCATTGTGAAGGTCACATTGAATTCTTGTAACTGGAACTCCATCAGAAGGCACTTTAGATTCGTTTCCTTGTGCAAGACTTCACAAAATTTAGTTGCGTTAATTGCTTGGAATAGTCGAAGAGTGAAATCGTTGGAATTGAAATCCAATTTCCAGATTTTCTGTTCGCGTAAGTGTCTTATGAGACAAAAATTACGGGCTAACGTTGTAGAGAGTTGTCTCATTTTCTTATCGTGTTATGTTTTTTGTAATGATTTCACAGCAAAATTTCTAATATTTTATGATTTGAAGTTAAATCGACTAGTACAGTGAGACAAAGCAATAACTTGTAAAGATGAACAACGTTTTAGGTAGTGTAATATAAAATGTTTTATAAATCAGTATACTTCAGATTCGTATGTATTTATGTTACAGATGACTGAGAATCTTATTCTTAAATGTGTTACGTTTCGTATAATTATTTCACCGCAAAATTTCTAATTATTCTCTTGAAATATGATTTGAAAACTTTTTTAGGGCCAGGTAGAATCAGTTAGGCAAGTTGTTTTCTCTTCTCTCTTCTGCTACCTTGAGCGACTGTTTTACATTTTGATGACAGTTCTTCCTCTATACCAGTCTTCATCGTAATGAAACTCAGATGGCACAGCAATTAATGAGAAGATCCAGAAGTACAAGGACACGTAATATTCCTAAAACATATGAAAATTAATACGAAGCATAGATAATAATTCTGAACATTCTATCGCTTTTCTTAGATCTTGTATATTAGAGAGTAACAATGTATACATCATTATTAAAGTAATACATACCTTCTGATTACGTATCCTCTGACGACGTTATCTTACATCACTGCTGTCGCGACTCACATTTCATAAAACCGTAGCACCTCACGATTTTTAATTATAAATTATATATTTCTTTTACTACTTCCACATACATATTTACGTCGTAATATTGTTACGTAATTAAACACCCGCTAGAGATCCCGCCGTTAATAAAATAATTCACTAGAACTGATTTAGTTATTATTTAAACGATTCTCGACAACTTCGGGCTCGCATTAATTTAATGATAAATATAGTATTTTGTTTACGAATAACAAACTTTCCGGAAACTTTTTGAATTCCCCTCGTACAAGTTAGTTCATTCAAAATTAGTAGACGGGATGGTAAAACGAGTTTGAAAGTTTCAGTATCGGAAAAAAGCGCATATAAATCAGATATCCTTTCGTTAATAATGAATATAAATCACATCGTAAGAATGTAAATACCAATAAGATGAAAAATTCTGTAAATATTTATCAAAAGTTGACGTTGTCTATTTTTTATTACGTTGTTTTGTCATGATACCATCAAGAACTCGATAAATATAATAAAAATTTGGTGACCTCACAGTATAAAGCTGTTGAAACTATCATAAATCTCGTTAGATTCCCCAATCGCGATTACGATACTAATCAAAAGTTAGTAGAGAAATTTACGCACAAAAATCACACATTTATATTCAATTTAGTTATCTCGTTGCACAGACTTCAATTAGAGCTTCCACTTTTTAATAAATGAAAGACTTAATACTACTCCGAAAATCCAACGGACACAATTGAACAACGATAAAAACAAAATACAAATTCTCCTGTTCGTTTAAGCTTGAAATTTGTTTGCATAAGTATAAAAAATTATATGCAATCCGAAGCCAGGGAACGTCAATTTTGATATAGAAAATAACACCGAATGTACAAGTTTAAACAGATTGATTGTTTAAACAGAGATCCCCTTGATTTTGAAGGAATAACAACAGAACCAGATATTTTTGCGATATCTTGGCTAAAAATGAATGTCATGCAAGTGCAGTGTTAAATAGATTCCCCGCTGTGTTGCTAAATCGTATTTTCATCGACGCGTTCAAAAATAAAAAGCAACGAAGCCATTCGGGTTGATTAAACATGCAATTTCATACGCGCAGCGTTTGAGCCCATTATAGTGGAGGCAAACGAAGTGTCTAAAAACAATGGTTGCCCAGCACGCAGGTTAATTGAGTTTCCCTTGAGCTACTTCGCAGGTCATCTTTTTGTCTTTGTTCCCAGAATTTTCAGGCTTACGCTCTCTGCCGTATAATTACGTTGCCGTGCTACGAGCGAAGAGGTTCCCGGCATCGTTTAGAATCAGATATCGCGCGCGAGCATCGTGCGAACCTGCGTCCACTATAGCGTGCGAAAACAAAGCATAATACGACGGTTGAAGGTGTTTGATTTACCTGCATATTTAATTCTAAATTCTTCCATTGGCAGAAACGGGTGTACTTTTCACTGAAAACATACAACGATATTTTTTTTAGAAATTCTCCCGTAATTCGGCACTCGGTATTTCTCTTCGTCTTTTTTGTTTGATCGCTCTCATCGCGCGACAACATACCTCTCCAAAAACTTCTTGAACGGCTCTCCCCTTAAGTGATTAAAAATTTCTTCGATATACGGCTGCAAAGGTAATCGATGCGATTTAATTGGATCGACGCAGATTGACCAAGTTGTTAACGTTATTACAATTAAGCGATATCAGATCGTGAAGGACCAACCTCAAATAAATTAACGGGAACTTCGTTTTTTATGAGGTAATCCTGAACGGTGGACACCGCTTCCATGGAGTATTCCTGGAAGACAATGAAAATATACAAACTAGTACAAATGGAACAAATACTGCAAATAGAACTGCGCGCAAACAAATGGGCGTTCTTTCTCTGAATATCTTTTTCGTACGCCTCTCAGAAGCGATTGCGCAAAAAGATCCTAGGGTCGTTTCGCGCGTTTACTCTTCTCGTTTTTTTAAATCGACAAATTTTGTTTCGCGCACATTGTTGCATTTCAAAGAGGCGTACCCAGCAACGCGAACAAAAAGAAACGTTACGTAGTGTCTAAAAAAAGAATATGGATGAACTCTTGCCCCGAGAAACGTGTGCGAGTTTACGAAATTTACGATTTCTATTTTTACAGAGCGGCAAATGGTGTTTTCAATAATTGACGGTCTAACGTTTTTAATTTCTGTTTTCCGAATGCTAATGTAAGGTTATCCAAATTTATCCCGAAGCAGTTTTGTTTACATTACGGTCACTAAGGGTGACAGAAACCGTCCAACTTATAACCAAGCTACAACTTTATTTAAGATGAACACTTTCTATATCAATCGCGAGCTTGTCAATTTTTTAATTCTAACCCAGACATAATCGCAGATATTTTTTTCTTGCTGAATAATCTTAGTAAATCTATAATGTCCAACTCGATAATCTTAAACGCTTCTAATCTTTACTCTGTTTTAATCCTTTGACGACGAACCATTTCCATAATTATACAATTGACAATGTTTATATCCTCAGCTGTGTTCGTCAAATTTTCAAAACATATCGTTCAAAGTATTCTTTATAGACCTGATAGTCTTACTGTTATCCTTAATGCGACAGCAATTTATAGAATTTAATTCCCGGATATTAAATAGTTAGGTGACGATTTCAATAGACTGGTTTAAAACGATGACAACTGCCGGACCGAGGAATTATCACTTACTCATTATTTTCGTATAAACGTAAAACTAGCTAGATGAAGTACCAGATGTCGAAGACGTTGAAAGTATTTAGGAATATTCTTATTAGGTCCTTGAATAGATTCTCGCTGTTTCTCAAAAGACAGTATTAGTAGTACTCCATGCATGGAATTTCTAATGGTGATTCATCGGCGAGAAAGTTCTGTACGTTACCTTAAATTTCAATACATGATTGTTCACTATAGTGTCAACCACATGTTTGTTTATTGATTCTGAAGATGTCTTCTTTTGTGCGGAATAAAGTGGTTTTGCGGAGAATTTTATTGCACTACTTTATTCAAAAGAAATCTGCGTGTGAAGCACACAGAACTCTTGCTGAGACTTGCGGCGACAATGCTCTGTCAGATACGACATGCAGAGACTGGTTTCGACGCATCAAAAATAATGATTTTGAACTGGAGGATACGGAACGTTTTGGCACACCGTCAAAGTTTAAAGACGAAGAATTACAGGAATTGCTCGATGAAGACCTATATCAAACGCTAGCAGAGTTTGGAAAAATATTACAAGTAGATGCGTCAACAGTTTCAAAACGTTTAAAAGGGTTAGGAATTATGCAGAAGCAGGGACATTTGGTGCCGTATGAATTGAAGCCGAGAGACGTTGAACGGCGTTTTCTGATGTCTGAACTACTATTTCAACGGCAGAAAAGAAAAGGTCGTTTGCACCGTATCGTCACTGGCGATGAAAAGTGGATTCATTACGATAATCCAAAGCGTAAAAAATCGTGGGTAAGCCCGGCCATGCATCAACACCGTCTGCAAAACCAAATATCCATGGTTCGAAGCTTCTTCTCTGCACTTGGTGAGATCAGAAGGGTGTAATTTACACCGAGCTGCTCAAACCGAATGAAACTATTATAGGAGATAGCTATCGAATTCAATTGATGCGTTTGAGTCGAGCCCTAAAAGAAAAATGGCCGCTATACGAGCAGAGACACGACAAAGTCATTTTGTTACACAACAACGCTCGGCCACATGTTGCAAAACCAGTGAAGACCTACCTGGAAATGCTTAAATGGGAAGTTCTACTCCACCCCCTGTATTCATCAAACATAGCTCCCACCGATTATCACCTATTTCGATCGATGGCGCATGGCCTAGCTGAGCAGTGCTTCCATTCTTACGAAGAAACTAAAAAATGGATCGACTCATGGATTGCCTCAAAGGACGAATTGTTTTTCCAACACGGAATTCTTTTACTGTCAGAAAGGTGGGAGCAAGTGGTCTCTAGTAGTGGGCAATACTTTGAGTGAACTGATTTTGAACGTTATCTATTATATAAAAATAAGTCGGGTTTTCCTTCCTGACGCTATAACTCCAGAACGCACGAACCGATTTCCACGGTTTTGCATTCGTTGGAAAGGTCTCGGGCTCCGTGAGGTTTATAGCAACCAAAATTCTGGAAAAATTTCAACAGAAAAGCAGGAAAACAGGGAAAATCATTTTTCACATACAGTGCCATCTCTGATACAAAGCATGTACTACAAACCAATATGGTTTATAAAACAAAAAAAATAACTTTTCTTCATCTTTTAATCCCCAAACGAAATGTTACAAAAAACGAAGCCATCTGGTGGCGAAACGGAGTTCGCCCGGTTTGCTAGTATTTTATATAAAGCTTTTATTTTGGGAAGAAAACAGCGAGAACTTATTTAAGGTCCTAATAGCTTTTCCTCGATTTATTGAAATCATCACCATAAGAAATACATTTTCGCTTTGTCTTTGTTCCCCACAGTCTCAAAAAATGTTTACTTTCCATAAAGATCTGCAGCTACTTGTCAGTTAAAAATTGGAAAGATGAATCTCTATTAGGAAAATACTAGCAAAACTACATAGCACATAATTAGCTGTTGCAATCTCTTTAAAAAGTGTTCGAGTTGCTGTAATTATACCTTATATGTTTGATTTCCTTCAGATTTTGTTTCGACAAAACTGTTGTAAAATATAATATATATCTATAGTCGTAAGAAAAACAGTTAACTATTGGGTTGGTAGGAAAATAATGTCGGTTTCCAAACTATATCTTTAAATCGACATATCACAAATCGGAATAAGTTTTTTTACAATAATCAAAATAAGATCCATTACAATCTACACAGTTTTGCCAATAAATTGACAGTTTGTTCATTCCAGCAGCGTAAAATTCTGTTATTCCGGTATTGATAAATTCTTCGAACGAATATTACACGAACTTGCTTGGTATCCATTACGAAATCAATAACCTCAAGTGAGCACGAATTAACAGTACAAACAAAAGCATGCCTATCGGCATGCAGCACGACATCTGCACTGTAAGATGATATTGGAAGGTAAACAGAAAAAAATGAATTGTTATTCCAAAACATGCGTCAGTGTTCGAAAGTTCGAAAACCGACATTAATTTCTTACCAACCTAACAGTTAAATTAGAGAAACAAGTTTTAATTCCCTTCGCGTAAAATAATTCTAGTAGAGCAATACAGAATCGAAGCAAGATTATTGATAGTCGGCAAATCATGAATCAACTCGCGCATAGGTTCTAATCTTTGAAAGCAATGAAGAACGTTTCGAATCGGCGTACATAAGCTTGATGCCGTGTAAGTGACGGACGTGGGTTAAAGCGGTCACGGCATGCAGATCAATCCGTACTTTCGAAGATTGTCCCGCAAGCTGCCGGTAATAAAGAAGGCTGCCTAAGAGAGAAAAATCCTAGGGCAGGCTGCGATTGATTGCGCGGCTAAAATTAGGGGTGCGCCGAGCGGGGGAAAGTGTCTCGTTGCAAAGAAAAAGAAACCACGGAAATAGTTCTCCTCCTCTGAGCGCATCGAGGGCTAGAGATTAGAAGCCCTCGCACGACACCAAAAGACCTATTCGGGAACTTATTCAAGCATTCATGAAGATGGCAAAGGCGAGGAGCGGTCCGAGCTTTTATACGGTTCTTCTATGGTTCAGAAGCGATTTTTGGCGCTTTTTCACGTGTCGCGAGACAAAAAGATCGTGGCTCCCTCAAGGCTTCTCTTTTTTCCGGCGAATGGGAACTCGGCAGATACGTGTTTTGGTAAATATGTGGCCGGATGGAGCGAACGCTCGATTTCGCGATTCAAAACGTTTATACTTTCCAACATTCCTTCCGTCGTGCCGCGCAGTGAGGCAAAATGACGAAAAAAATTAAAAAGCTTTTAATATAAATAAAGTGAAACGATGAGTTTTTTTTCTGGTGAAAATGAAACGTTGCAGAACTTTATTAACCTTTTGAAATATTCCAACAAAATTGTGATCCTTTTTAATGACACGTTTGCACATCTTGTAGATTTTGAAACTTTAAATTTTGTAAAAAAAGTCGATTTAAACGAAAGAACCAAAGAGATCGTTATTTTCTCATTTGAAACGATTCGATAACCTGCTAATGTTTTTACAAATCCTCGAAGTGGTAGTTTAAATATCATTTTGATTTCAAATTCGGATGTAAAATTTAACTACCAGTTCTGGATTGTGAAAAAAAGATGCTGCAGATAAATGTTATATAGTCTAAAGAGTGTAAAGGGAGTACGGTGTTTATCTTAATATAATGTAATGTCTTCTACCATTTGTAGACTGAACTCTATCAGAAGGTCATTTCCATTTGTTCTTTTGTACAAAACTTCTCAAAATTTAGTTATGTTAAAAACGTTAGTATTAAATTCCACAATTTTCAGATTTTCTGTTCGTACAGTACGTTATTCGGTAATTTACGATCATAAGTGCTCTATGAAACAGAAATTATGGACTAATTGTTGTAAAGAATCGCAAAATTTCTAATATTTTACAATTTTAAATTATATTGCTGGGTACTGTGATAGAAATCAATAAATTGTAATTAATGGGCAAGGTTTTAGGTGGAGTAATATGAAATATCTTGAAACACCTAAAGCGGCCGATAAATTTTGTGACTCGATTTGAAATTAGTTTATCAAGATCTATATGTATAGTATGTGTTCATACTACACTTTCTCTATTCTCCTTTATTTTGCAACATTTCAGGTTTAACGTTAAAAAATCATCGCTTTATCTCATTACCATGAAAAATTCTCCGATTTTTACACTTCTCGTTATTTTGTCCCGTCGTGCGTCGCCTAATAAACCAAAATTTTCAATTTCAATCGCGATCAGTGAAATTGGAACGAGTCACTCATTAACTAAAATATTATACTAAATTATGTTATAGGAATGATTTGCAGTAGACTATAATATTTCTTTTTAAAAGTCTCGAAAACAAGAAGTCACTCACACTCTTACTGTATCCAATTATATTATTTACATCGCATTGTAGAGAATGATTTGTTAAAAATTAATTAGACAGCTTTGAAGAACATTCTTTTAGTTATAAGTACGTGTGGCAATTACTAAGGTATACACGTATTTCGTTTCTAGGAAAAATATTCATTTAAAAATGTCTAGGTTTTCAATCAACGAACTTCGGCAACCAATCAAACTTCGCGTAAGCAAAGGATAACGATTATAGTTTATACAAATGGAAAAATGTGATTTAACCCCTTGACGTACCATTTTCCTGGCAGTCACCGTGATTAGGAATTTTTCAATTGGCACAATTTCTTAGAACAGACAGAACATTAATGTTTATTGCCGTGCCTGAATTTACTTGTACGCTTATACATTAATAACAAGGGGATAGAATTCTAATTTATGAAAAAAAGGGATTCTAATTTTAAAGAACAGAATAACAACCATACTTAATAATTTATTACTAACTAATTAATTACCGTCACAAGTTGGACTCGTCAAAGTACGCTAAGGGGTTAATAAGAACCGATCGTTGTCACTAAATTTTCTACGAATCCTTATACATGGGTTTTGGGATTTGGCGTACAAGTTACTCACATGCGTGTGCGACAGTAGCTCCTTCATGATGTAATTGTCATAGATTTCTTTGGCAAGCTTTTTCCTCTCTTCGGGGCATTCGAGCTTCTCGTACGCCTTAATCTACAATGCAGAAACGAGAAATTCCTTATGGAGTTTGATGGCGACGCGTGTCACCACGCTAGCGAAACTTAACTATAGCGTGTGCGCGGGCTAACACGAACCTCTTCGTAAAACTTAAGTTGCGGGATCGGCTCCTCCGACACGTTTTCGCAGAAGTCTTTGAATAAAAGGTAACCTGGAAATAGAAAACGAGAGAGAAGAATGATAGATGTGTCCAGAAACTATACTTTCTGCGGTCTCTAACCGCGACACGTCATTGTACACGCAGAGTTGGGCAAAACGCGATCCCATTAATCATCGAACATTGTGATTAATGTAAAATCGAGAACGTTAAGAGTCATGATTGATTAATCGCTGACAGGAGTAATCAAAATTATTTTCATCAATGATCACGATTAATTCAATAGTCATTAATCACGACGTGATCTTTTATTATGATTTAATCAATGCTTTATTTAAAATAACAATAAAAAATGCTGTGAATATTTTTTCGAAGACAGATATCTATTATATATGTAATATGTCACAGTCACTGGATACTTTGTGGTATATAAGACATAAGTTGAATAATCATTCCGCTGATTGCAGACTTTTAATTAATGATTGCAGATTACAATTGTTGTGCGATATTACTTACGATTACACGATCATTTGGTGTAATAAGTTACAGTAATCATCAAAATGTAGTTGATTAGTACCCAATTCTGATTGTACAATGATCCGGTCAAGTAGCGGTCCATAACTAAAATTCGACTTCTTAAGTTCAAAATACTGAAAAAGTTTGTTTTGAGATGAAGTGAGAATCCTTAGAAACTATCAAACCCGAAGTATTATTCGTTTTGAATGTTTTTCTTCTGAAATAAAGCGTTTTAAATAGAAATTTGTAAAATTCAAAGGAAAATGAAACATTTATGGAATTATAATATTAGAATAAATAAAAAATAAAGAATAAAATTAGAATAATATGATATTAGAAAAATATTAGAATTATAATGTTATAATATTAGATAATTATAGAATATTAGAAAGCAGGTTTCAGAGACAATTTTCTATATATTAATTGGCGAGTTTAAAGTATTTAATCTAACTTTAATCATTTTTAGTACATGTACAAGCCACGTCAAATTTATAACAATTCAAAGTGTGAGAATAGTTTTAAAAAGTACTGTGAAGGATTGTGGGTAACAAATCTTCTTTTACATGAAAGCTTAAACAATTCTTCAAGGCTTAAACGCCAAGAATTCGCGTGTAGAATCATTTTGACGAACACATAACAGCAGCATTTTAACGCCCAGGTAAATATTCTTATTCCAAAACGAACCACGATATTTTAGACATTTCAAATGGTCTGACAAAAAAATGTTTCCGACAAAACTTGGTCAATATTCACTTTTCTATAGATTAAAATATAAACATTTGAAAAAGCGATTCTTTTTAAAAGAAACGCTGATCGCCACCATTGTTTAAACGTTCAGTGAATTCACAGACCGCTGTGTATTGTTTTTCGCTCGAAATACAACTATGTACGTTTATTTTGGTTTTAGTTGCTGTTTGCGTTAAAATAACACAACTGCCTTTTCAAAATCATTTTACACCACTCGCCTACGTGCTTTTTTAGGTTTACATTTACACTGAGGAGTATAACTATAGTACCATCCCCATTTTTTAGTATTTCGGATTTCTTAACGAGAATGCAAAAATCGTGTTTATACTCGGTGGAAGGGTACGATAAATAAAATAAATATCGTGTAAATATCTATGAAGTTGATCCTACATAACACATAAAACAGTCGAAGTTCTAATTTTCCGTTGTTCTATTATTATAGCATCATCGTTACTATGTCAATATCAATACGTTCGAATTTGTAACTTGATCTGTATAAGTTAATAAAACGTATTCTTTACAAATTAAAGTTTAAAATTCATTGATTAAAATCGTATATTGGCGGTAGTAGCAATGCCTCGTAGTAAATATTGGGTTATTCGGAAAGTAATTTTGTTTTTTCTTGTGAAAATGAAAGATAATTTTCGTATAATGAACATATATTTTATTAAATTATATATTAGTCTTTCTGTTCCCAATACCTTTTGCCATCTTTCTAGTTACTACTATGCTACTGCTTAATTCCATGCACATAAAATTTGTGGACTTTGCTGGTAAAAAACTGATCGAGGTGGTTTTTGACCTCCTCATTTGAAGTGATGGTTGTATCGCCTAAAAGATTTTGCATTGACCGGAACAAATAATAATCCGAAGGTGCCAGGTCTGGAGAATATGTTGGGTGTGGCATTGTTTCCCATTTAAGCTGTAAAAAAGCTTTTGGCGAGTGATCAAACTTGTATGAGTTCTCGTATTATCTTGGTGGACCACTACAACTTTTCTGTTGATTAATTCTGGTCTTTTCAGTTGAAGTGCATCATTCAGTTTGTTCAGCTGATGATAGTAGACTTCTGAATTAATTGTTGTGTTATCCGATAGAAGCTTAAAAAAAACGATTCCTTTAAAATCCCACCAAACAGACAGCATCACCCTTTTTTGATGGATATTGGCTTTGGAAATGCTTTGAGCCGATACATCTTCTTTGCTTCATGACCTCTTGCGTTTGACATTGTTATATACAACTCATTTTTCATCCCCAGTAACGATGTGCTTCAAAAATGGATAGTTTTCGTGATGTTTGAGAAGCGAATCACAGACGTCAACGCGACGATACTTTCTCTCCGTGAGAACATGGGGAACCCATATACGTATTGAGCTTTGAGGTTAAACCCAGGCCTTTCAAGTGGTCATAAATAGTTGGATTTGATAAATTTAACCTCTTGCCGATCTCACGTGTTGTTATTCCCCAGTTTGCATCAACTAATGCCTTTATCGTGACTTTATAAGCTTCAACCGGCCTTCCAGAACGTGGCGCATCCACGACGTCAAAATTGCCGGATCGAAATTTTGCAAACCATTTCTGGCACTGGCGTACTGTCAACACATCTTCTCCATACACATCGGTTAATTTCTTTCTGGCTTGAATAGTATTTTACATTTTTTATAATAAAAAAGTAAAACATAACGAAAATGCTGCGTATTGTTCTCCATATTTAAAATGGCACCAATAAAAACTACTGCGTAGAATCAATTGAACTTTTTCACACACAAGCCTTGCTATATCAGCTCTCAAAACATATAATATTTATGCGGCTTAAGTGTGAAGTTAGGTGTAAAAAATACAATTAAATCCTCTGTCGGAATAAAAACGAAATTACTTTCCGAACAACCCAATATTAAACCGAAAAAGGGAAAAGAAAAATTTCAGTGAAGGGAGAGGAGGAAGTTGGTATACGAGAAGTTGATAGAAAAATAGGCGATCGCATAAAGTTATTTTCAATTTCTTAAGTGACGCAGCTAATTATGATGAAAAACCGAACGGATAATTGTAAAAAACTTCCAGCAATTCGTTAATAAACTGGAATAAAATTAAAAATCTTTGAAGTCTTGATGTCTCTCGATAGAATGTACAGTTTTAATGGAAAATTGTAACATCGTAAGGTAAAAATTGAAACGGCACTGAAACTTTTACCACACCAAAAACTTGCGAGACTCGAGTACGCTCGAGTAAACGTGCATTGAGATTGGAAATGAATAAATTAATTTTAGATGTCGAACTGTTTTAAATTCAGGTAAGTTAAACTTTCTTGATTGGTAATCAGATAATATTTTCGGACGAAAAAATTTCAATGTGGTTGGACCGTTCAGGTACAATTCATAGGGCCGAGATTTAAAAAAACAACAGCGTTTCTTTTGGAAAAGGAATTTCGGCGGTGGTAATGTGATGGTTTAATGGGCATTTTGCATAAATGGCATGTTGAAACTAAATTTCCCTTCAAAATGGATGGTCAGTGTAGAATACATCAGCATACTGCAAAATCATTTATTACCCTTTATTAACAACAATAACACTGTGGAATGGATATTCCAATAAGATAATGCGACCATACATACCAGTTTTAGAACGATGACATGATTTCCGACAAACAGGGTTAATGTTATCAAATTTTCAGCGTGTTCTCCTGCTCAAAATGCAACGGAAAACGTCTGAAGCATATGTTAGATATAGATTAATTTCTAGTATAATCAGCTACATCTAGTTATTTTTTGGGTAGCACTGGCCCATGCCGTGGTGCAATTAGTATGCGCGTGCGTTGATGAGTTGTAGCGAGTCTTTTGTTCTCCAAATGCTAAATTCTTCCTTCCTTATTAGTACATATGTATTTCTATTGTGTGTTATATGTATATTGTATATAAGTAGTTACGTTAAGTTCAGATATTCATTATTTTCAATTACTTCTTAATTTCGCGTCTTCCACAATAAAATCCTGACAGCATAATTGTAAGGAAGGTTTATACAGAAAATCGACAGTTTCGAAACGTAACGAAATTCAAATGTGATTAAAATGTAAATAAATGTGATATACTCATCGAGAGTATGTGAAATCGCATTTTTCAAGGGATAACAGGAAAAGATGGACCTACAAATTATTAACACATGTAATTGTATTTTTAACGATTTTGTGCTATAGTTGTGCAACGATAACAATCAACTTATGTAAATCTTTGTTTGTATCAGAAGAAAATAACAATAAAACTTTTTTGATGTTCATCACTTAGCAGACTCTTTGAGCTTATATAAACGACTTTTTTTTATTTCCATTCAGAAGTTCGAAATACTCAAAAATGGGGCAGGTGCTACAGTTATACTCCTCAGTGTAGATTATTTTATTTTATAATTAGATTGCGGACTTTTATGGGAAATGTAACTGTTCTTCGTAAACTGTAACAAGCGACAAATAATCAGGTAGAAAATAATACAGATATCATCAAATTTCCTTAATTTATTTACTGTTTGAAATTTGGCTTATTAATTTTTATCATGAATGCATGAAAATCGTAGACTATTCGTGGTGCATTCAATCAAATTTAAAAACTGACGGAACGTAACAGTATTCGACTTTTAATTCTTAACTCTTCGAAAAGAAGATTTAAGTCTTCGTAAATAAGATTTATGAGTGAAACATATCAATCATTCATTTATGCATGAAAATTTTGAGAAGTCACAATAGTACACTTTCTTATGGTCGGTACTATATATAGAAAATTGGTGTACCTGACAACAGATCTAAGCAAAATAGTATTTTAAATGGCACATAGTAAATAACCATTTTGTTGTAGATCTTACATGTATTTTTAAAAGTAAAACATTTTATTCGTTGTAACAAATTTTTAAGATAATATATAAGATAATAGTATTTTATTTGAAAAACGCAGAAAATATTTGTGCTATAATTCGGAATATTTGATCTAGTTAATTTACTATGCCGATAGCTGTATTTAAAGAGAATAAAGTTCATTCGCACACAGAATTTCATACGTTATCTCATATTAGTCATCTTCACGATCTTTACAATTTATTTTCAATACTGTATCTTATATTTCACGTTGTTAAAATTACAACTATTTTATTTCATGTTGTAGAATAACAAAAAATATTTATTTTAACAATTTAATTGTGAATGATCAAAATGAAACATTTTATTTCATGTCCTATTTGTATTGTGATGACCCTTTTGTTTGAAATAGTATTTCAAATATTTTCTCTACAGATGTTACCCAACTCTGTCTGATAATAAAGCAAACAAACGACGTGTTTCGCATTTCTAAATTCAACAATAAAGAAATTTTTGAAAATATTTTATACGACGAAGAGATTCTAAAGTTTCCCGATACGCAGACTCCGCGAACCCTTCGCAAAAGTTGTAAGGCTAATGAGAACGATTTAAATGCATAATCTGCTGAATGAACAACCCCCTGTTTCTATACAGCATTTTCTTCAGTCACCATCTTGATTTAATGTCTTGTACGTAATTCATATTAACGAATTCTATAAAAGATCTCCCACGGAACTTTAATATTTCTATTAATATTGATAATTAAACTACAACAGACTTTTATGCAAAATAAAAATCGATTCACTCATGCTTGTCATATATGCGTGAAATCCGCAGTAAATTTATAATAGAAAAAAATACCAAAGGAAAACATAATTCATTTTAAAGGCACTAATGTTGTAATAAATGAACAATGCTTCCAGGTGTTATAAGCATTGAATCTGTATATTTTTGTTACGTCACGTGATACAGGGAAGTGAGAAGAATCTTGCAACCTATAATTGAAAGCAATTAGTGAAGGAAATCTACACTTCAGTAAATGTTGAAGCAGATGTTTTTAACATCAACGCACCATTGTAATCAATGAACGAATGGTCGCCGTTCCTCGATTAATGTATACGCGTGCATCTCTAACATTATTTTTGCTGAACGAAGTCTTGCGAAGGACACGATACTATAGATCGTTCTATGAAAATTTACGTTCCATTGAAGCAAATAACGATAACCTTGAAATTAAAAAAATTTTTCTATGGAATTTGTGCGCTTGTAACAAAAATAAGTTAAACCAATATAAAACGGTAAAAAAACAAATAAAGGATTAAGAACAGAAAGAATTTGTATTTAGGACCGTTTACCAGTTAATGCAAACAAATTTTATTTTGCATTAAAACTCGCAGTATACAGGGTGTTCCATATACGTTAAGATTGTAAAAAATATCGTAAGTACGCGTGTTAAATAACAGACTTTATAAATAATACATGTGTTTTAATATTTCAAGTGGGGAGTTAAATGGCGCTATTCGATTTTTAATGTGTTCAAGGTTATGCTAAGACCATCTTGCTTCGTTTAACCATAAACTAATATTTTTTATTTCAGAATCATACTCATCGTAAAAGAATATACAACTTTTTGTTTGTTGGATTTTCGTTCTCTCGCATAAAGTTCATAGATGTCGAAGTGCACCAAAGCAGTGTTTTAAGGCTCGTCTTCTATAGTTTATACACAGCAAGCATGTCAACAATGCAAGAAAGCTTCATCTACACATTTGCTGACGTCAAATACATGAAAAATCCAGACGAAGCAGCGACATCCTACAAACGCTCATGCGCCATCTTGAAAAATGGTTGACAGCAAGAAAAATAAAGGTCAACCACGAAAAATGCAATCTCCCTGACGTTCGCACGTAGAGTGAAAACATCAAGGATAATACTACAGAGAAGTAAAATACTACAAACAGACGTAGTCAGATATAGTCACGAATCTCAGTTGAAAATACGTCGTAAAACTATCGAATAAATCAGACTGAAAAGAGAAGCTGTACACAGTGTTCCAAAATTATGAGACTTCCGGGGAATGAGGGGTTTCTGAGGTCATTTGAAGTAACTTTTTCCGTAGCGAAAATGCAATCGACAGCTTTGTTTGCGAGTTATTAACGAAAAACAGTGACCAATGATTGACGAACTTAGCTGACACGAAGCAGCTGAGCCAATGAGCAGAGCTGAGCTTCGTCCACTAATTGGCTCGGCCGCTTCGCGCCAGCAAATCGCGTCTCTCATTGGTCAGTGTGTTTCTCGTTAATGTCTTCTAAAGAAAGCTGCGGATTGTATGTTCGCTAAGGAAAAAGTTACTTTAACCCTTTGAACTTGAAACCATTTCTACTGCAAATCTAAAATAATTTTTCTGGCTTTTAGTGTCTCCATTTTATATAACAATATTTATTTTATGCATATGAATTTGAGTCCCGTGACTCATACAATAGTTACACTTTTAACAATTTTTAAATCTAAACTTTGGCGATGTCTATTAAAAATAATTTTGGAATGTATTACAGTAATTTTAATGGTGCCGCAGTGCTAAGGGTTAAATTAGCTTAGGAACCTCTCATTTCCCGGAAGTATCATAATTTTGGGACACGTATGCGCTAACTAAGAGTCGGCAATCGGCATTAAGTATTGAAAATAAACTGTTAATGTATATACAGGGTATGTAGAAAATTCTTTCTCCACACCTGTATATTTACATTTAGCTGCTATAGAAGTACACGTCGGTACACATTAACCATAGAACTGAGCAACAAAATTTGCATTAAATGTTCAAAATTTGATCGCTCCGCTTCAATACTAACGAATATTAATGATTATGATATATAACTATTAATGACTGTTGCACGCTCGCTTATCGTGATTCATCGGCTTGACTGATTGATGGGAGATCTTCTGCCTTCAATAATAATTATTTAATTCATAACAATGTGAGCGTTCTTCATTCCTCCGACATGCAATTTAATAATTGTAAACCGCGATTTGTAGTTTTTAATTTCTCAGCCGAACGAAGGTAGAAACGTGCGCATATCGTACTAGAAGATGTAAAAAAAGGAATTCAAGGAACAATTTAGATTTGGACACTGAACATTTGCGGGAAAGAAATGAGCCTTTTGTATGAGAAGATAGAATTTTGTCAGCACCCTGTATAAAACTGTATTAAAAACTATGTGGACCTACGGAATACAAATATGGGGGACAACAGGAAAAAGCCGCGTCTCAAAAATGGCGGTGACACAGTCGAAAATACATCACACAATAGACAGTTCACAGTGGTACGTCAAGAATGACGACATTCGGAAGAACCTGCAACCTCTCCTCTGTTGAAGCAGAAGCGAAACGTTTCACAGGAAACGACAGAGAACCACAAACCATCCTAACCAGCTTGCAAACTTATTGTACAGTATCAACAACAGCAGAAAGCTTGAATGATCCCGACTTTAACACTTTCGACCAATAAGTGTGAGAAATCTCCAGTTTTACCAGTTTTACCAAAACGCATATTTCTTCTATTTGCGTTTTAGGCTCGCATAAATAGATTAAACAGCGAGACTTTTTTCAATTGTTTTCTGTCACTCCAAGTAATAGCAAAATAACAACAAAGTAGTTTACTCACTGTCTAATATACTAGTCTCTCTATCGTCTAACAAAAAATCAAATTGTTTAGTCCGGTTTTAAAAAACTGATTCTATTTAAAAAAAATGTCTGAATATTAACTCTTTGCACTCGAGGGTTCCGCTAAGTAGACAATGCAAATCATTCTTAATTTATAACATAAGGGCACAAATAATCTGCATTTATTCTTTTAACCAACTGTACCTTTAATCTGTTCAAGAAAATGTTATGTATGTAGTCGTAGGAAAAGAAATTGTTACTTTTGAAATAAGAAAACTAACATTGATGACATGTTACTAAGTGCTCTGTTGCTATATTCCACGGCTGACTGCCTACATGCATGAGTTTCCATTTAATCTTCTGTTATTCATTATATCAAACTAGAGTCTGAAATCTGTATTTTTTCCGAATTCTTCATAACTCCAGTATGGCAAATAAGAAAAAAAATCAATGAATATTATATTTAATAACGTTGAAAGTGGCGACGATGAACTGAAATTATATACAGTTGGTCAAAATGCAACTAATTTCGTTTTGTTTGTTTAAAGGAGATAATAGTTTGACAAGTAATGCTTTTGCCACAAAATAATTACCGGCTCGAAGTAACTTTAACATCTTTATACGTACTTAAAAAAAAAAACTTAACAAAACACCATATATGCATATCCCTATATCAGTAATAGCAAAAAATAGAAATATATAAATATATGTAGTTCTCTTTCTTTACTTTCGTTTCAATATCAGTAAATACACAAAGTTCCTTTGCGTTTATAATTATTCACACCATTGTAGGTAACAATCTCTAGCTGAGACACCCTGTCTCTTTAAAAGGAAATATTATTTTCTATTACTTCTATTATAAAAGTATACAAATATGGTAGTTCATTTAATATCAATTAATAATAAAACTATACAAATTATCTAAATAAAACTTATGTTTGTAGAACCTAAAGTAAGTGTTCTGACTTATTAAGAACCTATAAACTCATTAATTCAACAAACAGTAAAGATACGGAGTAAAAATTTCTCAAATACGATGGTGTCCGAATATTAATGCGGCCCACTGTACGCATAATTGAATAATGACATTTACTGAAATAGGGTGATTCATATAAATCGATCATCTTGGAAATCGTTGATAATACCAAAAAATGTTTCAAGTTAAAGTGGAATAGTTACAAGGAACACATAATCCGGTATTAGTAAGATTTTTCTAGGTCATCGCGTAAAGAAGACGTGAAGAGCAATTTCATTTTTTAGAATGGAATCACATACTTTTTTGTTACACCAGTAAAAGTATTAAGTTAGGCTAATCTTGACTTTAAGACAGGCCTGGGTGAGTGGCGGCTCGTGAAACAAATAGAGTTCTTCAGATATCCCGCGCACAATCACACGTCACGAGAAACGATATGGCATTGTTTCTTCGATGCTCCACACGGGGCTGCCCATGTATGTGTAGCACTGTAGATGAAGTAGTAGTAGTGGAGCTTGTGGCTTGTGGTCGAAATGACTCGTCTAGATCTGCTATTTGCCACTTTTATGTATATTCCCGTGGATTTTGTAGGGAAAACACAACGAATTCGATTCCCAAGGTGTGCAAATCATTGATTCAAAAGTTATACGCGTTCAAAGTTGACGAATTTTAAAGGTTTTTGACAAGTTAGCGCGACACTACATTGTTGCGTATGTATTCCGTCCAGAGATGTATGTACATACATAATTCCATGAGTGACGCCGTTAGACGACAGCATAAATTGATGAGTAGCCATTTTGGCTAATCCTTAAAGTTATGTCCAGCTTTGAACACGTATAACTTTTGAACCAATGGTTCGCACCTTGGGACTTCAATTTTTGAAGTTTCCTAAATAAAATCTACGGAAATATACATAAAAGAGCCAAAAATCTCTGGTGTACATCAAAATAAAGTAAAGTTAAAAGATAAAGTTTAACTCTAAGCCATTTATTGCACGAGAGCGTTGGTTTAGAAGATATTTTCAGTTTCTATAATTAAAAAAAATGAAACGTAAAAGTGATATATATGTATAAAAATTACATAATAAAGTGATTTCATTTTATAAAATCAATGTTATAATATTAATTAAAACTGAAATTTATTTAATGAAATTTATAAACAAATTTATAGGAAGTGACCCAGCAGGTTATTCAACTTTTATTTGAAACATTCTTCATTATGAGCCAACGGTTTGCAAGATCACTCTGTACAAGAGAAAGCTTTATATTTATAATTAAAAACCGAACGTACGTCCTGGTCAAACTAATATATCAGGGGATAAAAAAAGCTATTGTCAACTTATTGTTACGCAAGATTCGAAGCGAACGAGTTTAAATATTTGCTACTGATTTTGCTTTGCCTGTTCGATCGGATTAACAACTGTCAAGCACGATGCATCGCGCGCGGGTTTAAGACCGGTTCGAAAGGATTGAAAACGATGCGTATCAAAGGAAACGACGGACCGTTGAAACTTGCGCGTGGAAGCTCGAACGCGTGACGTAACAGTTGGACATGAAATGACTTTAAAATGCTAACAAAGAGCACACAGTTTCCTTGTAATTTAGAGCTTTCTCGTTAGTGAAATTTTTACTACGATATGACATAATGAGCGAATGCCTTTTTAACATTTCCTACATTGTATGATAAAGTTACGTTTATGATATCTTTTTCAGATTAAATTTAAAATATCTAGCAATCCGCAAATGGGAGATACCTGAGGTCATTTCAAGCAACTTTTTCTTTTACAAACATTTTCTCCGAAGCATCATTAACGAGTTATTAACAAAACACATTGGCCAATAAGATGCGATCTCCGCTGGCACGAGGCCGTCGAGCCGATGAGTGGTCAAAGCTAAGTTTCGCTCATTGGCTAAGCCTCCTCGTGTCAGTGATACTCGCTTCTCATTGGTCAGTGTTTTCTTCTTAATAACTCGTTAATGATGCCTGGGAGAAGATTTTTGGAAAGGACAAAGTTACTTCAAATGAACTCAGGTAGCCCCCATTTTCGAATTGTTAGAAGTTTTTGGGACACTCTATATGTATACATCGATAGATGCCGCTTTGTGTATGCTTAAAACTTGTTTCACATACCATCCGTTTAATTATTAGTTGACTTAACAAAGTACCCATACGTTGAAGATAAAACTTGTACTTGAAATCATTACATTAGCTTTTAAAATTTATTTTTATTGAAATATCTTCAACAAACTGAATCTTACTCGAATTTTTAAAATACCAAAGAATTGAATTAATATTTCCTGCGGGGAACTTCATCTTTCTAGTTGCGGTTTCCGAAATTAAATGGCTATTTTGATATTATAGGACTCCTCGAAATTGATATTTGCTACGTAACGTATTAAGGGTGCGTTCACAATATAATTCGCTACAATATTAAACAATATTATCATTCGTTAAAAATGTTGCTTATCCATTGTTTGATAAATTTTTTAGAAGATCTTATACTGCACTTTTTAAGGAAGCTGTAACCATAAAAAAATGTCAGAATTGTGTTCAGCGATGTGCTAACTTAATGTCATCCCTGGTATTAAGCAACGACTTGCGAATGTTCATTTAAACGAACATGTACTTTGAAGTGTTCATTCACTGGACAGGTGAACGTCATAATTACAAGTAAAATTACGCGTCATTCTCAGGTATGATGGGACGTTTTCAAACGAAACCTTTGTACATTCAAGGATTACTGTATTTGCTTCGGAGTGATAATAAGCTCAACACTTGAGAAAGACCGTGTGAATCATTAACGTTTTTTGCGAATGAACGTACATAAATTTTTATACCATGACGTATTTCAGATACAAACACGTGTAATGTCTAATTTGTAACTACTGCATCGCTGATCTTTATAAGAGATAAAAATTGCGAAGTTAATCGTCAGGAATGTAATTTGATGTTTACGTTTTTCCTTTGTAAATAAATTGAAACTGAAAAAAATGTTCTGAAACTGGTATCTGAAAGTTAAAATGGAACGCTTCCAAACTTAAAATTCGTTAATTTTTCAAATGATTTGTTTAATATTAATATTAAATAATATTTAAATAATAATATTAATATTAATTATTTAATTTAAAGATTTTAGAACAATGTTACTGCACATAGGATATCGGTGTGGTTATTTATACTGCGGATTTGTATGAAAAGTAATAATTTTCTACGTAAATCGTAAAGAGCAGGAGTTAAATGAAAATGTCTTTCCTTTTTTAATGATTATAATTAGTTGAAAATAATGTATTAGCATCCGTAAGTTCGTCTAATGTCCACAATGTTGTACTTAAGCTATTTAACCTATCTTACTAACAGAACGATTAATTACCCATCTCGTCAACTCGGAGTTCTTCATTTTTGCAAATATATTACCTATTAAGTTATGTCAGCTAAAAAACAGACAAGCTTAGTATTTAATAATCATTATCTAGTTTTTACTCGTATCTTCACCTAAATATCTCCTCCAATAGTAACGTTACCAAGAACTTTGCGTATAAAAGACTGGTATCAAAAAACGAATACGACAGAAAATATAACTTTTTCATGGTCATCGGTGTTGATTTGCATACAAGTCCATACCTTCTTATTACATCGCGTCTCTAAATCTTGAAATATCAATAGACAATCGTTACACATTCTGTTTAATTTCAAGATTAAGTGATTAAACATGTCCGAATATAGTTTAATGATGCAATAGAAAAGATAAGCGTTTAAATGCACGTCACCATCGATAACTTTGACAACTGCGGAATGGTCTTGGAAAAAAACTACTCGTTGCGTCGTATTCGTCTTCTGGTATTAGGCAAATTTCATGTAAAACATTTGTTTGTAACATCACAATTGAAAGAGACGTTCAGCTGGTAAATTTTAGGTGGGCCACTCTGTATAATGTACGATATTAATTGATGTCCACTCTACTCGTGAGTATGTCCATTGCGAGTTTAATTGTCCTGTCTCCATCGAGTGGTCACGTCCATCTACGCGGTGATTCAATAACGATTGTAATGTTTCCCAACAGTTTTCATAGTTTCACGACATTCTGTCAATGCCATCTACGTAAAAGGCTTCAACACATTGTTCTGGTTGTTTATGATGCACAAGGAATTCAGTTACGTACAGTGAGTCACGAAAGTATTCGAACGCTCTAAAACAAAAAGTTTGTCGCGAAATAAATGTAAGACTCGTTACGAATTACAAAATATTTTTATTCCTGTAGTAACATACTAGTATCACGGTTATGCATGTTAAATTTCAAGCGTCTACAATAACGTGAACAATACTTATGAAAGATTTGTAGCCAAACACCAGCTAAACGAACGTCACAAAAGTATTCGAACGATCGAAATTTGTACACAAAACAATCCTTGAATTCGACAAATTGTAAACATTAGTTCCTTCAGTTGAACATATACATCGTCGCTCGTTCTTCCATTCTGAATGATAACTGCATTATGTTTTCTAGCGTAACACAAATAAAAGTATCATTATTGCTACCGAGAGACACTTTAAAAACAACGAACAATGTGTAATTATAGTATTAGTAGTAGCTAGACATTGTTTCTATTGTTCTCGAATTGAGCACGAAAAATATTTCACCAATTTCAAAATTCCTCCTTGAAATTGTTTAATAAATTACTTTAATTATTTAATTGGTCACAACTACACAATTTATTTTTTATTTTTATGTATAATCACCCCCCAAGAATTATCCATGAAAATATATCTAGAATCTTACGTTATTCAATAAACCTTTAAATAAATAAATTTATCCGATATTTAATAATATCCGTAAAATTTTTTTAGAATTTTATTCTTTTCTGTCTGCGAAATAATGGACGAATAAACGAGAAAATCCGATGTCGAAGAATCAAACGAAACGTAAGCATGATAACTCATGGAAAATATATTTGCGAGATGTTTGATAGTATAGAAACGAAGATGAGTACCGTTGACGGTAATTAAGACGAACAGTGACGGAAATAACGGAGCTGATGCGCGCGTATGTTCGTAGTTCAGTTCGCGTTCTATTGTAGGAAGAAAAAAAGAAGCAGACCGTCACGCGAAGTAGACTAGTTGCGCATCTAAAATAAAAAAAAAACTTGCTATATTGGAATCCGATAAACATTATATTTAAGCGAATTATATTTTAAGCAGAATCGGATCGATAAAGAAACTTCGCTTTAGAGCGAAAGTTCGTGTGTGTTCCATTCAAGTGCAATAGAATAGCAATTTCAGTCTGAACAACTTCTGCGTTCATAGCAAACATTACGAAAATAGAAATCGCGTATTTTAGAAAAATATTTAAAAAAAAATAGCAAATCTATACGTATCACACAGTTGGACATTATTCCAATTGCAACGAATAAATATTTATCCAACATAATTATCCCAACAAATTCTTTTTGGTAGAATATTTTAATCGCATAACGATTATGCGTTTCTTCATTTTATTTATCCATTTATTCGAATAATTCTTCATTGGTAAAAATTGTCGGCATAATCCTTTATTTGAATAAGTTATCCGGAATAGATCGTAAAATTATTCGAATAAGTTATTCCGAAGAAATTGTAAAATTATTCGAATAAGTTATTCGGAAGAAATTGTAAAATTATTCGAATAGTAATGGGAATAAATGTCTACAATTTTTGTTTCTACATAAATGTGACATTAAAATTGTTAATGCCTTTTTCGTACTGGTAGAAAGATCATTTAGTACCCAAAGTAACAAACTTTCGACGTGACCTTTGAAAAAAAGGGATATGTTAGAAGTAAATCGATGAAGTACAGAAAAAAATACTTCATGTACTTATTTACTTGGACTATTTTTATTCGAACCAAATATTTTCCGTATGAATTTCTGCGTGAACAAATTCTTATTCGAATGAATTTTTAAGAATAAATTATTATTCGTGGTTGTCGAATAAACAAATAAGAAGATGTCGAATAAAAATGTTACATGTTTGAATATAGTTATTTGGAAGCTATCAAAGTATAATTTTCGAATTTCTTGTAGTCTCATGTTCATAAATAATGATATTTCAAAGAATCGGAATTTCTAGACCCGAGCATGATGAAGACAACATGTTTACTACTTGTCTCAGAGAGTGATTGTTCGAAGATGCCTCTTTCGTACCAGGAATACCATTTTCAAATGGTTATCTTGTGAGAATCACTATGTCATCATTATTTTCAATAATCTCCCAACGCATTCTCCTTAGATTACCTTCGAAGTTATATGCATTCGAGTGATAACAATTTTAATAATTCATCAATATGATTACATAATACTTTCAAAATAGGCAAACAACCTATACTGAACATACTTTCAAAATAGTTGAACAACCAAAAATTATCTAGTGTCGACGAGGTCGCAAATTTTGTCATCGGAAAGTTAAGGCTACACGATTGCGGCATCAATCAAACATTTCATCGTTCACCTGAATGTGTTACTCGATTCAAAAAAACGAAAAATAATTCAGGAATTCAGTAGCCTTACGGATCTTTATAGATAATGCAAATTATATGAAATGCAAATCTACAAGCTGCCTGGACATTTATTCGCGTCTCAATTATCTTAATTAATTAAACATAATACGTCAGTACTCTAAAATTCTTCAATTAATTTTACTGGTTCGCATTTGATTCATTCCCTTCTGTTATAAATGTATAAAATCCGCAGTCCGAATATAACGGTTTTGTTAAAAAAAAATTAATATCTCGCCATCAACCTATAAGTAGTAGAATAATAAAATATTCACGATCACCATAACTTGATCCCGATAAGTAGACCGCTGATTTTCTGCATTCATTGCAAAAATGAGTGAACGAAACAGAATGGTAAAGACATAGAAAATCACTGTAGCATGTTTTAAGATACTTCTGACAATGCCATGATCGTTTGGGTCCTTAAAAATGTATAATGTTAAAAGTATAGAAAACGGGTTAAAATGTAAAACCTCTGGAAAAAAAGTATTCGAACACCTTCAAAATAGGTAATAATATTTGTAAAACTGGACTAAATAACCTGAATTTTTGAAATGTCTAAAAGTCTAGCTTAGCGTATAATGGCTGTTACTTGAGCTCGCGAAAAGAACAAAAAAACTCTCGTTTTTTAATGCTTTTTTTGTCATTCATGAGACTATAAGAAATCGGGGAATTATACTTTGACAACTCTTAAACGAATTAATAATAAGTATTAAATTATTCGACACCCACGTTTTGCAATTGATGCAAATTTTGATTTTACACGAAGATCCGCAATTTAGCTGACAACAAAATGGTGCGAAGTCAGGGGACAAATTCAGAATGGCATTTATTCGACGATATCCCTTGCGCATTCTTAATTTATGTACCACTAAGAACGTCGATCGAATATTAACTATTGTGGCAGCGAAATATGAAATCTAAATAACCGTAAAGCATAAATGACAGCGCAATACGCCACTTACTCCTCGTGCGTTGTGCTTGGCAAGTTTATTATAGGCCATTATCTTGCGTGCGCCTGGCAATTTTATTACGGGACAAGTACTTTATGTTCTCCTAATAAAAGCGTTTAATGTCTTGCAAAAACTTTATTTCGAATATATTCGAGAACAGAATGATTGAAAGAGAAAATCCTAGTAAAATTTAAAGAGCATTTAATTGCGAATGAATAAATACAGGGTGCAGAATTCTTTATTTTGAAAATGTTCCGATCTGTTTTGTCTGATTCAATTTCGTGATCGCTTTCCCTTGATCAACTTTTTTATTCGTTTTCATTTGATTCAATTATCTGACAGCCTTCGTTTTATTCCAAAATATTTCAGTATCATAATCAACGTCGCGCTTAGACGCGGTATGAATTTCACATTCAAACTATACTCCACGCGCGACAAGAAGGCGCCTTTATGTTTACATTTCCCCTCTTACTGCCGCAGATATCGTCGCTATTGGCCGAAAACGCTGACGAAGATCAAGTTCGATGAATAGTAACCAATAACTGTGGCATTAGAGCAGTTAGTAAGAGGGGGAAGATAAACAACAAAGTACTTTCTTGTCGCGTAAGCACTATAAAGCAGTAGACAACGTTGTGCAATAATTTAAATTTACTATTTTTGATACATCAAGTAAAATTAAGGGAATTTAAAATATTTTGTTCACAATCATCAATCATTTATACCAGCAGTCATTTCTTTTCTACAAATCTGACTGCGATTATATATTTTTTTACTTTCTACGTTACCGATTTATCAGCAGATCGAGGATTTAAGGCGAAACAAATCTTGTCTGTATTCATTGAAAGAAACAGCAGCTAAATAAAAATATGTTTTCGACTGTCGACTTGCGTTGATCGTACATTAAAGTCATGCTCAACTTAACCCCTTGTGCCTATCACTTCTTTAAAAGCGACGTTCACTTGTTTTCTGACTAAAAGAAGTATTGTAGATTCAAATGACATTTTGTTTAATATAACTAATTATATTATTTGTAGTCTATAAAAAATTTTAATGTGTATAATAGTATTGTATTGATTATATGTCGCCGATTTTGACGGTGTTAAAACGGTATTAATTTAGACCTATTACCATGTTTATTGTAAAACACGCTTCGATCAAGAATCACTTTCGACAGAAGACTCTATATAATTTAAAAACAAAAGATGCGAGACCGACTATTTTACACTTTCGATATGTTTAGTGTTGAATTTAACGATAGAATATTGGTAAGGAAGAAATAGAATTGTATTCTATTTTGGAAGGAATTCACTACGTTCATTGTTTTATAAATTCTGTTCGAAATTTTCATAACATGTCCGACACGATACTGTAATGCAAACAATTAAAAAATGTCATATGACCACAATGTGTGAGAGTATTGAAAAAAGTTACGAAACAAAAAGTGGTATTTTGTGTTAATAAAGCTCAGTATTATGGCAAAAATAATATATTTGTTGTAAATGGTTTTCATTTCATAACATTAACTGAGTTATTACCGGGCTGCAGATTTGTATGCAAAATAAAAATTGTCTTCATTAAATGCAAGATGTAGAAATTACATAAACATTTAACCTCTTGCACTCGAGATTGTTCTTAAAATGAAGACGTTTGTTTCGACGTATTTTATTTTGATCAGTTTATTTTTATTTGGTATGTGTGAGATTGAACGTGTATGCTTATAAAAAATAATTATATAAATATAGAAAATAATGTACTATTTGACAATTTGTCGACTACAGAGGATTTAAGTAATGTGAAAATTCTTTCGATAATAGTGTAGCAATTTTTAGCGTCGCCTCGGAGACGCCACTCGAGTGCAAAGGTCTAACCATCGTTAAATCCTTAATCATCCTAATGAATTCACAGTGATGCAATAATATTTTCAAACCGTATAAATGTCTGCTATTTCGCATCTGATTGATTCATTACTCCCATAAGTGCATAAAATCCACAATCTAGTTATTATGCGGCGATGTGTATATGTACGTATGTTAACACAATATTGTGTTTTCCCTTATTTTCTCGTTTCTGAACCCTTTCGTTACGGCAGACTGCTCTGCTAGAGTGACGTCACGAAACGGGTCCTTTACAGTCTTAAATTATATTATATTATATAATATTGTATCGTAATGTATTCTGTTCTATTTTAATGTATTCTATTCTATTGTATTTTATATTACATTTATATAGCACTATATGCCGATTATAGTCGATACCCGTCCAAGTCGTACGGACGCTGACTATAGTCGGCACCCGTAACGATAGGGTTAAGGCAACAGTAGCTCTGCTTTAGTGCGAATAGTGGAAATCATTTTGGTCGAATGCGAAACAATTCGTGACAGCATTATTATAGTATCGTAATATAAAGCGACCGGCAGAATATAAGGACAATGCAGCTTTTAAGACATTGTAGGGACCAAGAAGTGCGACGTCAAAGGAAGCGAGCAGTGTTCGTTGTTGCGATGGGAACATCTTAACAAGAAAAATCAGCTATCGGTTTTCATCTTTTGAAAGGGAGCCCAGAGTTGTTCTGAAGTCGAGGAATAAAGAAATCTAAGAGTTATCGAATTGTCGTGTCCTCAGTTTCGTTATTCTTCTGTTAATTATTCCAATCTATAGTTTTCTAATTTAAATGAACTTATTATTGTACATTCCTACATCATCAAATACAATTTGTCTTGTTGATAACTTTTATGAATGATTCAAATAAATTTTCCTCGCCGAAATCCGTTATTGATAACCAACAGAAAGTTTGCGTCACTGATAACTACCATGAGCAACTAAAACAGAATTTCCCTCGCCGATAACTGTTACAAGTAACTGGAATGTACAACATGAGTCATTTAACTCTTGCATCTTGATTTTTCTTATACACTACATGATGTATAACATAATATTTCGAATGAAAATTGTTTGGTATAGGGAGGGACATACACGGCGTCAATTAATTTTGTATTGCTTTCCCTTTTTATGAAAATTAGAAAGTAACCTTGTATTTTTTAACTACAATGTGCAACATTTAATCATGTCAGTGGAAAGTCTATTAGATACAGAATATGAAATCATTTTTAGTTGATTTTTAATGCAAGAGATGTTGAAAATGTCATCCATTACAAACAATGCAAGGACTTAAATTATAGACTTTTATATTTTGATAAAAAAAAGAAATATCAAAAGATTAAGTGTTACCGATATTGTTCCTTTGTGTATTAAACACCTTTCGTTCAAGACCTGTTCTTGTACAACATGTAGTTTACAAGAAAGACTAAGGTGGAACGCAATCACTATATCCTCCATAAAAAATTATTCTAAATTACCGAAATAAGATTCCCTTTATTAGTAATAATTATGAATAACGAACCTAATTTTTAGTTCAATTGTAATTGTTATTTCCAACCAAAAACTGAAATCTTATTGATCATGTCGCATTTCTGTTATTTTTTATCCTTGATTTTACTCGAACTAACAAAATAAAATTTGATGCAATGCTTGATTTAGGAATGGGCAGAGGTTGCTCTGCCACAGTACGAACTTTGGACAAATGACAAAATCGTCAACAAAAATAAAAATTTCCTTACTAATTTATAGTAACGTTATAATTTATACATATATCGGTATTTATTTAAATAAAACTGTAATTTAACAAAACTTGAAAAAGGCATTACAGATTTATTTTAATGAGTTAATAAATTTAATACGCAATTAACTGTATGCCGTCTGGCGTTACCACAGTGGTGTAACGGGCAAATGTACAAGACAAATAAATTTTACATTTATTTACATATGTATATTTTCGAAATTTCATGAAAATTGGTGGACAAGACAGAAAACTCATGAGAACTAACGATGAGATTAGTTACACTTGGGGATTTATAATTTCCCGATAAATGCGACAAGTGAAGTAATCTGAATCAGTGACGCCGGCGTCGAGCGAATAAATTTCTGCGAGACGTGCGAACGGCAAAGTGTTAATAATAAATAAACTATTCATAAAACTAACTGAAAGAAGTTGAATCGTGACAGAAACGACTTGTGAATTTTATCGACGTAGTCTGCTCTGTGGAATAAAATTTCGCGAACGTTAAATGCTGATTTCTTTCGCGATGTTTTCTAAAGTCATTCGCAGCCCACTGTGCATCGATTTTCTTATTTCGAAAGAGGTGACACACATCTTTCACTGTATTCAGGCATGGAAGGAGATTGCCCCGTGGGCCACTAGCCCGGCTCCGTTGGAATCGAGAGCGACGAAAGCCTACTAAGGACTCTTTACACCAGAAACAGCAAAATAAACAGTCTTCTATCTCTTTGACGTCATTCACCCCGAAGCGTTGCCCCTATGGGTAATCCAGAACTCTCTCTCTGGGCAAAGGGCGCTCGTTGCCCATGCTCGCCTTGCTATTATTTCTCCTAAACGATCCGCTAATAGACGCGAATCCAGTGTTCGACAATTGTAAACTAACACCCGCGAGCTTTCCACACGAATATACAATGTACTATCATTTCCAACAGATTCCCGTTCTTCGTATGCAAAAGCAGACATCATAACTGTTACAAGAGGGATTGTCAAAATTACCACATAACAATTAACGCCATTCGTTACGATGAATTTTGTTAATATTTAATCAACGGGGAGATCTCTCCGTTTTAAATGAAATCGTTTGATGACTAAATGGCGAAATTTTCGTATTAATTGACATTATAACTTCTTAATTTCATTGCGATTTCCACGGTGTGCGAATGTTGAAGAGGTTGAATGTGTTGAATCGATGCTACACAAATTTTCGTTGAAATTTTTATTTAACTGAATGAAATACGGCAATTATATGAAGCTGTTTTAGCTTTTGGTGTGATCGTCTAAGCGTTCAGGATAATCGGTATGAATGATTAAAATTTTTTACTACAATAACCACCTCTAACGAAAAAATGTAGCGTAATTAATGCAATTCGTGTAACCATTTTTTTCTTTTCTTAGAGGTTTTACGTCGCATCAGCTGCAAGGCTATTAGCGACCTTCTATTTAACTAGACCTTATATTTGGTTTATTAAGCCTGTATCTCTCAGAAATTTTAATAGTGTAACCATTATCGGTGATCAGAATTTATTTTGGTTATTCGTAATCTTTAGCGATGAAAAATAATTTCCTTAGTTACTGATAACGTTTCGGCGTCATTATTCATTATCGATAGACTGCGAATCTTTATGCAACACAACGCGTTTCCAAGACGGTTGTGCGGAACAGAAATTGAATAAAAATAAATGATTTTTTTTCATGTCTTCACAATTTTATACTTCAATTACTCATTTCTGTCATAAGTGCATCAAATCTGCGGTTTAATTACAATTTTTTAATAAATTCCTCATAAATATCACTAAAATTGATGACATTAATTCTTATGCAATAACTTTAAAAGTTTCTCTTCTAACAGTCACGATGTCTGCACGAGACTCATTAAAAAGTCGATAGCCAACGAAAGGACTCGATTTCTGACAATCTGAACAGATACCATCTCTTAACAGTTTACGCCTAGGAATTAAGTATACTTAAAAATGTCTCACCAAACATTTGATTGAATATTTTATCGAAGGTTACTTCCTTCTTCTTTTCCAGATATTTGTGCATTACGCTTCTGACACTGCAACAGAAAGAAGAACGCGAATGTAACCATTAGATACTGGAAGTCAGCTCGTAGAATATGAAAAGTTAGAGAATTTTCAATAAAACCTTACTTAACACGCAATAAGACTGTACAGCAATTTTTTAAGGGCACACATTTCTGGACAGCAGCATGCCGGCCAACGAGTTTTTAGACGGTGAATTATCGTCGAAATAGCGTTCAACAAGAGAAATTGTACTCCAGAGGAAAAGGGCAGTAATGGGCTTTCTAATCTGAGTTCGCTTTTACTTGGAATTTGACGAAACATTTCTAACGACCTAATTTGTACTTGGATTTTCGATCCTAATTGATACGAACTTTGTTAAAAATAGGTCAATTTCTAGTGTAATCAGCACCATCTAGTTATTTTTGGGCACAGCACTGGCCCATGCCGTTGTACAATTAGTATGCGCGCGTGCGTTGATCAGTTGTAGCGAGCCTTTTGTTCCCTAAATGCGATTCTTCCTTCTTCTTGAGCTAGCAGTCGTACGCGTAACACGTGGTTTGATTTTGTCCGTAATATTAGTACATATTTCTATTGTGTGTTATAGATGAGCCGTTCAATGCACACATCGATTAACTCCATAAAACAAAAAGTCGAGAAACGCGATGAAATGATGTACATTGTTTTTTAAAATTTCTATTATAATATAGATTCACGTATATAATCTAGAATGCATAAATACAGACATAGCTTTCATTTAACGGTGTATAAAATTAGCAAGAAAGAATAGCCAAAAAATAATCGTCAGTAATGTTACAGTTTTTATGTGACTGGTGGAGTTAATCAATTTGGCAACTGAAAAAAGCAGTAAAGTTAAATTCAGTCTTTAAATTTTTAAGTTTTTTATTATAGAAAAAGTTAGTTATTATATATTTTGATTACAGCTTCTCCATAAAAATGAATGTTGACAGTTCTGTTACAATATATTATTTGTGATTAATTCATCAGGAATATTACAAATAATGTCTTCTTCATCAGCTGTATGCGAGGATTCGTCATTTCGATTTGTTGTCAAGTTTTTATAGTAATCATGTTCAACGAAAGGAATGTATTTTAGCAGATCCATCATGTCTCTTCATTTTTCCCTTGTCACAGTTCTACCTTTAGGATATAATAAAGACTGACCTATATTTTTCAAACTTTGCGGTCTACCTAATTCAGATTTTCTTAAATTAATGGCTTTAAATTCTGTATCTTCATTATAATCACATTTGAATTGTATGAGATGGGGTTTGGACCTTTCTAACTCTATCCAGCGTATTTTAAGCCAATTTATACTGGAAACCCTGTGACGGTTACTTTTCTGTTAATGATTGATCCTTCAGTTTCTGGCCAAACAAACAGTTTTTTTATCTGTTTGCGGATGCGATTTTATTACCAGTAATATTGAGAGGGGGAAGCATCTTCAGCTGTTTAAAAAAAAGCATTGATGCATGGCAACAAAACAACGATTACATTAGAGTATGGAGTTAATCAAAATGGCTTCTGAAATAAATTACTTATTTTTCAATGGCCAAAAAAATTTTGCCGTTTAATGGTATTAATCTTTATTATTCAGGAAAGTTATAAATATAAAAAGTTACGACTAGACCAAGTGCTTTGACACTTAAATTAAAGATTTTTCAAAAAGTGAAGTTAATCGATGTGTGCACTGAACGGCTCATATATAAGTAGTCACGTTAAGTTCAGATATTCGTTCCTTTTAATTAATTCTTAATTTCACGTATTCCACAATAAAATTCTGACAAACTTCAAATCGAATTCTATAATTTTAAGTTAGGAAATTCAAATAAATAATTAAAATTAGAATGATTCCCGGCAACTTCTCTTTTTAAGACATCGATGGTTCTCTTCGTCACTTTCCATAAATATTCTTTGATATGTCAAGATAAAGAAAATTTTTTCGTTACATTTTATCATCGCTTATTTAAATAATAAATATTGTGATCCATGAACCTCGACGCGCCATTTTTTTTAACCAGAAATAAAACGGAGTTTTTCTTTGTAACAAAAAAATGCAAAATGAATGATAACACACGACTCTGAATACGAAGCAGTGATTTTTGCGTACAATTTTTATTTAAATTGTGCAATAAACATAGTTCGAATACTTAATATTGTGAACTGAGTAGGTTCACCCAATGAAGAACTTAATTATACAGCGTGTTGCATTTGAGTTGACATTGTAAAAAACTTCGCAAACTTATGATTTAAAAGAAAAACGAACTGGCGCTACTATATTTTCAATGCATTAACGTTTCCAAGGTTATGTTAAGATCAACTTGATTTTTTTTTTATCATAAACCTACATTATTTATTTCGGAATCATGTTCTACGTTAAAAAGTGCACAATCTTGTTTGAAATATCTTTTTGCAAGATATTTTGAAGATATTTTGCTGATGTTTCATGTTCATATTAAGGATAATATTGTTTTTCTATCAAAATGCTAACCTTATTTTCATTTGTAAGAGATTTTATTTCACGTGAGAACATATTACAAGAAAATTTTTCAAACAAAAGTCATGCATTTTTTATGCTGAATATGACATTGAAATCAAAAATATAGGTTTATGATAAAAAAAAAACGTAAGATGACCTTGAAATAAGTTTGAAAACGTCCACGCATTAAAAAGATAGTAGCGTCATTCGACTCTTCACTCGAAATACTAAAGAACATGTGTCGGTTTGCTTTTTTACAATCTCAATTTAAGTAGACACCTTATATACACAAAGTTTTCACGTCAAATTTAGCCAGCGTTTTTCTTGCAACTAGTAAATATTACAAAAGAAATGAAAGAGGAGGAAGTTATACTATCTTTTTCTCACAAGTAATGTAACGATGTCTGCAACGTTTTGTTTGCGATATTTTCTTAACAATAGAAGTGACCACCTCTAATCTTTTAAATGGAATGCTATGTATCTTTTTATATTATATGAAAGTATGTGCCCAAAACGATTTAATTCGTATACGACATAATAACCTTTAAAGTCACGCAAGGTCAAACGGAGGAATTCATGTACAAAGAAATCATATTGAATATTCCTTTTTTTTTATTGGAATATTGGACATTTACTGCAACCTCGACTCAAGTAGGTACATGTTTAATATGATTCCTTCGTGCATAAATGCTTCCACTTGAGCTGGTGTGACCCTGGAGAACATTATGTCATGTACGAATGAATTCGTTTTGGGCCGCGCAATTATATTATATAAAAAATACGTAGCATTTCATTTATAAAATAATTAATACCATTCAAATAAATTATAGACACAATTACATTGCTTGTAAAAAAACCCGTAAGATTTGTCCCTTTCAGATCTTCTAATGTTCGCCATTTGAACACCCTACGCATATATGTACATGCTTTGAATCAGTCGAACCGATTAAACGAAAGTAGATCTCTAAAAATATTAACTTCTCTGAAATAAAAACATTAACGTATTTTTCTCAAAATAAATTTATGTTTTAGATTGGTCGCAGCATAAATAAAAAAAAATAATTAATCCATTGAGTTGATTCAAAGCATATTTGTAACTAAACCTTCATGCTTGATTTATAATATTAATTATTCAAACTATTTTAATTGCATGATTAACATAAGAATTTTACGGAAATATCAATCCTTTGATTTCACCTATTAGTTGCAGACGACGTGTATACAATGTTACATGTTCTTCTACGATTTATGTTAAAATGCTTCCGAAACATGTTCATCAATTTTGCACATTTCTAAAACAACATCAATTCTAAAACAACTCGTTAAAAGAAGCTGCATCCGGCGTGAATGATGTAACGCATACAAGAATGATCTTAAAAATATATCGACGCAACTATGGAAAAGTAGTGTTATTATAAAAAGAAATCCGTTTTATTTTTTGTTAAAATGCTACAGTGCACGCTGATCGAAGAAAATAAAAAGTAGCTTGTATATATGTGACGAAAAGCTTCATCAATGTTTTGCGTTATAGAAAAGATGTTGACAATTATCCTTGTTTTAACGGTTTACTCGTGTCTCCCCCTTTGAGGCAATGACCTGCTCAACAATATGTGGAGTGATCAATACGCGTAGAAAGCAAACAAAATGAAGGTAGGAAAACGTATACTGCATTCATATTTTATACGCTGGTCAAGAGTAAACGACCACTTTACATACGTAAGGTGCAGATACATTTCATTTACCTCAAACTGGGCAGCAAATTATTCGCGTTAAACGATGCAAAATGATGGACGTAAACAGCTCGGTTTCCCACTGGAATGAAACTGTTCGAGTATTGAGTACGATGCTGTAAAAACTGGGCCCACGTTCATTATTAACAATAACGTGTTTCCGGCAGCATTATGAAGCGCAATTCCAAACGATAGAAGATGTATTCATGTGTGGCTATTTCTTGCCACGATCGAATTTATTTAACTCACTCGTATGGTTATTTTTTGTCACGATTGAATTTATTTATCTCACTCGTATGCTTATTTCTTGTCACGATTGAAAATGATTATACATATAGGATGGGCCATCTGCTGATCTCTTTTTTTTTTATTTTTAAAAGAATGAACCTACCGACTAATTAGGGTGGTCCCTCCTATAATATGTGATTGTTGAAGCAGTTGTAAGTAATTTGCTGGTTTTAGACCAAAATGTTCTGAAACAATTATTAAATAGAAATGATCTTTTTACATCGATACTGCAATTATTCAATAACTTAGACTCAGAGCTGGGTAAAATAGTATATTAAATGGCAAATAGTAAATAGATATTTTATTTTAGATCATTCATGTTTTCTTGAAAATGAAATATTTTATCTGTTTAAAAGTAAAATATTTTATTCCTTGCAACAAATTTTTAAGATGAAATTTCAAAAATTGTATTTTATTCGAAAAACACTGAAAATATTTGGACTATAGTTCGGAATATCTCATTTTTTTAATTTATTATGGACGAATAAATGAATTTTATTTCATTAAATAATAGTGTAAAATTTATTTTAATAACCTGAAACGAACGAAGTATATTTTCTTTGCATTATAAATGTGCATAAGAGATGCACTTTGTTATATGCGAGTACAAAAAATTCTCTACAATTGTCCTTCAGCATTTTTACAATTACTGACAATTAACGACTATAAAAACGAGCAGCGAGACTCTAATATTTGTATCTCATCTTTCCAACTCGTCCATTTTTGTTTACAAGCTGAGGAACATTTGGAGAGAATTTACTGTATTTAAAATTATTTTCACAATTTATTTTCAGATTAAAAACTATGATAAGCATACGACTTTATATTACCTGCTATTAAAATGAAAACTACTTTATTTCATTTTAGGTTATTAAAATAACATATTTTATCTACTGAAATTTTATGTTCTACTCGAAGTACCATTTTATTTGAATTGTAAAGAATCTATTATTTAAGATAGCATTTCAAATATTTTCTCTACAAATATTATTCAGTTGTGATAAGGCTCGCAAGAATGTAGTAGGTAAAGATGACGTATTAATCTGAATGACTTCATAAGACATATATGAAAACTCTTAATCAATTCCACGCGTAAACAATTCAATCTGAAACGATTCAACCGGATCTATTCTACAAACAAAACTGAGTAATATTTATAGAGAAGATATTTAAGATAGTAGTTTAGTACGTCAAATGGGTCATAAAATTTCAGAAGATAAAATATTTTATTTCAATAATCCACGGCTAAAGCATGAAATAAATATTTAATTTTGAAAATTTAAAATGTAAAATAAAATCGTTTACTTCAGTCATCTAAAGTTAAATCATGGAAATGAATTTTTTACATTGATAATATAAAACATGAAATAAAGTAGTCTTTATTCTAATAACATAAAACATAAAAACAAATGAAGATACTTTTTAAATACAATTACTCGCATGTAACAAAGTACCAATTTATCTACATTTATAATGCAGACAGAATGCACTCCTTTCGTTTTATATTGCCAAAATAAATGGACTATGATTCAATAAAATGGAATTATACGATGTGTTAAAATAAATAAAATATTCTGAACTATGACACAAATATTTACAATGTTTTTCAAATGAAATACTATCTAAAATTTTGTCTTCAAAATTTGTTAAAAATTTTACAACGAATAACATATTTTATTTTTCAAAGTACGCTTCTTCGATCAGATAAAATATTTCATTTGAAAAAATGATCTAAAATAAAATATCTATTTGCTATTTATCATTTAAAATACTATTTTACCAAGCTTTATGTTACAAATCAATACGAATCTAGTAGAATACAGTAACTACTCGTAACTGCCTTATTATCCGAACGTCGACTTCCTTTCGATTAGTTCAGGTAATCGAGCTTCTGCAGAAATTGCATGTAACTAAACAAAAGGTCTTAACAATGTTGATTGGTCTTAATTGCAATAAGCGCTTTATTTTCAAGCAGGTTTATCGGTATTGCATAATACGATATTAAAAGATCAATAAAATCGAATAGATGGTATAATAAACTCGGCTGCAGAAAGTTATTAAAATGTTTCAAAGCAGACAGTTAAACGACTATTAATTTATGATTTTCATAAAGAACGATGAAAACGGTAAGTGGAAATAATATTAAATTGAGATGGAAGTATTCGATGAGATTGAATTTCTATCGTTATTCCGTGGCGGAGCACAATTAGCGCTGATTTAAATATGACCTGCACGTTCACCAGAGAGATTGTTCAATCGCATTTGTGAGATTGTCAATGTATAAAATTTCAATGGATCTCTTGATTTAGGTAATGCGACAGCGCGCGATGACAGAGAAATGATGAAGCGCGCGCTGTTACCGTTTCTGCTCTTCCAAGAAGGAAACTCTATACTACGTCAAACATTAGCGCATATAGAGCGAATGCAGAGTAGGAACGGTTAATGCATCGAATGATTTATGTACTGTAAAACATTCGAGAATTAATTAAATTAATAGCGGTGAGCATAGAATAATGTAATATAAATGACAATAGAAGCTAATAAAACTATGATAGAAACGTAAATATGGTAAAACTTGTAATTTTAGATTGGAAATACTGTCGTTTAAACTAAAAAGTTTAATTTCCTAATGACAATTGTGTGCAGATTTTATAAAAATTTGTGAGATTCGCAGAAATGTACCGCAGTATCTTTTTACAACATTTCCTAAAATATTTATAAAGAACTTGTAATTTATACGATTCGTTTTATATCCTTCCAAATCTACCGAAAATATTTCGCTTAAGTTCGAACATTCTTTTATTATAATTCGAAATAAATAACGCAAGATCTAATGCCAGAAATATGCTAAAATATTGGCTCAAATGTATAGCGTTTGTTGTTGTCTATTATTCAAAAATATATAAAAGACTAAATCTAAAACACACAGTTTAATAGATAATACAAATTGTTGTTTGCCATACGTCTGGTTTCTCGAACTTTATAAACAATTACACTAGATACGTATACTAGGTCAATGGTATTGGATCGATTACTTTCTCGAATAATGGTAAATTACAACCCATTCAGTTCGGTCTCATTAGGAAAATCACATCGATTTTCCAGACTTCGGCGAACGTTGGATTAGCAGCCGATTTGTTAATACGCTCCGAAGAAACAATTAAACCATCGTGCGGTAGTTGATTGAAATTGACGTCCAGCATTGTATTATACAGTATCCAGATGGCAGTATTTGCGACTCGATCGTTCGATAGGCTTGACAACAAAGCCGCAGACTTCTTTTGATTTTAGTGTTCCATTATACAGGGTGAGCCGATTGATTGAAATACGAGAACACTTGGCAGCGACGTTCTCATTTATAAATTGGAAAAAGAGGTCTCTCACCGAATTTTTCTCTGCGTTGAGTAAAGGTAATTATTGGGCGTACAAATCAGTTTTGAGCGATTTTTCTGTAACTTTGAAACATTGTTCACAGAAATTGATAGAATTAATTTTATTCAAAGTATTGTTTATCGTTAGCTACGACTTTTCTCCATCTTTCAGGCACCATACGAATGTTGCGTCGAAAAAAATTCTCGTTTTTTTGAGTCGATCCAATTGTTCACTTCTTCGTAGGAAGTGAAGTCCAGACCACGAGTCGTCAACCGGAACAAGTGATATTTGAAAAGAGCAATATCTGGTGAATATGGCGGGTGGGCTAGGACATCTCATTGAAGCGCTACCAAAGTGTCCTTGAGGACTTTTGCAACATGTGGCTGAGCGTTGTCATGTTGAAAGATCACTTTATCATGTCTTTTGGCATATTAGGGGCGTTTGAGCTTCAATTCTCGGCTCAGTTGCGTCAATTGTTGTCGGTAACGTTCCGCAGTGATGGCTTCGTTAGGCTGGAGTAGCTTATAGTAGATCACTCCGAGCTGATCCCACCAGATGCACAGCATCAGCTTCTTGCCATGGATATTTGGTTTTGCCGTTGAAGTTCAAGCATAACCGGGCCTACCCCACGATTTTCTGCGCTTTGGGTTGTCGTAGTGGATCCACTTTTTGTCCCCCGTCACGACTCGATGCAAAAAACCCTTCCGATTTTGCCTTTGGGGTAATTGTTCGAACGTGAAAAAACAGCGTTCGACGTTTCTTGGCTCGAGCTCATACGGAACCCAATTTCCTTGTTTTTACGCCATACCAGTGCCTTGGAGACGGTTTGAAATCAACATGGATACAGGTGCAAGATGATCCGATGCGATTTAATGCTATTTATGTCATCTGTTGTAAATCCCTCCAAATTTGTACTCTCAGTATTACTGTAGGTGTTGGCGTTATCGCGGAATTCCTGTCTATTGCGTAGAAATTAATTTATTGTGTCAAAAAAATGTATATAATTCAATAAGAATATCCTGTAGCTGACGAAATAGAAATATTAGGTTAGAGAGAAAGAAATCCATTATTTTTACGCGAACTTTAAGACTTTATTTAACATGTTTCCGATTATCAGATTCAAGTCAAATATGCAACGTTTTGTTGTATAATTTGTTGCCATTTTAAAGGTACCTTCATAATTCCTCGCTCGTAGAAGTCTTGGCCCCTATTAGCGAAAAACTCTTGTAATCGACTTTCACAATCTTCTCTCGATGACAATTTCTTATCATTAAGGAAGTTTTAAACATGGTAATCGCTTGGTGCCAGGTCTGAACTATATGGTGGATGCATCAAAACGTCCCAGCCAAGCTCCTGAATTTTCTGACGAGTCACTATAGACGTGCGTGGCCTGGCGTTGCCTTGATGGCACATAACACCTCACCTGCTGGCCAATTCTGGCCGTTTCTGGTCAATCACTAGCTTCAAACGGTTCACTTGTTGATAGTAGAGATCCGAATTTAGTGTTTGGCCATATAGAAGCAAATCATAATAAATGATTCCTTTCCAGTCCCACCAAATGCACAGCAGAACCTTCTTGGCTGTTAGTCCTGGTTCGGCCACCGTCTGACCTGTTTCACCAGGCTTTGACCAGAATGTTTTCGCACAATGTTGTCGCATGTGATCCATTTTTCATCCCCAGTCACCATGCGTTCAAGCAAAGGGTCGATTTCATTCCGTTTGGCCAAGGCATCACAGATGGAAATTCGAGCCATCATTGTTTTTTGTGTTAATTGATGTGGCATCCAAAGATCGAGCTTCTTTTTAAATCCAACTTTGTGCAAATGGTTTAAAACCGTTTCATGGTCGATCTTTAGCTCCCGGGCGATGCTACGACTGCTAACATGCCGGTCAACTTCGATCATTTCTGTGATTTTGTCAACATTTTCTACGACAGCCGCAGCTTTAACATCAAAAATACCTGAACGAAATCGAGGAAACCAAAATTGCGGGTAAATGGTTGTTACAATCTCGGGACTATAAACACCATTCACAATTTCAGCCGCCTGACTGGCATTTTCACCTTTATGAGAGAAAAATTGTAAAATGTACCGAATTTTCTCTATGTTGACTTCCATTTTGAACAGCCTGTAGCTCGCAACTGAATGTATCAAACAAAAAACAGAAGAATTTTTGTAGTGCGAAATGTCACCTTTCCAACGAGCATAAGTCTGAAATTGTTTGATCGATACTTAAACAGATATCTACCGAAAAAACAATGGATTTCTTTTTCCCCAACCTAATATATAGATAATTCTCATATATCAACAAGCAACACAATATTTACAGGTCACAGATCGAGTCGGAAACGCTGAAAACTGTGACGAAAATCGTTGCCAGCCAATAGCGACGGATATTTGCGGCAGTGGTGCAGCTAGTAAGATGGGGGATGTAAACACGGAGGCGCCTTCTTGTCGCGCGAGGACTATACATAATTCTGCGGTAATTCCACCTATTGAACATAACCATAAGGTACACCTAATCCACCCTGATTTAATATTCGTGTTTAACCGCGTTTTCCATAGATTGGTTATAGATTATCTATTCAATGTTCGATTCTGTTTAATTTACCTATAGATATCCGGGTCTCATAAAAACATAAATAAATATAAAAAGTCAGATAAAAAACAAACCGCAGGTATAAGAAGATAAAGTGATATATGTTAAGTGATATATACAGAAAGGAAACAGGAGAAAAAACGAGGAAAATGGAGGCCTTAAAAAAATTTAAGTGAATACAGCATTACAAAACTGAAATGACTGCAACTGACGAGTAAATAAAAAGACACATCTTTTGAAGTAATCTTGTGTTTGTAACGAACATGAGAAGTGTTCTGTGATAAATAATTAATGCGAATACTAATTTAATAAGTAATTGATGCAATAAATAATTTACGTTTATCATACAGCCAAAAACATTTTCATTCCATTATTTTCATAAGCTTCTTATCTGTTTACTCTTCATAATAGAATTGGTATATATTAGATCAATAAATATGAAATGCATACATTGTAATGTTACCATCAAATCTATGCGTTCCATACATAATGACCCAATTATATAAATTAAATGCGCATTAACGTGTACAATGGGTGGCGCATAACTCTTTTTCGGTCACAGTAATTTGTATAAAATGTCATTTATTTGATTTCCGAAATTTGTGTTATACAAATAGATTATAGTTTGAGTATTCACATATTTGTTTTCATACTTCAAAATGAAATATGAATTCTTCACAAAAATCCTTTAAAAAATCGTTTTCTTTCTTTATAAGAAGTCCAGATAAATAATGGAGAAAACTGCAATCAAAGCTTGTTTTGTTTGTTTGACCTTAAGCGCCAATAAATCGGCCAGTTTCATTTGTAATTCAAAACCGCAAAAAGCTACTGGTGCGGAATAAAAGAACTAAAGCTCCCCGTAAATCGAATCGAGCCAACGACGGGCTCTTGAATAGTATTTCAAAAAAATATTTTGCATCAAATTTTGGCTCTCAACCTCGGATGGGAACGTTGTAACTAAATAAATCTAGTTAATCGGTTCTTAATTAATTTGTCTATTGATTCGCGAACAAAATTCTGTAAACATTTTCGTGTATAGCGGCCGACTGAATGAGTAAACATAAAGCTCCGTTTAATCTTTTTGATGCGACATTTCTGCTTTGAAAGTTGCTGTATGACGTCCAAAAATCAGGTGTACATTGTAAAATTTGTTTTATTTAGAGAAATGAAACAATAAAACTGCAGTATGAGTGAGAGAATCAATTTCGTATGCGTAAAATGAAATAAGTCATGTAAAATGGAGATACTAAAGTAAATCATGAAAACTATTTTGAAAATATAGTTAAAGTTGCATCGAATGCAAAGAATACTCGTCCCAAGAATACTCGGGTATGTTTTTGTCAAAAATATCAGTTGTTTGGTTGTTATACTCTTTCGATATTATATTATTATTATAAAATCAAATGCTCATTTCATTAACACTAAAACTAACAACTGACACACACGGTTTTGAGGAAAATTGATCATTAAAATTATAAATGATCCATCGCATACTCGGTTATATTTTTGTCAGAAGGGTCTGCCGTTCAAGTGTTAAATAATTTGCACTTTCAACTTTTATATTTTCTATACCAGTAAGTGAGCACATTATGTGATCCTAAAAGTTTCATACCTAAAAATGTAACCTCATTCTGTTCAAGCTTGATATTTCCGATTACGCTATCAATGTTTGTCCTACTTTGGATCGCCTGACAATAAATCATATCCATTTTAAAATGTTTTACAAAAATGTCGTAATAAACCCGACTAAATTTACACAAGGAATACGATATTTATCAAAAAGGGGAACCCTAATTATGCGAACTTAGTAATTAGCACTAAAACCGGGTTTTAAAAGCAAATAACGTGTGTCGTTTCATAAGAACGATAAGAGTAAATGTATCTAGATTCTCCATAATTTTTATTATGATGTAGGCACGAACGAAATAATTTTATTGCAATCTTTTTCTGGATAAAAGTCTTCGTAACTTGGTAATGAAAAATGTCAGATCGGACATTTTGACCGGTATCGTGGGTTTAGTTTTAAATTACAGAGCTTTATGTGAATTCTTATTATGATCACACGTGTTTTTGCAAAAAATAGAATTAAAAAAAAAATGTCTTTCGTCAACTATAAACTCGAGGGAATTCTTCTAGATGGTATAATATTACCGTGCCTAGTGTCGGACATTAAGCAGTATCTAGTAAGAGAACAGAAATGCGACAGTTGTTTCAACTGTCAGCATACAGGAGAGGATAACGCAAACGACGCGTGGCATCCGTTCACTTCTATCGCATGTCCAAAGGCAGTAAAATCGATCGATTATTGGCGTTCGGATTGAAATCCTTGCATCGTGTCAAGTAAAGAGTGTGATATTCATCAAATTTTTATGAATTAAAGACATCTGAGTATTGTCATTGTAAATAGCGGTAAATACTTTCCATTTACTTCACGTTCGTTGTAAATAATTCGTTTACAGAACATTAACAAACGTTAATATAATATAAATTATCATGTCCAGTATTTAGATAAATCTTCAATAAATGAATATTTAATTGGTATTGAAGTATTCAATGCTAGAGGAGTTTCTTCTACTTATTGTAAAATAAAAATAACGATACTATAATACCTTCCAAATGCTATTGTCTAACATGTACCTATTAAAGCGAAGTATCCTATAGTGAACTAATTCGTTCTACTAACTTATATGTATATGTATACATTTACATTGCACTTATATGTATACATTACTTAATATTATTACCGAATATGCAGCACAGTTATTACTGAATACACTGATTTCACACGAAATAGGATAAATTCAATATGAAATAAAAAGGTATAAGAACACGCGACTAGACATATTATAATTTTAATTTATTATACTTCAATTTTATACACTGGACATAGTAAAAAATAAAAAATTAGGAAAGCAGAATATGTCCTTACTGTACGTCTTTCGCGACGCAATAAAATTACTCGATAATGGCGCGGAGAACAAGGCTAAAACAAGAGAATAAAGTTAAAGGTGATAATAGAAGTTTCTATAAGAAAGTTATCGCAAGTAGAAATAAACTCTGCGGTTCAATGCCAGGATAATATCTAATCAGACACGCCCGTTTCGGGAATTATATTATCGCGCTGAGAAAACTGTTAGAAAGGTGGAGAGATTAGATGTTATACTTTATTTACCCCGGCCTGGAAGTAGTTCAACACTGTTGTAGCGACATAGACTTCGTGCGAGAACACCATAAATCAGGGTGGCTTAATATCACCGGCGTCGGTTCGTTGTCCCTTAAAGCTTTTGTTCCTGGTCGGTAGGGGAGGGAGGGGCGAGGGGGCGGAAAACGAGAAGGAAGAATAAATCGCAGAGCTAGGACAGGATCATTCACTTCCTGGATCAATTTTCTCAATTAACTTTTCCGTTTCTGCTGCTTCTTATTTTTGTGACTCTACCATTGTTGGCACGCTACGTCATAGACGTTGCTTGTTGCCGGCGTTGCCGATATTTACGACCGTCGGACCGTGTTTCTAGACAGGGAGAGAATGGTCAGGGACTGTCCAACGAAAAATAAAATTGCCCATCCAATATGACGAAGGACAAAATGCTTTTCCCTTATTAGGTAGTCGTCCCGAATAAAGTCAATGACCCTATAACTGCCAGGAAAGACCTTTAATGTTAAATTTGGACTTCGTTTTTGGTAATAATAGGGAAACACTGCATACTTAGATTTATACATTAATTTTAGAAGGTTAATTTACCAATATATTAAGATTGCGACTGATGTAAGCAGAGAATAGACAAAGTCGTACTACGAATGGTAATTTTACTGTTTACCTCGTATCTGCTGCATAAATGAATTATTGGTAATTCATTTATTGTTATCGGTAACGATACGCGGAAATATTTAAGGCAAAGATTGTTCAAAGAAACACGTATTGTGGTGGAAATCATCTTCTTTTTAAAATTCACATTTTTTTGTGATTTTAAGGCCACCGGTGTATTTTCAATTTGGATTACATATTTTTCTTATTAACTAATAAAACGGATGTCGAAATCTAAGATTATAAGAATTTCATACAGGTTTCTCAAATTTATTAAATTTTCTACTTATTTATTAAATTTCAGCATTTTGTTTTTTTTTTATCGAAGTTGCTTAATTTTTGCATGTTTCTTGCACTTATTTATTGTCTGTGTTGATTATAATACACATAGAGCGGCGTCACAATTGCAGACTCAAAGTAATTTTCCTATTGCTACTTATATCTAAATGGTTTCAGTTACAATGCTGTGAACAATTGTAAACTCAAAGTAACTTTTACATTCTTATTTAAACAATTCTTCTATATTTCATATGCTCTATATTTAGAAAAAATTAAAAGTTTGTATATTTCCGTTTTCTATTAATTGTAATTTAGAGGTATAGTTTAGTTAAGTTAAGTTTAGTTAAGTTTTTATTTAAATATCATAAAAAATGTAAAAATTGCTTCGAGGTTACAGATATTCACATCAGTCTACGTAGTAGGATCCTTTTATGTTTAGTTATTGTTATATACTATAATTATTAGGACGCATTTGTGATAGTTGTACGGATACGACAATGTTTTAGATGCCAGTTGTGGAGACATCGCACGTCCTTTGCACGCATTTTCAATTAATTAGTAATTAATACGTAATATTTATTATATAAAGAAATTGTCTTTAATAAAAGAAATCTTAAGCATTATTATGCTAGAAATTGGAACAATGTTTATGTTAAACATCTACTGAAAAATTTAACTAAAGTTACGTGATAAAGCGAGGTACAATCGTAGATTTTATACATTTAGTACAGGGATGATTAGGTAAAATGTAAAATTCTAGCTATACCTAAAGAATTTAATGATTCTGTCATATTATGATCAATTTATTGGAATTATTAACATTAGAACAGCGATGCTTCTTGATAAAAATATGTTATAATTTTACTAATTTTGCTTCACTTTATTCTATATTTTCTGCATTACTTTGTTAGGTCTATTGGCAAGCGTTTGTAACGATCAATTTTTAAAAGAAAAATGTAAAATGTTCGTAGTTCTTGACATATTTCTTTTTCTAAAACCCAATTTCCTCGAAACTGTTCGCGTAGTTAAACTTGTTTATCGAAAAGTACGTTACTTCTCGGTTAAAGTTATCAAAAGTTTCCGTGAAAATCGTTAAAACTGGCGATGATGCTTTTAGCTGATATAGTTTTGCAAAAGAAAGCAAGCTCTGTATTTCTTAAAAAAGAATGCGCAGTTAAAGTCATTTGTCAGGTCAAAATAAACGAATGTTGTGAGCCGATTTCAACTTTACACACGAGTTGTTTTACAGGCAAAGAATTTCATTGCGGTTACAAATCTAAAAAACATTGCTATACTTCGAGTTTTTATGGAGTTACAGTTTATAAAAGCCTTCGAACCGGAGTATAATAAAAACTTTAGTACTTATTCGGTTTCAGAAGCGTTTTAAAAGTGTTTTGCATACACTGACAAGAATTAAGAGACATGTTGCACAGATTTATGTTCTTGACTATAGTTAACCTTCTTAACATATGATAATTTGTATCGTGTCAACGAAAATATTAATTTAACTTTCTATATTTATTTTATTTTACATCTTTCTTATTCTTCTATCTTCATTTTTTTTATCTGCTGGTATACACTAAATTTGGAATATTAACTGAAATATTAATAATGTGTTATATCACTTCACTATAATATGTACTTTTAATTAAATACGACGTATAGTTGTTAAAATGCGAAATATTAATTTCAAAATATTAACAATATGTATAGTTTCTCAACTTTTGTTTTAGCGACTAGAAGTTTAAAGTTTATTTACTATTTTAATATTATATAATAATCGACAGCTTATTTTAAATTAGTTCATAGCTGCTATTTCGATTGTTCCAAGTACGATAAGAGATAATCTTAATTGAAGATTAATTTATTCTTCACATTGGGACCGTAATTTTATAGGACACTGTTTAGCTGTTGCATTGGGACAAATAAACGTGACCATGCAAGGTTCGACCAATAATCAAAATAATTCTCTTGATCCGTGAAAACGTTGCCAAAATGAAAACCAGTGTCGGCTTGACTGCTGAAAACGCTTTTGACGTTTCCTAAATATTTAAATTTCCCACCGCAAATAGTGCGATTTCGTAAGCGCGTTGCTCGGAACACGCCGAAAATGAAAAAGAACATCGCAAGTTATCATCGAAACTTTACCTGCACACTACAGTTTCACTTGTAACCGATTAAGTCTCGTGCAATGCAATAAAATAGTTTTTATTGCGTGTATCTGTTTTTGTCATTTTTATAACGCGTAATTGTTTCTTACTCCTAAAACAGTATAAATACTTATACCATTCGTGAAATAAAACATTACTTTTCCGAATTATAAAAATTGCAAGATATTCCGGGCACAGCGTAAAAATTCACTATTACAAGGATGATGTACAAGAAGAATTTTTAGACAAAATTGGTTTATCTCAGCGCTATAAATACTTCAGTTTCCATAGGTTTCAAAATATCCAGAGTGAAAAAAGAAATTCGGATGAAAAATGTATAAACATAGCTTCGAAATCTCCTTTTGTAGCGACAACATTCGCAACAGAGTTTTACAACGTAAATCTATAGAAAAAAGTTGCGAATGAAACGTGCCTACGCAATATTGATTAATAATAGATTAACACTACGTATGCATATTTTTGTAGTTTCATTCGCGCGATAGCTTCGAAGTTTAGGTTGTGTTTTCGTGTTAATAATCACGCATTCGACAATGTAGGATTTAAAATTTCTCAAAATAAAAAAACTCTATTCAAAATTCATCGAAATAAAAATATTTGATTCAAAATCCATCGACATAAAGAAACTCGATACAAAATTCACCGACATAAAGAAACTCGATTTATAATTCATCGAATAAAAATACTCCATTCAAAATTTCGTCAAAATGAAAAAGTTCGACTACAATTTAAGACATCCTATTTCTGCAACGAAAATTCAAACTATTTCCTGTGCCATGCAGAAGTCAAGTGCTCGGGCAATTAATCTATTCCTGTCAGACTTTAGATGATATTATGATAACATGACGGAAACGGTTTGCAAAGAGAAACATACATCCATATTTTATGCATCTACTCTTGCTATATACTGCGAGGGAACTTGCGAAGAAGCGAAGCATGTGAGAAAGCGCGAAGCTAAAAATGTTAAAAATGTTAATGCGCGTTTAATATCATAGAGGAGATCGTTTATAAATTGTTACCAATGAAATCATTAAATATGACCGAAAAATGTTTCGTGCAAAATTTCATTCTTTTTCACGTAAAATAAAGAACTTCTAAACAACCTTCACTGCGATCAAGAGAATATATAAATAAATAAAGTAGTTTCATCGAAACCGAGTTACTTTTGTATTTTACATTTTTCACGAAAATGCGTTGTTTTCGAGATATTTAGATTTCAAGTTTTCATAGGAACGTCCTGTATGTGTACGTATTTACATATTGATGCACGAAGTTGATCCAATAGAATCCCCGAGAATAGCAAATTCACCGTGCTGGTTCCGCATCTGCATGTTGGTTTATTAACAATATGTCGCTGCCTGACTTTTCCACTTTTCCAGCTTCTGTGGAGGAAACTTGGCTGGATCTCCAAGTTTTCTAGTTCACTTCCGAAGGTGGAGTTTACATTTTCGCTTTGCTTATTTCCAATGGTGATTGACCAATAGGATGCGCCATGTTTCAGACGCAGGATATTTCACGGCGCGCGGCGCTGCAGAAGCCAACACTTCTCTAAGAAATGTAATTTATGGGACGAGTGTCTGTCAACTATTGATCGACCTTGCATTTTTCTTTTAGCGAACCAGAAAAGTTTCGCGGTTACCGCGGAATCTTATCACAATAGACAAGAAAATGCAAGAAATTTTTGTAAAATGTGCTTTTATCTGAATGATTCTCAAATGATTATTTTTCAGAAAATTCATCTGTGATTTTATATCACACGTAATAAAAGCATAAACTCCTTGTATGTTATTTATTAAAATACAGCTTTTTTTCTGTTTACGAGGATGAATAAGTTGAATATAAAACTATTATATTCTTGGATGTGTCTGAAGGTACTATTATATTATTTTTTAATTATTAAACTTTTTTAATTAATTAATTTCCAGAAACGAGATAATCAAATAGAAATATGTATAATCTAGATCCAAATGGATTCGTTTTTCGGAAAAAGGGAAATAAATTTTCATTTAACTCTCCTCTTTTACGACTGATAGACAATTTCTATTTTGCAAAGAAAATCAATTCTACTCTTCTATAATTTTCTATCTGATTTCTGTATATTTTTTACTTATCGTATGCACTAAATAAAGTGCGTTATATGCTACGCTACAATATATACTTTTAATTTAACAAAAAAAACGTTTATAAAAAAATCGAATGTGTTACTGAAATGTTAACGATACGTCAAGTTTCTTAGCTTCTGTCGTTAAGTATATACAAAAAAATATGTCAATAATGTTGGGGAAAGGTTCCACTGAAATAAATGGAATAATGATAAATAATATTACGAATAATGTGAATTAAACTAAAAGGTTTTCGTAGCATTTTCAATGAACGAGCACGGTGGAATTTTAAGGGCAGATCGTAACGAAGTGAGCTTACCCTCCTGCAACTGGAAAACACGTTGTTTTCATTTCCGGGTCAGTAAAAGCATTATCGCTGTAACAACATTTGTATTTGCATATTTTGCTTCTGGAATGGAAGAACCGTGTTAAAGTAACACAAACAAGTGTTATATTTGCAGACTACAAATTCTTGTTACATCAGTAAATTAGGTGTGCTACAACAAACGGGATAGTCGTATTAATTTTCGAAGAATTTTTAATAATTAGAAAATCGGAGTAAAAATTGATTTATATCTTAATTAAACGTTACTTTAGAATTTAATACAAATTTTTGAAGTTACTAGAAAAGAATTTTAAGTAGAAGGAATGGTGGAAATTGTTAACGATAACCGTAAATAGAGGAAAATTAAAGCTGGCGAATTTACTAGTTCTTAGGTTATGTCAGCAAGATTGATTAACTAAATTTTTGATGGTAGTGACACTTATTAGTTAAACTATTTACTATGAGGAATCGAATCGATAGCTAGTTACCTAATGTTCAACATTTATGGGACTTATTGTCTAAATTATTATTATTCTAATGAAAATAATACCTCTATATTTCGCTGGTATCTTTGTCTCAAATATATGTATAATATAACAACAACAACAACGTAAACAATTTTATATATTTGTTAAATACACAAATATATGTAAAGATGTCTTAACTAAAAGAACTATAAAATTTGTTTATTGGTTCTGAAGATGTCTACTTTTGTGACGAATAAAATGGTTTTGCGGAGAATAGTATTGCACTACTTTGCTCCAAAGAAATCTGCATCTGAAGCACACAGAATTCTTGTTGAGACTTGCGACAACAATGCTCTGTCGGATACAACATGCAGAGACTGGTTTCGACGCTTCAAAAACATTATTTTGAACTTGAGGATAAGGAACGTGTGGCGCACCGACAAAGTTTAAAGACGAAGAATTAGAGGAATTGCTTGATGAAGACCCATGTCAAACGCTAGCAGAGTTTGACAAAATATTACAAGTAGATGCGTCAACAGTTTCAAAACGTTTAAAAGGGTTAGGAATGATGCAGAAGCGGGGACATTGGGTGCCGTATGAATTGAAGCCGAGAGACGTTGAACGGCGTTTTCTGATGTCTGAACCACTGCTTCAACGGCAGAAAAGAAAAGGTTCCTTGCACCGTATCGTCACTGGCGATGAAAAGTGGATTCATTACGATAAGCCAAAGCGTAAAAAAACATGGGGTAAGCCCAGCCATGCATCAACATCGTCTGCAAAACCAAATATCCATGGTTCGAAGCTTCTTTTCTGTATTTAGTAAGATCAGAAGGGTGTAATTTATTATGAACTGCTCAAACCGAATGAAACTATTACGGGAGATCGCTATCGACCGCAATTGATGCGTTTGAGTCGAGCCCTAAAAGAAAAACGACCGCTATACGAGCAGAGACACGACAAAATCACTTTGTTACACGACCACTCTCGGCCACATGTTGCAAAACCAGTGAAAATCTACCTGGAAACGCTTAAGTGGGAAGTTCTAATCCACCCGCTGTATTCATCAGACATAGCTCCTTCCGATTATCACCTATTCCGATCGATGGCACATGGCCTGGCTGAGCAGTGCTTTCATTCTTACGAAGAAACTAAAAAATGGATCGATTCATGGGTTGCCTCGAAAGACGAATCGTTTTTCCGACGTGGAATTCTTTTACTGCCAGAAAGATGGGAGCAAGTGGTCTCTAGTAATGGGCAATACTTTGAGTGAATTGATTTTGAACGTTATATTTTAAATAAAGCTTTTATTTCGGGAAAAAAACAGCGAGAACTTATTCAAGGTCCTAATATATTTGTTAAATACACAAATATATATAACGACGTTTTAACTAAAAGAACTATAAAAATTCTTGCACATTAATATAAAAAGCTTCAATTATTAAATAATCTAGGCATTTAGTATTAAAGCGCTAGAATATAAACTTGGATTAGTGCTCGGCAGAATCGGGACATTCAACGGTAACTAAAATACTATTCCCTTCTAGTCGTGATCGTAAAATCAGCAGTAAATATTTCATAGATCGTTAAAGCGTCTACTAATTTTAGTAAAATTCAATGAGATGGTTGTAGTTCGTTCAGTACATAAAGGTTTAATTGGGATTAAAACCCTATGGCATTCTATGAGCGTGGTGCGTCACAGCGGGTCGTTCCTGAAACCGATTGGGGCGTGTAAGCACCAAAAAGGGGATTAATCTGCACAAACCAGGATGAAGGATTGTGGTCTGTTCTATTTAGTAGAAATTTGTCATGCGATACCTTTGCCATTCATCAGAAACGGTCTACTGGAGCTACCAATTTATTGTGCAGGTTGATGCACGTCGAATAGCACACCCTTGACAAAGGCTATTAGATCAAACAGTACGATCTCTGCCGTTAGAACTGCACTGCGCATCTTTATGCAAACCACAGTCGCCTGTGTCGATTGTAACAAGAGCCAAACGAAAGTGTCCTTGTATCTGCATCTGATAATTTTAAGACGTTGGAAACAATATCAATTGATGTTATTAACTCCTCGCTGGAACATGTAACAACGATTTGTAATGGACTTTGTATAGAATATACTAAATATGAATGTTATTCGCTGCTTTCAAATCAAAATCTAGAATCGTAAGTACAAATAAAGTACAAATAAATATTATCTCGCTCTATTATGGAAATTATCGCAGTCTTTTAAAGTTTCTATTGTTTTAACCCGCGGAAGACGGGTCATTTTGACCCATATAAAGTTATAGTTGGAAACTGTTGTTTTATCTCTCGCCGGTGAAAACGATTCTCCATTTTACATAGAAGGGTTAAATAACAACACATGAATTCATGAATTTACGCGAACGAATGAAAATATGAATTGCAATTGTAACTAGACTGCGAATTTTTATGCAAAATTAGAATTGTTTTTATCATCTACAGAATAGAGCAGATGCATTACTGAGATAAAAATAATAAAATTCTTTAGACCTCTTCATTATTTCACATCCCACTTGTTCAGTTTTGCCATAAATGCATAATATATTCTACGTGGAACATTTATTTTCCAAGGCGAATATGCAGTGGAAATATTAATATAAAAATGATGCGTTTGATGTTTTATAAAGGACAGAATAAAAGATATTGTGTAAGGTTCAATCGTTCTCAAAATAAGAAAAAATTGTTTAAAATTGCATTTTTGGAATTACCATTAAGCGCGATTGTAAACAGGTTGAAAGTACCAGTTCAAGATTTATTATGATCACTAAGATTGTGTGATGTTAGATAAACATGACGGAAGTGTTAAATGAAATTTATTAAACATACCAATCAAATAGAAAAAATACTAGTTCTTATGATTTAATTTATATTGCTCTGAAATATCATTAGCTCTTCTATCATACGTGTAATACTATATGTCTCATTTTTAATGTACGTCTAAATAATTGTGTATAACAAAGTAATTTATTTATATTGTATATCTTGGATTTTGTGAATGTATCTCGGATCTTTTGAATTGCAGTTTTTATCATTAAATATTTTAATCAATTATCAAACAATAAATTTGTTAATACCATCATTTCTTTGTTCCTTTTACGTGGTACAACTCTGTTCTAATATTTCTAATGCTTCAAATGTTTTAAATTTTAAATGTTCATTTCCAATTGTAACTTATGATAAAACTGGTATCACAATTAGCTTGCTATGTATATCGCAATAAAAACAGAAGAAAACAAGAAATAAATGATTGCACATGAGTTTACACAATATTCAGATACCCATTTAAGTTGAGATTGTAAAAAATCTAATAAACACGTGATTCAAACAAAAATAAACTGTTTTTTAAAGCGTGGGCATTTTCAAGGTTATGCCAAGCTCTTCTTGCTGTCTTTTTTTTTGTCATAAAACCTGTACCTTTTATTTCGAAATCTTACTATACGTAAAAAGCGCACAACTTCTATTTAAAACATTTTTTCGAAGGTCAATGATTATTCAAATATTTAGTTGATTTTTCATGTTTATGTCAAGGATAATTTTTTTTCTAGTAAAAGGAGAATGTTGTATAAATATAATGTATAAATATAATTTAATAGTTAACCCTTTGCACTCGAAGCCATTTTGACTGTAAATGTGGAATAATTTTCCTGACTCATAGTATTTGCATTTTATATAACAAAATACATTTTATACACATGAAATTGTTTCTTGTAGCTCATAGTAACACTTCTACTACTTAACAATTTCTTTAATTTAAACCTTATTGTTATAAAAATTAATTTGGAACGTAATAGAACAATTTTAGTGGTGCCATAGAGTCACCATTCGAGTGGAAAGGGTTAACAAACGTATTATAAATGCATATTCTAAATTGTCTCGTGTGCACGCCGAATGTGAAGTGGACGCTACGTGGAAGAGAAACAAAAGACAGCGGGACTAGAATCGCACGCATCAGAAACATAGGACTGATAAAGACACGCATCGTCCGTCGGTAACAATATGGATCAGAAATAAAAAAAAATATAGGTTTATGATAAAAAAATATAATAAGACCTTGAAATAATCTTGACAACACCTACGCATTAAAAAAATAGTAGTTTCGATCGACTCTCTACTCGAAATACTAAAGGATATGTTTTGTTTTTAAATCATATAGCTGCGAGATTTATTAGTCTTCTTAAATATTTAATCTTACTTGAATGTAACACCCTGTATAAAGAAAATTGAAACAGCGTACTTAGACTATGTATATGAAATATTAAGTTTGATTTACGTCAGAAGTGATATTTAGCTTGACATTTCGCCAAGAACGTTTGCGATCGAATAGAAATCGAATGGCACGTCTGTTCACGATCTACCTATTCTACTTCCCGTAAATTCTAGCGCACGAATTTTCGAAACGAATGCCCGGAAACGCGAAACCGTTCCGATTTCCCCCCTTTCGTTTTATTTTCGCGCGGAGAAGCAAAAGTAGCTGCGATCTCCCGTACGTTTACATCGAACGCCGACAAAGTATTCAACAAGTCCCGGGCTCTATTTATTCGTCATTAGAACGATGCCACCATCCGTCGTTCTCCTCAGGGTAAATAAAATTACAGCGTATCAGAGTTCTGCAGCTGTGCTCCGCGTGTCCCACGGTCTTTCAATTTTCCGACGATTTTCTTTGCTTGCTGTGTAAATCGAATGACTCAACGTTTCTCGATTAAATGTAGCGAAACGAATCGTTTGAAACGTGCTCCATTCTTGGATCGTAATTGAGTCATGCCCGCCAGTGGTTCATGAGCACACCCCGACCAGAATCCACAAGTCAACTGGGTGCCACTGATTCTTCTAGAGCTGCAATTTTCCCGCTCATTTCCGCTAAAATCGCGGGATTTCTGTAACGGCTCGGATAGTCGGACAAACTTTCGAACCTTGCGCGAGAAACACGATTGTCCACAATTTTGCTTTGTCAGAATTGCAAAAGTAATAGCTGTTTCAACAATTTTATAGGAAAATATCATAGATAGAAAATGATTTTTATTCGTGTAAGGAAAGCTTAAACAATGCAATTATTAGAAAAAATTAGTTTTTATATGTTGTAGTTACCAATAATCATTGTAAATGACAAAAATAGTGTTTGGTCAGAAATAATCATTTTAAACGACGAAACCAGATTTGTTTATGAACAACCGTTACGAATAACCAGAATTATATGTATATTTGTTTCGATTCTAGACAAATCGAATTTTATAATGGTTATTTCAATCATTACAATGATTATTGCTGACTGAAAACTATTCTTGTCATTTGTAATGATTATCGGTATTGGACATACTTTTTTTTGGCTGTGTATTTTATGCATTTATGACAAAAATGGTCAAATGCATAGGTCAATTACAAAACTGGGAAGACATTAGATGAATTAAAAGATATTGTTATATTGTATTGAATGTATTACTGTTACTAAAAGAGGAAATTACAATTCATAAGTCACAGTAATAAGGTACATGTTAAGGTAACTTATATTTCTCTCAATTAAGTTAATTGGAAGACTTATTAACTTCATTTTGCATAAAGATCCGCAGTCTGGTTATAACAGTTGTGATCTTTGGATTATCTGTTCTGCCGACGCACAATATAATATTTCAACGATCTGGAGTATTCAATTCTGTAATTGAATGATGTTAAAAAATTCTCAAGTTCTTAAGCCCGCAACTTGAACATTGATGCGCAACATCTTTTGGATCTGTTTGCACGAGTTGTATCTTGTTGCATGTGATTCAGTATTTTCTAGTTCTATGGGCTCAAAATCGTAAATAAGGCCAACGACGTCCGATTCTAATCTCTCGAAGAAAATATCTTACTAAATAGGAGTACAAATGAAGAGAAAATATTTTTACTATTTATTTTAGTAATTTATTAATATTGATGAGATTTTTAATATTATTTCATTTTATCCCCTTAAGTGTAATCAATTTAATACATTTAAATTTTGGAACAAAAATTTTTTCTTATATAATGATTTTATTAAATGTTTGAAGTTTTGACGCCACATTCTTTTTACAAAAGATCTTTTATTTTTATATAACACTCGAAAGAAGCGTAATTATGATTTCTCTTTAATTATTACGAGACCTGCTTTATACATATATTTTGCATTATTATTTTACATCATATGAAGTAAATGCTTCGAATAAAATTATGTTCCAACAACATTTCGTCTAAATCCTAGAAATATAATTTAATTCATTACTCCTTTTTCATCTAAAGGCATCATTACGCTTAATGAGGATGTCAGGTTATTAGTTGACGTAACGGTGACACATATGTCCAATGCGATTACAAGATACATCTAATAATATTATTTGCGAATGAAGTCAAATACCAAGCATTATCGATTTTTGCCAGACTTTCTAGACACATCGGGCGACGCTGAATTCGAACGAAAATTGTTACCGAAGCGTGGAATTAAGACCAACCAATCAGCGCTACCTGAATAATTGCTGGATTAGGTTTCACGAAAACTAAGCGTGGCTCGCTGCAAGAAATTTGAGAAACGCAGCTCACAAGCACCTGGACTTCGGTATATTTCTATTTTCGAGTCACGTTTAATTTCCACCGCATGAAACACGATCAGGGGCTTGTAGAACAAACGACGCTTATAAAAATTTTGGACTATTTATGGAATTGCGAGCAACCGCCCCAATGAAACGCGGGAAATTGTTCAGACCGTTCCCATTATCTTCTCTACATTTTTATAAAAATGTTTCTCGAGATTATCGCAAATTATCTCCAACTGTCCTTCAGCTTGTAAACAAAAATGGAGAATTTCGGAAGAGGAGATGCTGGCTTTCCAGCTAAAAATCGCGAGACGTTTCAAATGAATTAGAACTCTAATTAGGTGTTCATTACGACTTTCAAGTTTTAATATTCTGCGAATAAAAAAGGAGGAAGGAAAGAAACGACAAAGGGGAGAGAAAATTAACGGGCCGGAGATTTGGATCGAAATGGACACAAAAGTGGATTCCCGCAGGTAGATTCCTCTCTTTGCCGTAGCGATAGGAACTAAGCTCTGATGGTTAATATTCGCCGACTGAATTTTTACTGCGCTAGGGTTTTCTAAACGTTCTTAACGAAGGCTTGCAGAAGTTTAATTAAAATATCAGGATTATAGTTCGTCCCCGCGAAAGTTTCGAGTCGTTAATACCAGATTATTAAATAATTCAGCCTCGGGCGGAGTGTAGGTTGACGAAAGCAATTTTTAACTTTGTTGGTACCTCGAAAACACAGTATGCGTTAACACAGCAAAAATGTACAGTGCGCGTTAACACGATAAAAATTCATGTGAAAACACAGTGTACTGTTCAAATATTCGTATAATATTTAATCCACAGAATTTACTGTTTACGTTTTAAAGTAGCTGGCTAAAGTTCTTAAACGAGTCGGACAGGGGAAAGACAACTTTTTGTTGATAATCGAAGCTGTGCGTAGTGAATTATCGATAATACATTATGTGAATAACATTTTTAAACAAATATTACGAAATATTCTTAAACAAAACTACATAGATAATGTATAATATTGAAAAATTAAATTTTTACATTAATTAAAAGTGACAGTACATAAACTTAATTTAAGTAAATGTTATCATGAATTATCAATTAAAAAAATTATTATTTTAGATAATTAATTATAAAATAAAAAAATATATATATGTATATATACATATTAATTTTTATTTAATATTATCATTAAACATTATTACATAGCATAATATTTAATGGTTTACACTTAATTATTAATTTTACTAACTTTTAATGTATTTTGTCAAAATTTATTTGAAAATTAATGTCGTTCTTTAGACATTATAAAACATGTCTTTCTGTTTCGACTAGGGATCCCCATGCAAAACAAAAATCATCTTCGTTAACAATAAATGTAACAATAATTTTTAATTCTTGCAGTGTCGTTAAACTTTTGAAAATAACTTGATAGTAATGTAACAGTAACTTTGAATTTTTCAAATACGTTGCAATAAATTCAATATGTTGTTGTAGTAAATATTTTAATGTCCCAAACTTTTATATTTAAAGTTCAAGATAATGCAACAATATTCTTAAATTTTTCTAACGTCATCGTAGGTAATATAATATGTCGTTCTAATAAGAACCATAATAAATTGAATACGACGTTGCCATGAGTATTGTAATAAGTTGAAGATAACACAGCGGTATCTTTGAATTCTTTTAACGTCGTTGCAATAAATATTTCAATAAGATGAATATAATACAACAATATCCTCAAATTCGTCTAATGTCGTCTGTTTTATATTTGACACGTTCATATTTGTCATAAATATATAAAATCCGCAATCCAGTTCGAACCATACAAGTCCTCGAATTACGTGAACAGATGCATTTCTTTAAAATGCGGCGATACATATAAAAGATAACTCGCTGCTCGAAAGTGCAAAGGAAAAATGTGAGATTCCGCGCAACGTAAAGTCAGAGGACGCTTTACTCTAACACTAAACGTACCAAGAGGGGTCAAATGACCCCTTTTGAAAATTTACTTTAAATTCGTACATTTATTGTTATTTCTGTCGGTCATTTGACTTTCTGTAAATTCTTATATCATCCGATTATTCAATTTCCCACTTTCCGTTTTTCTCGTAGCTTATTTTTTACCGACAAAAATTCTATGGTAAGATTAGGTATAGAAAAATGCCTGTACGTTTAGTGCTAAGCAAGCGAGTCAGATAATCGAATGAAAAATGTAGAAGAAAATAAAACGTATACTCTTGTTATCTACCAACGTCGCACGCGCGCATTACGAAAAAAAGCATTCGGGACACGGCCTAATATTATCCTAGGACTTCTGCAACTATTTCTGAAGAACGTATGACGGTTAAAACAATTCGTAAATCTATTTCGGTTCGTACAACAAGGTAGCAGCGGAACGAATTAAATTCATGTTTGGCGTTCCACGTGAATTTTTCCATGCGCTGAGCCGCGAAGACCGGTTAAACTGTTAAAACAATTGGTTATTTCTGAAAGTTATTATAAATATTTGTTCCCGGTGTTATGGAAGTGTACGCCCAACTGAGCATGTTATTCGCAACGTGTGTAATTCGTTGGAACAATTACAGAATGCCCGCGGGCAACAGCAAGTGACCGACGGTAAATTTGAAAAATCAGGGAATTACCGGAATGATATTTTCCACGAAGTTCGTGAACCGAGTTTTCCTTAATGGGCACCGCGTAAGCACGTGAAATCTTTGCTCGGACCCGTTGGCAAGCTGCCAGCAAAAGGGAAGCCTGCTATCGGATCGACTTATTTTCACGGCGATACACCTACGTTACGTTCCTGTTTTACAGATCGAAAATAACACCGATAGCGTAAACATTGGCACATTACAATCAACGCCGAGTATCGTTATTATCGGCAACGTGTATGCAATATTTATTGGAAATTCGTTTCATGCCGTATCGAATATTTTCCTTTCACACTTCGACGACAATTTGATCATTCGGTCGCAAGTTTCTGTTAAACGATAGCAGTCAAGCATTTAATCAACGGTTTTCATGAGAATTGTTAACCCGATTGATACAGAATTTATTCACATGTTAACAAAAATACTGGTTGTCTATTGGCAAACAATAACTGTGGCTCTTGTTTCGTGTTCTTTAAATCCTGCCTGTCCGTTAGGATTTTGAAATTTCGAATGAACAGTGGATCTTTCTAATAAAGAAATAAAAATTCTCTGAGATCCACAGTGTTTCGATTAATGTCAATTTGGTAGACAAAACTGGACTCAATTTCGTGAATAAAGATGCTCCGCCGTAGGAAGCGATGTTTGTACAATGAGAATATTAATGTTTCCTTATTGGTGTCACTTCTAAAGTATATTTCACTGAGAAATTAATCAGCATTTTAAATACACATTGTATAACATTTCTTATAAAGTCTTATTAAATACAATTAAGTTTTGTATTTATGTCTTCATTACTCCATATAAATTTTCAACATGGAAACCAGCGCCTGAGATATGTTTGATTCAAAGTTGGGTAGCAAACAATTAACTTTGTAATTAGTTTAAGTTGCGATATGTAATTAAGGTAATCATAACCATTAATCATTTAATCGTTAATGAAGTAATTCAGCAATCATGATTATATTTGATAATTTTTAATTTTTAATCAATGATCTGTGATCGTGGACAAATGATTAATCTATCTATTAATTTATCTCATCGATTGCTATTACGTTCAGATGAGAGACCCAAATAAAAAATTAGAATTATTATTAACTGCAAAAACACCAAATTTTTCAGTACATCATAATCAAAAAAGTAATCTTTACATGATTAACGATTACTGTGTTAATCACGATCAATGATTACATTTACTTCGATTATTCAATTTATTCATTACTCTCTTGTAGTGTCTCCATTTTATGTAACATACATATTTTATTAATAATTTCTCTAATCTAAACTTTGTTAGCAGAAAAATTATTTTAATTAGTAATAGAAAAATTATTTTAATTAGTAATAGAAAAATTATTTTAATTAGTAATTTTTCGGAGTGTAGCTTAAATTTTTTAAAACATTTTTTACTGATATATAAAGAGTAGTTAATAAATAAAGAATTATTAGGATTGTTATTAGATTAAGTGGGTATGAATAAATTCTAGAAATTAAATATTCATTAGATGATTGATATATAAAGTTATAATTGGGATATCATGAGCTGATTGAGGATATAAGAAAGATAATTAATAAAACATAACTGTAAATTACATAATAACGGTTAAATTTATATAAATGGTTGTTAATTAATCTGACAAAATAGAGAAATATAATTATAATTCCTCTTCAATCGTAATCATTAATCATGAACATGATTTTACGTTAGTCATAATCGTTAATCATTAATCAGATCAGTTTTTGTCCAACAGCTCGATTGTTGTAATTAATTTCGTTACTTATTTCGATTACTTAGATTAGGTTTACAGTACACGGTCGATTGAAAGTGGACAATAAACATCAATAAACGAGAAAATATGGCTAGCATTAGCATATTTCAATCTTTCTTTCACTATCTTATTTCCAATAATCTGAATATCGCCTTGTGACAAAATAAAATTATTGTATAAATATCGATACTAATTAATTCTTGTTCAGTAACGTTAGTTAATACTTTCGAATTCATGCTATTGTTAGTACCGCTAAGCATGTTCCGGTCTCTGGTGGTACCAAGAAACGTTGACTATTTTTGACTAAGGCAAATTGTTTGAACATGCTGCATCAAGTATAAATCACCAACTATTATGTTGTTAATCCGTAGGAAATACTGTAACAATCTGCCGACGAAGATGGCTCAATTTTATCTTTATCACAAAATGACACATTGAATGTATATTGCGTAAATTGCAGAGATCCACAGGGTGTCCTGTTTTAAGCCGACTCGAATATCTTTGAAATTATCAACGTTAACAAAAATAATTTTCGTCAATTCGCATAATTTAAAAATCGTAAGTTAAAAGTTCCTTTTATTTTGTTTGCGCAACGGAGATTATTTACTGCAAGATATTTTATTTTTTATATAAAATTGGGAAATTAAAACGATCGGTAGAACTTTTGATAAACATTTAGTGAAAATTTGAAATTTTTTTTATTTTATAGTCCAGATGTTAAAAAATGATTTCTCTTTTTTATACTTTCGCAGTAATTTAATACGCTTGCATAAAAATATGAGATTAAAGACAAAATAAATTAATTATTGTACCTAATTTTTAGTTATTACTTATTATTACTCATACATATATTTTACTGTTAATTATTACGTTGTAGTTATTATTAGTTCCTGTATATCTTTTTTGAAGATTTTTATGTCGTCAAACTAAATTCATTGGTAACAAACACGTAAAATGTAAATAAAAGGAATATCATAATTTTGCGATGACTAGACTTTGTACATTCATCAGAAAAAGGGATATTTGCAATTACAAAAAGATTGAAAGATTCGAGGCTATTTCAACTCTGAAGTGAAGACATTTGTTTCAATCTACAGTGTGTCCATATGGTATGATCATTTCTATTAGATGCATAGGAAGTTCAACCTGCTAGCTTATAGAAGACTTCTATTGTCTTTAAATTTGTCGAATACAAACTTGAATAATGTGAAAATTCTTTTAAAAAATAGTATAGCAAGCTTTACTGCAACTTTAGTGTCGTCAATTGAAGGGTTAACCCTTTACACTCGAAGCCATTTTAACTGTATATTTGAAATAATATTTCTGGTATACAGTATTTTTTAACAGTTGCATTTTTAACAATTTTTCTAAAATTAAACTTTGTTATAAAAATTATTTTAGAAGGTGACAGAACAATTTTAGTAGTGCCTCAGTGTCACTACTCGAGTGCAAAGGGTTAATAATGTCAATATATAGTATAGTAATTTGGCGATGCGTAGTTTAGATTAACATTCCTTCTATTTATATTTCACGTATTTGACACTTAATATTTCAAATTTCACATATAGTGAAATGCAAACAAAAACTTTCGTATCAGTTCCAAAAAGCAAGAGTTACTTAAAACTTGATCGTCTGCCCTAATAGCTTTAGTAAATTACAAACAATGTAAAAATATCCTGCAACTCTTCTAAAGCTTTCACAGTCTTGTATTTCATTTGTTTTTTTTTAATGCATTTATAAGAAAAATTAGCAGATGAAACACAAAATTGTGAATTTACTCGTCGAATTCGAGAACATTGTTACACTATTTTTAACTTATAAAAGTTGAGAATCATGTTAAATTATTAATATTATTTCGTTGTAATTTTAAAATTTTTATTTTATTGTTCAATTTCTTTTATTCTTATTATTTTTGCTATTTGTCGCATGCACTAAGTAAAACAATATTGCAATATAAACAATAAGTTATGCATTCTATTAGTAAAATATAGTATGCACTATATTTATTTATAAACGTATATTTATTGAACTATCGTATTTTACTCAAATGTTAATGATACATAAAGTTTCTTAACTTTTGTTCATTAGTGTATTTATTTAATTTCTTCGTGTTACAAGTGACTCAGAAAAATTTTTGTTTTGCACAATGATGAACTGCGGACTTTATACATTTATGACAAAAATGTGATCAAATATGAGACTGTAAAACGATTGAAAGAACAATAAACTACTGTTGTACAACCCCTGGCAAGAAGTTTCCGATCACGTACACTTATACAAAATTTATAAAGAATATTCGCATGACAGAGTTATAAAATGTTCTTATATACAGGAAAGAAATGTGGAGAACGTAAGTGGAAACTAAATAAAATAAATAAACAGAAAATAACGCAATTTTTCATTTATTATCAAAAGGAAGCCACGAAGAAAACAAAATATTATGTGGAAAAAAGTTTCCGATCATTGAGTTATTAATATTTTGTTGCAATACCACGTGCTCGAGGCATTGACCTCATTAAGTTTTTAAATCGCTAGGCGCAATTTCCTTCCACGACGATTTTATCGTACGTCGAATTTCTTTAGTTTCCGACTTTTTCTTGTAAATCATTTTCTTTTTAATTTTATCCACATATTCTCGATTGGGTTGAAATTGGAACTATTTGCAGGGCACTTCAATGTTTTAATATGATTCTGCATTAAATAACGTTCTCCTAATTGGCTGCAGTGACCACTCCTCTATGTTTGGAATCAACATACACTTCTAAAATATTAATATATGTTTCTACGTTCACGTTCTGGTATACAGTACATAATTTTCTCACTCCCTTCTACCGTCATACAATTCCCTATTATATAAGATTACGGATATTTTCGTTTATAATTCATCAAATCTTCATTGAATTTTTCGATAGATTTCCGCCAAACAAATTTTCATTCGCCATCCCCTGCTTAAACATGAGACTCGTTAATAAATTTTACTTTGCACCAGTCTTCCGTAGTCCAATTTGCGCGTTCTTTACACCACTTTAAGCGTTTCTTTCTCTGTTCCTTTGCAAGCGAAGATTTTATTTTCATTTTCCAAAACGAGAAGCGCACTTAATTTAAACGAATTCTGACAGTACGGTCACAGACACTCGAGGTCTACTGATCATTTAATTGCTTTAACGTTGCCCGCCTCATATTGTTAACAATTGTACACAGTTTTTTATCGTCTTTTCTACTTGTTGCACAAGAACGAACACTTTTCTTACGGTTTGATATACTGCCTGTTTCATTATACTTCTTTTTTATATCGTTTATCGTACTCTAAAAAGAAATTCATTTAAAAAATAAGAAAACTAAACTAAATCCTGCAATTGCTGATATTATTTCTTTGACCGTTATCTTGCTCAAGAGGTTCGATTACTCTTAACTTTAAATCGTTTGAATAAAACTTACACGATGACATATTGCACGCGTCTGTCTTACTTATCCACTGACTGAAATGTTTTCTATTTCACATGCCTCAGCGGTGAAAGGGTTTGTTTACATTTTCACAGGCACGAGTCGTGTTTACGCTGGCTTCCTCCGCTCGAAACATTCATAGAGCTATTTGAACCATGACCGGTAACATTATTCCAACATTTGCACCGATCGGAAACCTTTTTCCATAGAACACTTTGTTTTCTCTGTGGTTTCTTTTTTTCATAAATGAGAAATAAATATAAATAAATGAGAAATTGCGTTATGTTGTATTTATTTACTTTATTTACATCCAACATACGTTCTCAATTCGCCTTACATAAAACAACATTTTATAACTCTAAAACGCAAATATTCTTTGTAAATTCTGTACAAGTATATACGAGCGGAAAATTTTTGCTAGAGACTTTATTATTTTCAGCTAATTAAAATGGTTAAAATGGTGAAATTAATGTGAACATAGCTGCTGTGTCTTGCAATTCCTCCTTGCTATTTTTTTACTTTGCATAACAATCTGCAATCTAGTGAGCATATATCGAGTGTTAAGGGCCTGAGGACGATAGTCGCCCAATGGATAGTTTTTTCAATTTTTTGACCTGATCTTTCCAACCTCGCATTCACCTTTGCGAAAGGTAAAGTATCATATCCAACATACCGATGGAATTATCCATGATCGATTTCCTTTAAACTTTCCACATTAGCAGACTTATGCAGATGACATCGATCCGCGCAATAACTTTTTTTCTCAAGCTCCATGGGGAACGGGGCACAGTGAAGCACATATTTTACGAAAGCAATCGAGGTATGCAGCTTTTTGCTGAAAAGAATGTGTATCCAGATGCATCTCACATCGAAAAGTTGCAAAACATTTTAAACTTCAGATCGATATTTCGAAATCGTTTTTATTTTAGTGTATCAGTTCTACTTAGCAGAAAAAAAGCTATATAATAAATTCTCTCAAATTGTCCCTTAGCTTGTAGGCTAAAATGGACAATTTGGAAAGGGCAGGTACGATTATTTGAGCCTCTCAGCTTGTTTTTCTAGCTGTTGTAATCTGGAAAGTATTGGGTTGTTCGGAAAGTAATTTCGTTTTATCCCGACAGAGGATTTAATTGTATTTTTTACACCTAACTTCACACTTAAGCCGCATAAATATGATATGTTTTGAGAGCTGATATAGCAAGGCTTGTGTGTGAAAAAGTTCAATTGATTCTACGCAGTAGTTTATGGTTGGTGCCATTTTAAATATGGAGATCAGTAAGCAGCATTTTTTATTATAGAAAAGGTAAAAATGCTATTCAAGCCAGAAAGAAATTAACCGATGTGTATGGAGAAGATGTGTTGACAGTATGCCAATGCCAGAAGTGGTTTGCAAAATTTCGATCTGGCAATTTTGATGTCAAAGATGCACGACGTTCTGGAAGACCGGTTGAAGCTGATAAAATCACGACAAAGGCATTAGTTGATGCGAACCGATGAATAACAACACGTGAGATCGGTGGGAGGTTAAATTTATCAAATCCAATTGTTTATGACCACTTGAAAGGCTTTGGTTTAACCTTAAGGCTCGATATATGGGTTCCCCATGTTCTCACGGAAAGTTTGTGTCGTTGCGTTGACGTCTGTGATTCGCTTCTCAAAGTCACGAAAATTATCCATTCTTGAAGCGCATCATTACTGGGGACGAAAAATGGGTTGTACATAACAATGTCAAACGCAAGAGGTCATGAAGCAAAGAAGATGTATCGGCTCAAAACATTTCCAAAGCCAATATCCATTAAAAAAGGGTGATGCTGTCTGTTTGGTGTGATTTTAAAGGAATCGTTTTTTTAAACTTCTATCGGATGGCACAACAATTAATTCAGCAGTCTACTGTCATCAGCTGAACAAACTGAATGATGCACTTCAACAGAAAAGGCAAGAATTAATCAACAGAAAAGTTATAGTGGTCCACTAAGATAATGCGAGAGCTCATACAAGTTTGATCACTCGTCAAAAGCTTTTTTACAGCTTGAATGGGAAACAATGTCACACGCAACATATTCTCCAGATCTGGCACCTTCGGATTATTATTTGTTCCAATCACTGCAAAATTTTTTAGACGGTAAGACCTTCATTTCAAATGAGGAGGTCAAAAACCACCTCGATCAGTTTTTTGCCAGCGAAGTCCAAACATTTGATGTGCGTGGAATTATGCTACTAATAGAAAGATGGCAAAAGGTATTGGGATAGAATGGCAAATATATAATTTAATAAAATATTTGTTCATTAAACGAAAATTGTCTGTCATTATCACAAGAAAAAACGAAATTGCTTTCCGAACAACCCAATAGTATTCAAACCCCCTCTAATCGAGACCCGATAACATTTTTTTAACCGGACTAAATAACTTTTAAATAATTTTATTTATATGTTCCTGTGCACTGCACTGTGAGAAATCAATATAATCGAAGAATCAATGTGCGATCGTGTTTTGTCAGTGCACGTGGTGGGTACGATTAAATGATGATCTTTTGTTGAGTACGTTGGGTGTGCTTTGTCTTTTGCGAATATTCGACCATGTGGTGCGGACGAGTGCCTTAATTGCGCTATATTTTTTTCTTTAAACGTTAATATTAAATAGTTGATTTATAGATACATGTGTGTTTCATTAATAACTCATGTGTACGGAGCTCGCTGAAATTAAATTACAACATGCACAATGATCAAAATACTTTTTTTTTTTAATTTTGCTATGACTCTGAGTGACAACAGAAATTAAACAATTCTCGTTTCTGAATTTGTTTATCCGAACCTGGAACGATAACGTCGACCGATAGTCGAAATGAACGCCTTAAACATTTAAAACAATTCAATTAATTTAGTTCGGAATTCCAATAACTTCGGAATAATAAAATGGATCATTACAATTTATTTCCAGAAATGAAATTATTTAGAAGCGATCTTTTATCACATAACAGTGACACTAATTTTTAATTGGATTTTGAAATTGATTTCTGTTCTAATATATTGAAGAAACTGAATGTTGCCAGGATTTCTAGAATACAAAAGAATTAAACTAATATTACGTATGGTAAATTTTAATTTTCCAATTTGTTCATTATTATTTATATAAGAATTTTGACTTTATGAAATTTTTGAAGTAGTTGGCATGAGAGGCAAAGTGTTAAATGACTTTGATATTGTGGTAATTTTTGGAGCTGATAAACTAACATAAATTTATACAATATCATTCACGTTTGTCCCCTGATCATTAAACAAATTTTTCTCAAAATCTTACATTACACTTATAAAAAAAATACTAGAGTAGTGCCTATTTGCTTAACCGTCTATGAGTCAATATAATTTTCAAGTCACATACATCTATTTAACGTGTTTGTTAGCCTAATTTCGTTTCTAGCCACATATTAAAAAAATTCTTGCCCTTTGTAATCGAAGAGATTCTTCGCACATCAGAGAAAATTTGATAATTCATTCGTATTTTATATGTAAATTTTGATACTTAATGATTTTGAGTTACATAAACATTTTTATACTCGTATAAAAAATTCGAACTATGCAGGACTGAAGTATCTAGTAATTGATTATTATAAACTTCTATTGTATCGCTTCGAATGTCGCACTAAAAACCACGGTATTTATGGTATGCCCAAATGTTTAAAATGCAAGGAAACGTAAAAATGAACAGCATCTTTATTTTCTCTGCGCAATGATTAATCCTTTAGAATATTTTAGACGATAATGGAGATTTTTCGTGAATTTTAATCTTCGTGAAATGACGTACGAAAATGAGAATTTGCATAAACATCTGCGGTCTAGTAATGAGCAGATGTTATATCCAACGAATAGGCTGCGGATATCTGTGCAGTGTAAAAATATTTTGCATCAATTGCAAGAGATATGATGGTGGATACACACTTTAATTCTTTCTTCTATCATAACTGCATAAAATCCACAATCCAAAAATGAATAAGTTGAATTTTGCAATTTCTCAAAACCACAGTAAATTCTTTATCAGAAAATATTTTTAATACGGAAATTAAAGCAAGTCAACCACGAGTAATCTCAAAATTATTTCACATAGTTATATCATTTTGCAATATTAACTTCGAATTTGGTTGTTCGATTAACGAGTATTTTCTATCGCTAAAGATATTAACTATATTTTAAAAAATCATGTATTAATGTATTATAGTACAACAAGGCATGTTAAATGATATATCTTATATACAATATATAAGATATACAATACAATATAATCAAATTGTTTTGTCTAACTTTTAATCGTTTTTACTTTCTTCAATAATTTGTAATATTTTGTAATAGTTTTTAATAGCCTTTTATTTATTTTTTAATAATTATATACTGTTCGTACAACATAAATTACAATATTATTTGCTTTTTAACGTTTAAAATTATTCCTACTACGTTAAAATATTATAACCAAATGAATCTGCACGTTCTGGATCCATTAAATTGTAAAATTAGTTTTTCAAATATTTCATTTATCATTTTCAATTGTTACTAATTATTTTCAATTGTTTATAAACACTTTTCCGTATTTTTTCAACATTGCAAATAAGTTAGACGGCACATTTTAGGCTCGTTAAGTGAGCAAGATAATTTTAGCCAGCGAAATCGGACAAATACCCTACCGGTGCGTCGATCGAGAAATTCGGTTCTGCGACGTGCAAGGGAAAACTGCGCTCTGAAAATTGGTTTCGTAAAAACGTCGAAGAGTCAGCCGTGGAAAGGTCCTGCACAGTTAAGTGGATAACCCTGTATCCTCCACTAGCGATAGGATTGAAGCTAATCTTATCGGGACAAGTTCCGAAGCATGAAATTCGTTCACGACCGGCTCGCACCTGATTGACCAAGTGATTTCGCAAAAAGTGTTCTCGTACAACATGTCACAAAAATATGAGACTGTAAGGGACTGGCAAGCGTAATTGAACCAGTCCTTCAGCGAATTCTACTTTCTTCTTGAGGACATTGAATGTTGAATTAAGGTGACACGTGATTGGAGGATTTTATTTACATAATAATTAAACTGCGAATTTGATGCGTTTATGACAAAAACAATGAGCTGAAATATAAAATTATGGAGATGTAAGATGAATTTAATATTTCTTTTTCTTATGGGATGTTTATAACGTCGCATCAACTGTGGCGATTGTTAGCGACGACTATTATTTACTTGTTCTTTTAATAATATTATTTATTATATTATAATAATATATTATCAACTTATTTAAATTATCAATGCAAACCAATTTATCTTCGTTCAACTTCTGTTTCTTATAATCGTTTTGAAAAATGTGATCTTTTCATAAAAGTCTACAAGGTATAATAATAATAAGTGTTGTTGGATAACATTTTGATATAGATACGTTTACTACTTTACATACAAATATGCATGAATATTAATAAGAAATTTGCAAAGAAATTTAAGGTTTCAACACGCTCATCGTGGATCTTTAAATAAATTCAAAATTGTCCAACACAATTATAAGAAATAGAAATGAAATAAAAATATTATTATTATTAACCAAACGATATTTCAGTAACGGGCGAAGAGAACAATTAATACTCAAAAGTCTCTACTTTCAGTCCAAAATAACGCTACATGAATACATAAATAAAAAATACAGTACTACTGTTCATATATTTCGATGCCTTAGACTTTGACAAACGAAAATTTATGTTAAGTAAGATTTGAAAAATCGTGTGTTGGTCTGATTTTTGGATCAAACATACTCCACTGTTGCAACGTGACAATGTAGTCAACAAATAAGAAGTCGAGTTGATTTTAGTGAATCAGATTTGCGTCCACCATCGCGCAACTTGCGGAAGTGAACATTTTCTGGAGCAAAATTTGCAACGGTGCTAAATCCAAAACGAACCTCTTAACTGCTGCGACGTATTTCAAGGTTTACAGCATATCAATCTCTATTATGTTGAGAGCCCGAACGCTGGAAATTGCGTATGCTTGCCAAAAAGTTGTAAGAATAAATTAACTACCGTACCCTGACTCCGATGGCAGTCATTCGTTGAAAAACATCGTTTGCCTACGAGGTCTTGAAACAGTGAATTCCATTCGTTGCATGTCCTTCATATTTTTATGAAATCTACAAGTCGAATAGAGTTTTAATGGAAATAATCGCAGGCGTTGGAACTGTTGAATTTTTGTTTGAAATTTTTCGATGTGAAACGAATTATCAAAAGCTAAATTTACTTAAAATATGAGTCGCGTAATATGCTACGTCCGAGGTATAACTATGTATGAATGTATGTCATTAAAATAAATAAGCATTATAGATTTTTTGAACTGCATTAAACTCGACAGAAATCTCTTAAATTGCATTTCTGCTTAATAAAAAGTTTTCAAGTAAAAAGTGATATCATTCCAAGGACGTGCAATGAAATATTTTGGTATTGAACATTGTTGACAGAAGGTTGTAAAGTTTAATTGATCACCCTATAGCTTCGACAAAATTAACAATAACATACGATAGGTTGTGGTCTAAGAGCGCGTTTATTGATAAAAGTTTTAATAATCATGTTATACCGTAATGCACAGTTTAACGATCTTAGTTTAAATAATAATCACTAAGGAAACGATTAGATTACGTATAATGGTTAATTCGCTATTTAGATAATTACTTACTGCGATAGATAATCTACCACAGGGCTCGGAATTAACTGGTACGCAGTATGAGGACCGCAAGAGCTACGCCACTATGTAGAGTCTCGACGCGTGTCTCGCTTCCCGATGATCGTCTAAATGCACAAGCGCGCCATGGAAGCATATAATGATACGAAATACGAGAATCAGGAGGCGTAGCTATTGCGATCCTTGTTACGCCTGCTGGTTAATTCCGAGTCTCGGATTTAGATTTTTGAACAACATTTTGATGAAACAAGTGGGCCAAGCCGGCGTGAACGTGTTAAAAAATTTAATATAACGTTTAATAAAAAATACGTTAAACGACCAATGAATGAACATTGGATCAAATTGATAAATTTTTATAAAATTTTTTTATAGTTTAAGAAGAATTCTTACACCCTTTAATTTTGTTGCGATAGTAGAGAGAAAAATTATTTTTAAACATTACGATTGGTTGGCGCTATAAAAAAAAATTATCTTTTTGAAAATGAAAATTAGAAGAATTAAAAAACGACGTTTTCTCAGCTTTACCATGCTAGCCCGTAACAAAAATTTAGAAAATGCATTTCGTAGATCTCGGTAACTTGTATATTCTGAAGATTTCATTAAAATCAATAATAATATCGTTTTTTAATTCTTTTATCTCGCCGACAATTGCGATTGTAGAAAACAAATTCTTCGCCATTATCTAGTAAAATAAACCGTCTACAATGCCAAACAAATTTAGATCTCTTGGCGAATAATGTACATCGATTGTAAGTAATGAAATGAATTTTGTTCATGGTTTTAATAGAAACCTTTGAAGTTGAAGAGAAAGATATTTGCCGTTTAAAAGATTGCTTGCAAGTGGAACGACAGTATGACACTCCATTAATAAAAAGTGTGGGAAGACGCAAACCTGACCCCTTCCCTGATCTAGCTCTCCGTGCAATGTAATCAATCCCAGTGGAAACAGGAAGGAACATCTTTGTTGACGTTCAAGCACTCTCATTTTCCTTCTTTCAATTTAGTCGAGAAATTCAGCTTATTATTCGAAGACCTTGAACCGGGATTCCCCAACGAAACCTTGTCAAGATGTCGCGAGAACGTCGCGTTCAACGCGCTACTTTTACAGATAGGAAAATGTCGACAATTCCAGATATTAACTGAACCTTTGCTCTCGGGAATTTTCTTTGATCACCATTTCCTCCGATCTATCAAAAGCCATGAATATATTTATTGGATAATGTGTGACGTTTTAAAGAAAACGATAGAACTTTAGAAACAATTAGTACTTCAAATAGTGTATTTAAATATATTTGATAGACGAATGCAATCGATGCGGACTTTATGCAACAAGCATTATTTAGTCAGAAAGTACCATAATCACCAGCAGTCTTGTTATTTTTATATGCTGACGGGGGACATCCCAGTGCAAAGGGTTAAATAACCGTTTGAACGACAACTATCTTCAACGAGGAAACTTCGTTATCAATTCGAATCCGTTCGAAACAGTTTCTGCGCTTAATTTGTTGAACGATCGAACAAATCCTGGAATTTGTTTTGCGAAAATTTAGTTTAGTTATGTAAAATTGGAGCCACCGAGGCCAAACTAGCCATTTCTAGAAATATTATACACATGAAAGATCTATTTCATCAAATATTATTAACTAGGAACCACTTGAAGAACAATGAATGGTTAATAAATAAGATTATCTTTTGAACTTGTACGTTTTTTAACCTTTCTAATTTGTACAACGTCAAAAACTTCTGAATATTATATTTTAAATAGTCCAATAATTCTGTTTTACTAATTCGATAAACAAACACAGGAACTCGTGCATACATTTTAAAAGGAATTTGTTAATACGTTGGACACCGAACAACGCCATTTCGGAAAATCCTACAAAGTCAAAGTAATTTAGTTAATGAATACGAAATTAAAAACATAAACTTGATCATAGTCATCAATCCTAATCAAATTTAGTTTATCCGACTACATCTTCGTAAAAATTAACATCTAGACCAACAACGAGTATAATTTAAATCATTTCTCGGAAACATTAAAGTACTAAAATTAAACAGATATGTATTGTGCATAGATGCTTTATATATTAATAGAACTAGACTCTGAATTTTGCGAGTTTATGGCAATAACGACAAAATGCTGCATAAGATAAATTAGAAAAATACATTACTTTCCCCTTGCAGTTTTGTATAGTTTTTGAATGAAATTAAAGCATTTAGGCTAGATTTATGCCAATGTAACAAAACCATACTGACATAGTCTATAACATTATTGTATGCCTAGTAAATACTATAATGTATTACTATTAACCTAGTGTTAGGTAGTAGGTAATAGCATTACCTAGTAATACTATTCACAACTAAAAGTTCCTAATTATCATAATGTAGATTTTTATATAAAATAAAAATTGTTAGTATTGAAGAGCAGGTTGATTATAATGTAATAAATAATTAAAAGTCTATGAATGTCCTCGTTGTTTCAGATTTGATCCATCAATTATAAACCGCGAACATGCTCTTTTTAATATATTGATGTCTGATATACAATGACTCCTGTTAATATTCGGCTAACTTTTGAAACGCAATAGCTTTTTCGCAATAATTTTTAGATGATAAAGTCTCCTAACCATAACCAAAATGTTTTATAATTTTACTGTTACTTAGAACGACACAGAAGAAGCTAAAGAAACTCTCACTTTTTAATCTATATGTACGTTGAAAATTGCCATCGGTTAACCTTAGTATGAACTGTACACAATTAAAGATCTTAAAAATCGCCTCGTCCCGATTTTTCACACTATTGATCAATAAATGTGAGAAATCTGCTATTTTAAAAATCTTTCAAAACATTTGTAATTTGACTTTGACCGATTCCGAAGCAATTTGCTACAAAACACGTTTTTTAAATTTTCATTATAAAAACAGATAAAAAAGGTTTTCTAAAATAACGAAAGTTTTTTATTTCGTGTTGTCAATCCAAGTAATGGTGAAATTGTAATGAAGTAATTCAGTCATTGTCTAGTATGCTAATCTCTGAATGATTTAAGAATTTCAAAGAAAGTTTTAAGAAAGTTATTGGATTTTGAAAAGTCTCCGAATATTAATGGGGGTTAAGGTTACGTCGGACAAATTATTACTATCATTATTTTAGACTCATTGGAATTGCGATTGACCTGGAAAATATTTATTTAGTATAAAAATAGTCGGCATCGATTGCAGGACACGGCGTAGACATTAATTTTCTCTCTAATAACTTCTCCGAGATGAACATAATACCTTCTTACATAATACCTGATATAATACCCAACATAATACCCTCTTATATCGATTCCACTTTTCTTACCGAAAATTTCAAGCTTAATTCTCCACCGAAAAATCTAAGGTCTCGCTTCGTATATTCAACGGTCCGCTCTAAACCGTATTGCTCTTAATGTCAATAACTCTATCTCGGATCACCCTCCTGTAGCTTTTTCTCCAAACTCGAGGAAACAGATAAATTTACTATATCGTACACACCTCTATTAATATACGTACTTTTATGTATTTTACTTCTTTTTCTTCCACTAACTTTACACAATCTATTTGTACCTCCGATATCAACTGTGCACATATAATAACTAAAAACGATAAAACAGTGTTTCCAAATTTTCTAAATGCGCGCGCTATTTTGAATACGATCTGCTAATTTTTGTCCTACACGCGAAAAATCCATAGTCAACTAACAACCACAAACGCTAAACCTATCGAGTCACAAAAGTAACTAACGTGTTTTGCGTTAAAGGCTGTCAAGACGGCGTTTATTTAGATTTCCCGCCAATTTTATTACAATGAACGCTTGGCTCAAGAAATTTATCCTTTCTATGACAGTCTTTATAATTTCAGTTAAACTATGAAACAAGAAACGTGAACGCGATTGCTTCGACCGATAGGTTCAGCGTGAACATGTTAACACTTTACCAACACTGTTTCGGCTTAACATTTCCCGCACGAATGCTTGTATGCGCCTTTTCTTTCGCACGTAGAACTGTTAAGTCAACTTTCATGGAAGTACTTTCTACAGTATTTGAATGGTTCTTATAACGAGTCTTTTTTAATTTACAAAAGTCAATACAATCCTGAACCTCTTCAGGGTTACTGTCACGTATGTGTACGTTTAATTTTCTTACTATAATTAAAATTATGATTATTGTAAGTGTAAAACAAATGAGAATCAGTTGAAATATTATTTACTACAGAATCCCTCGGCAATACGTAAAAAACCTTATCGAATGAAACGGATAATAAATAAAAAAGAAACAATTGAATAATTGTTCCCTACTATAAAAATTCATTCCTGCGGAGGTTAAGATCGAATTGCAATTTTTCATCTAACTATTCTCTATGATCTACAAAATATTTCATCCAGTCTTTAAACTCAGCTAACCTCTATGTTCGACTGTTTTGGAATTCTAACGTCGCAGAAAATCGAATGTGTACGTAATAGGAAATATGAATACGACAAAAATATATGTGCGACATAACGTATATGTGCCCATAATTATGAAAGTGGTCTAAGTCATATATTTCTTGTCTCGAGATATTTAATGAATTGCATTTGCATAAATTAAAATATATTTTTACATTATGCGATCTTTTCATTTAGAGTTTTATTATCTTTATTATCTTGATTAATGAAAATTAATTATGAATATGACATTTTGTGTGAATTTCATACGAAAATGTTGTTTTTAAAGTTTGAATTGACCTAGACCATTTTCAAAATTAACTGAATGTCCTGTAAATGAATTAAAGAAATTATGAAGTATCGATGAATTAAAGAAACTATGAGTTTATTTGAAACAATAACTAATGAAATAATTCATGCACATTTATTAATGATTCTAAAAAAGTAATGCATTTTTATCATTTCGAGTTTTTAAGATTTTTAAAATGTTCCTGAAAAACTGGAGGAATGTATGGTAGTAAACACATAATATCTTTATGTTTTTCTTCCGATACTGGTCTACTGGTGGTGTGTAAAGGAAGTAGCTTAATAAGAAAAGAGGGCCACGCGTCGTTTTCAAGTTATGTTTATATAATTTCTTTAAATTTTTTACCTAGACCACTTTTATAATTAACACTAAATCAATTCCATATAATGTTGAAATTGATGGTTCATTTTTGACGATATCGTAAAAATTACATTGAATAAATTTAGTTTAAAATAATGTGATGTAAAATAACTGATGAACTGAAGCCATTTTAACTGTAAATATCGAATAATTTCTCTGGCTTGTAGCATTTCCATTTTATATAACAAAGTGCATTTTATGCATGCGTAATTGATTCTTGAGATTCATAGCAATAATTCCACTTGTAACAATTTTTGAAATTCAAACTTTGTTAGTACAAAGTTTATTTTGGAACGTGATAGAAAAATTTGAGTTGTGCCTCAGAGTCACCACTTGAGTGCAGAAGGTTCAAATGTATGATAGCGAATGATATATGAACCCTTTTGCATTCCAAACATCCTGGGAAAATTCAGTTCGTTCGGATATATAAAATATATAAAAATGAATTTTGAAAACTAGTCAAAAATAAGCGTAACCCATATGTAACATACTCGACTCGTTAATTAACTCCTCACCGCATATTAACTAGTCAGATTCGTGATGGAGATTTCTAACAATAATCTTCTGAGCATGAATGTTCATCCGTTTCATTAACTCCTTGCACTACGATTCCTTTCACGCCGCGTTGATTAGCACTTATTTGTCCTTAACACTTTTAACACATTATTAACCAGTCGTTCGGGCGTAAAAATGTTCGTTTCTACTTTGATTTTATTTATCTTATTAATCGCAAAAGGTATTTAATATTTAAAATTTGATATAATAATATTGAAGCTTGTAGTACAATTTAACACATTTATCTCAATAATAGATAACAAATTAGGGGTTACTATGGCAACCGATTCACAGGCTACCGATCGTGGAGAAAAGTCGATTTTTCTTTTAAGTCGATGTTTCTTTTATTGTCTTCATATACTTCTGTTTCTAAACTTTGATAACAGAAGAATTTTATTTTATTTCGATGTTGAAGAAATGAATAATATTCACATTTATACTGACTCGTTATTATAATGCAAGGGGTTAAGTAGGAATCAAATTTTATTCTCTTGTCACCAATATTTAAACATTCGAGTAAACGTAAGCACACGATAAAGATAAAATTCCTTATTCTTCTAAGAAATTAGTGCGATCGAAAAAATTCTACTCATAGTACATACTTGTGAAGAAAATGATACGGCAAGGGGTTAAATACCACGAACTAAAGATTCTCGAATTTTGTCGACGTTTCGAACCGACTATCGCGTCGGCGTGCAATCGCCGGTGAACATTCCCGGCCGCTTATCGTAAACTGATCCGCTTCTCCGATCATCGGTAATTATACGCGCATTTGATTGGCAGCGTTCATTCTATTGGGTTGGCCAATAAATTCGTAGAGTTTTCTGTTTAGTAACGACTCGTGTATCAATTAGCAAAGCGAGCGAGCTGTTCGAAAGATCTGTTTCAACTCTACAAAACTGTTTATATTCGCTATTTCGAATGATTTAATTTCTCATGACTTTTTAGTCTTGGAAATGGAATATCCAAGAGACGAAAATCAGCATTTTCAATATCTGCTGTTCTTCGATTTTCATCGAGGTCGTTATTCTGAAGGTCGGCCGGCGCGGGGCGTGCCGTTGAGGTCAAAGTTGCCTTTTTTGAACTTTGCGAACCATTTCTGCGCAGTAGACCCGCCTATGACACCCTCTTCGTACACGTTACAGATGTACCGTGTTGTTTCGACAGCTTTTTGATTACGAAAAAAAGTGAAAAGAAAAAAACAACAGATGTCGGGAATGTTGATTATTACCTCGTGAATATTTCATTTCTAAGTCTAAAAATGATGAAAAATTAAATAATTGTAAAAAGCGAATGCAACAATTTTGTGGAACAGCTTACCGGCTTTGCTAATTAACGCGCTGACCGTTATAAAACAAAAACGAAATTCGGAAACTCGACGAATTTATTCGCTAACCCGATACATAAACATTTTTCCGAAATGGCGCGCTGGAGCGACGAACCGAGAGAGGGTGTCGAAGCTTCGCATCGGTACGTATGCGCAGCAGATAGGAACAGAGAGAAACGAGGCCTGCGACTCCTGTCAGACAAAGAAGGACGGGAGGACGACAGAAGGGAGGGGCAGGAAACGTGGTGAGGTGTAGTAATGGGACTAATTCGATCACCATTTGAGTGCGTGCAATCAATGTAGCCGGTAGCAATCGCTCGACGCGATCGGGCCAGAATCATGGCAAAGTTTGATCCGCGGCGAGATCAACGTGTTTCCGCGGAATATTTTTAGCCGACTAATCCGTACAAATGCTTCGGGGAACAAGGAACGCTACGACCTGCGCTGCGCACACATTAGCTTAATCACTAGTGTACACACGACCGCAGAGAGCGGCGGATTCTCCGGGAAGCAAAACAAAGAAATTCCTATAAATTCGAGACATTGTTGGTGTCGTGCTTATTCAACGTTTTCCGTGTTATTATCTGCCGTGACTTAGCGCACCTAGTTCCAAGAGATCATGCAACTCTCCTCGTGCACACTGCAGGTTCGATTTCCCTAAAATTGCCCTGAAAAAGCAGACTCCTGGTTTCGCCTCTGAACGAATTCAATCGTTAATCGTCGCAGACCGCGACGAGTTTCATTCTGAACACTAGATCTACCGTGATCGGAAAACGACCAGCAAGTGTTATTATATGATAATTACAAGAAAGAATTTATTTCAATTATATTTGAATTATTATAACAGTGTGTGTGTGTCTGAATAAAGAATATAAAAAGAAATATATTCAACGATTTCTAATGGCAGCAGCTTCACGACCTCGACAATTATGAAATCAAAATTGTGGAACCGGTCGTTTGACCGGCTGTGGTAGGTTTAGTGTTAATCGAGTATCGACTACGATTCGAACTCGGGAAATAGAAACGATTACTCCGGCATACAAGGGTCAACAGAATCGACGGTGTGTATGAGATCACTCGACCGAGATAACGTTCTCGGAGTCCCTCCTTGGGAAGGATAAATAAATGGCTACGATAAACGCAGAGCTCGGAGAGAACTGGCTAGTGTCACTAGGTTACGAGCGTATCGTTCCCATCGCTACGCGAGCAAGGCGTAACTGGAGCAGTGGGATCGAGAAAAAGCAAGATAGTTCGCGATCGTGAGTATCGTATGTAACCCAGACCTGGGATCTGGCAGGACGATCTTCTTGCTGGCACGAGCAGCCGGGGTATCCTTGCTATTCTCTATGGCCATCAGGTAGCTGACGTCGGCCAGCACCGCCTCGAGGTCCGCCATTTTCCTCGGTAGTCTCTAAATTTCTCGACACCGCTCCGCCCGGAGCTGTTTTCCCTCGACGACACCCGGGGCTCGATGGTTGATAGTGGACCCGTCGTTCTCACTGTCGCAACGCTGTCGGAGACGCGGTCAGCAACGCCGACATTCTAATCGAGCGACCGTGTTCTCGGCCGTGCACGACCGTGGGCACCGAGGTCCGAGTCCGCGGCTCTGACAGCTCCGTCGGAAATCTGCGCGCGCGATTTCCAACGAGCAACTACCTCCGAACTGTGTTTCTATCGGCCGTGCGGTTCTCTGCTCTCACCCGCGCAACTGTTCACCGTTCACGCGGGTGACGCGACGTCGATTATCGGCGTGTTCATACCGCGGAGCCTTTCAGCTGACGACCGATTCAAATTCTTATGGAAGGCACGAGTTTCTATGCGATCGTTCACATCGGAGGAACAGAAACATCTACGCAGCGTACGCCTTACCGACTCTGACTTGCCTCCGACTGCCAACGCCAACGAACTCCGAAAACGCGAGTCTGCGCGTGCAGTCGCTAACTTTGTCGCCTGTTTCGCGACCACGACGCTCTCTAACGGCGAACCACGGCGTTGCCTTCTCTTCAGAATATTCCCAACTTCCTACGGTACTCGCGAAGATAAGTACTCTTGCGTTTTCTAGGTTGCTGAATTTTAATGTGCTATTGAAAATTCGGCCGCTACCGTACGTATTCTTTATCTTACCTTGTATTTTATAAGTATCGAGCAGTTTATGGTATTTGGCTGTACTAGATTGAGAATAAACTACTTACACAACCATACCAAAGCAGACGAATTGAAATATTAAACAATATGCATACGTATTCGGTCATTAAGTATGCACAGATTTTATAGTGAAATTGTATAGTACATTGTACATATGTACGTAAAACACCGAGTTGAACATTATTCGAACATTATTCGAAAATTATTCGAACATTTCGAATAATTTTATAATTTTAAACGTAATTTATTCGAAGATTTCTTCAATATTCGATTCGAAGAATTTAAAATTTGATTCGAAGAATTTATTTAAAATGCTATACGAATGAAAATGAATTCAAAGAATTAATAAAGAATAAGATTTTATTTTCGACAATGCATTCCAAAAATTTTCTTTTAAATTTTAAATCTTAATAGCTTATAACAACGTTAATCAGTGTTAAATGGAATTTTTAACACGTATGTAATTTATTAAAGCCAATAAAGTATATTCATATTAAAAAGTCGAAACAGTATCTTTTATATTTCTTTCGAATTGATCTTGTCAATTATAATTGTCCAAAAATCTAACAAAATTCAAATCATATGATCAAATAGAGAAATTATACATTTATACAAATTGTACATTTTAATAAGAAATTATTATTTATTATAATATGATTAGCACGTAAAATTTAATATAACGATTTTAGTTTCAACGTCTTGTATACTATAATAAAAATTATTGATTATATAAATAAATATATGTTTGTTAATTTTGTCGAACAACATAAAATAGCTGCTTCAGTGCTCGATGTTAGTTAACTCTAAACCTATCGTCCCTTAAAAATAACTCCTCTTTCATTTTCAAATACTTTAAACTATAAAGTATCTCTGATACGAAATGATTGGATAAAAATTTAAATAAATTCCCTCTTGATGTTGTTATAAAGCAACACACATTAATCGCTTTCAATGTTCACTAGGTTTACTGTTTATTGCGTTGAAGGAGAGCATTATATCCACTATTTGACACTTTAAACATGAATATCTTAAAAGCAGGCAAAATGTTTCCATTGAATGTCATAGTTGTCATCTTGTTTTAAATTAAGAATATTCTCCATCTTTTTATCATAATATGACAACGATTTAGAATAAACGAGGCGGGAAATGCAAGATTTAATTAAAAAATATTTTATAAAGTTTGTCTTTGTAGTAAATATTTTAATAATAAAATCTTTTATGAAACTATGAAAATTTTTGTTTATTACTGTAATATTTCTTTAAGGATATACTTCAATTTGACATGATTCAAGATGTTACAATCTTTAAGGTATTACGAAATATATGTATATAATATACAGTATTTCAGCAGCTTCCTGCTCCTCTCTCAGCTTTTTAGAAAAAGATACGATTCGAGAAAGGGGTGTACAGTGCGCCATTCGAACTGCAAATGTTGCATTTTCGCAGCGTTGAATCTATAATTTATGTCGCAAATTCTGGTAACGTAATGTATTAATCTGTGGTTTGTTTAGTGCAATCACGTATCATTAATGACCACGTGATTTATGGAATCAACATACGTAATATGTATATGAGGCGACCTGGATTTCTTCAACAAAACGGAATCGACATATTCTACGAACAAAAATTGGTAAAAATGTAATATAAACATAGATTCAGAAAAAGCTTTTTTAAACAATATATAAAAATATGCAACAATAGCGACCTGATTTTCATTAGACGTAAAAAATATGTTAATAACATGTTTATATGTTAAAATATATTTATTTGCATTTATTTGTCCAAGCTATTCGTCCAATTTTTCATAGATATCTACGCTGTATTCTAAACAAAATTTTAAATGGAACTAATATGTATATTACAAATACAGATAAATGTACAGTCTGTTATTAATTCGTATTGTTTTTATAATTTTTTAATGAAATATTAAAAATTTTACTTTATTTCTGCTCGGAGAATATCGTTTGGCCCAAAAACCCTGAAACATCCAGCATGTGTATATAAATACGTTGTTAATGTATCTAAAGCTTTACAAAGCGGAAATATAGCATGCAATGTGTTGAATTGCAATGACTGAATATGTTATTTTTAATATCAGTCATTGTCTGCCCGATTGTACGAATTTATTGTTAAATCTTAAACGTGAAATACTACAAGAATTAATGTATCATTGCTTATTTGCGGTATTTGACGACTATTTACATTCCATTGATTGAATTCTTATAAGTTATGTTTAATATACCAAGACTTTCCAGATTACAGAAAAAGTTTTTTGAAATATTAGGTACTTCGTTTTCCATTGATATGTTATATGTATCAATATATCACCTGTACGCCAATTTTGACTCGAGCTTTTTGGAAAGTAACAAAAGATACCTCTATGATAATTCAGTTACTAATTTTTTTGCATTTAACTTCAAATAAAAGTAAGTTTACTTGTTCAACTTGAAATTGCACTCAAAATTTGTCATTATTTCAGACTTTTGTATTTGGTTAGAGATGTATGAACGTTGATTATATCTATATAATGGAAAAAATTGAACCATGCATTTGAGCAGAATTCATGTTTCCAATAAATATGAAAAAATATGACGTTATCCAGATCAAATATAGTTCTTAACTTTGTCTTTTCAGCAGATTTTCTCTAGTAGTAATAGTATAAATCTAATAGTATAAAGAAATATGTCAGGTTGTGTGATTTCTTGTTGTTGCATAATTTTAGGAACATATTGAAGAACGGGAATTATAGTAACACTTTGACGTCCGTACTTGTGATAGAAATAATTTGGTACGACGCCGGTATTTTCTTTCTAGTTGTAAACAAAATGCCAATGCGTTGTATACGGCACTTTGAAAATTGATTGACACTAGATTAACAGCATGCATACCAAAGCGAATGAGTGATAATATTAAGAAATTAGTGGTTATAAAAAGAGATGATTTAATAAAAAAAGTTAAAGTAACGTAGAGAAATAAAATAACAATAACAGTATAGCTCAACTATAGATTAGTTTCACTTTTTTATACATATACAATTGTATTTGAACTTCAGATTGATAATTAAAATGTAATAATAGAGGCGAAGTAGTTTTAGTAATAGCAAAAACTTTAATGTAAAAGTATGGACCAAGATACAGTTATTATCTGTATAATAAGGAAATATTATTATTATTTGTTAGTTATATTTTATTCCTAAGATCTATCCAAATGACTTTTCGCATTATATTATAAATTAACAAAATATCTATTTAAACATAAAAAAATGAATAGGTATGCCATCTAATGACAAAACTTAGAAATAGGAGAAGAAAATTGCAGCCGATGTAGTTCTCTCTATTGTCAACAATCTATATATCAGTTATTCACATTCTAAATATTAATATTCTAAACATTAAATATTCCGAATGTTAAATAGTTTACTTTTATTTTAGTTACGTCCTTGCGAAAGAGTTGCAACATGGATTATAGTCGTTCGTAATAGGCTGGTCCAACGCACAAATATATATTTAAACCTTCAATATTTTAAACACTAATTTAATCGTAGATAAAGTAGGAATTTTTAGTGCACTTTTCTTAGTGTCCTCTTTTATTTGGCGTAAAACATATTTTTCATGATGTCCATTATTTAAGATTTTCTTATTGTTTGTTTTTGTTTTGTTAGAAATATGATCTTCATTTTGGTATTTTTTAGAATATACTTCACTATAGTTCGACTTTTATTTACCATTTTAGCAATTTATTTTAGGAAATCCCTTGATTTTAATGGAAAATTACTCATTCTTCTATTGTTCTCTGCCTTTTCCTTTTTTTCTATTTTGATTGAAATCGTTTAAAACGTGTACTGGGACTTAACTTGATACTTAATAATGAAGACAATATTCAAAAAACAATTGACAATTATTCCAGGAAATCATCGAATGCTACAGATAAACAATTTTTAGTGTAACTATCGTTTCATAGATTTCATTAAAGACTGATTTTTACATGTTTTTATAGGAAACTGTACATTACTTTATATATGAAATCATTAAATAAATTACGTAATATATTTCTGTATAAATTATAACAGTTAATTCAAATACTTCATTTATTTCTTTGAATAGCAACTTGTATTGTAACCATGAAGTTATGAAATAGATTACTAATGTCGCAATGGAGTCTGAAGTTATCTCGATTTCTGTATCTACCCTATTCTGTACACATTAATTCTGAATTGATCGTCAGTTTTACGTTTCAAATTATGGTTAACCTTAAATTCGTCGGATCAATAATACATTAGAATGACTGCTTTGTCACCTGGTAAAGTGTTACATGAAAATTTCTAGATCTCAATCCAGCCACGATTTCATATGAAATGGTACGTATAGTGACGCATTGACTATAATTTGACTTGATTTGACGCGACGTTCGCAAGATAAGTAGATCATAAATTCTTTTTACATATTCGTGTATTGCTTTCTTTGTTTTCATTTATATAATTAAAATGCGCATTTGCTTCGATAACGGAAATATATTTTAATCGGTTTCTCTCCTCTCGCCAATAGCATCGGTGAGAAAGAGTTTCTGGTAGACGATGGATCCTCTATTAAGTTCCAGTCAAGACAGTAACGTCGGCGGATTGTCATTGCACGACCGAGTTCAAATTGATGGCAATGTGACTATCCTCAGACAGCTGTACGCATATTTAGTCTACCTAGAACTACCAGAGCGGTTAAAATGATCAAACAGGATACATAAACGCAATTAGTCGCGTGCTGTACCATATGTTGATTGAAGTTTCAATAAAAGCGATTTTGTAACGTGTAAAATGAAATGAAATCCCGTCAATTTGATCGCTTGGTGTTTCTAGCGTTAAGTAGAATGGCTGGCAAACGGATAGATCGAGTAGATGCATCCGTTAAATTTCTTTGGAATCTATCTTTTTCATTAATTTCATTCCAAAATTGCATTTTTGTAACCTAGACGTTTAATCAAAGAAGATTAAGATTCTAAATATGCTTTCGAACTGATTCTCTGAATTCTTCGATTTATGTAGCAATCTTGTTTTAGAGACGCTGATCAAGATGTTCTCTGCATATGTTACACGGAGGCCCGTGACTTCTTGGCAGCTGGATTAACCGACGGCACGGTGAAACTATACAAACTGAACTCTGAGGTAGATGTATTGACATTGCGGGACATTGAAACTATTCAAAAACCAAGCCCGACAACAGCGGTTAAGCACAGGCCTGTTAGTAAATCGCATCCGATCAAGAAAACGATAACTGCAACATGTTAGTAACATTTGAACACATAAATTACCATTTAATTTATATCCGGTGAGCCGATACTTAATCAGTATAAAGAAGTTTTAGTAATTTAACAATTAACGAAGTAAACTTTTAAAGACAGTCATAAAGGGCTTAGACAATTAACCCTTTGCACCACGATTCCTTTCACGATGAATTAATTAGCACTTATTCGTTCTTGATAATTACCCTGATAGGACCGGACGGTTTTGTTTCTTGTACTATTTTTCTTAACTTTCGTCTCTATACTTTGATAACAGAAGAATTAAATTTTATTTTGTCGTTCTAGAAGAAATTAATGATATTCATATTTAGTAGATCTTGTGTGAAATCTTTGTAACGAGTCTGTCTCGTTATTATAGTGCAAGGGGTTAAGATGGTGAAAACTGTCCTTCAATTACTGTTATACCGTTCGATAGCTGATAAAGAAACACTCATCCGTGCAAAATTAGATTGTGTGCTTCTCTGTCGATTTCTTTTCTTGGATGGCTTTTTGAAATTTTGAAAAAATATGGCTTATTTTAAACATTCTGCCGCATATTAATAGAATTTTTCCAGATTTTTCAGTTACAAATTGTGATTATAAAAAATGAAAAAAAAAAAAATTTCGGAAAATTGAAGATTTCTCGAAAAACTAAAATATGGGTTATTTTTACATTAATTCACTGATAAGATAATATCATAAGCAGTGTGTTCAATTTTTCTTCGGTTTTTCGGCCGAATGCGCCATTGTCAAAAAAGAAAAATGAAAATCGAATGTATATGACATTTTTGCTGTGAGAATAAAGGTTACTACTTGTTAAGTGTACCGCAAGTGTGAATAACATAATTTTATACGTTATTATATTGAAGTAAACAATTCTTCAACTTAGATAACGCGATTTAAGAAAAAGAGGAAATTGCGGTGTGCGGTTGGCGGAGTGGTTAAGGTTAAGAAGTTCACTTCCCGCTGAAGACAGAGTTTTCTTTTTTCCAAACATACTTTATTTTTCCAATTTCATATCACATTATTTATTCGCACAACTTTAAAAATATTCTTGTAGTGTATTAAAAATATGTTTAATATTTAAAAAATATTTTAATGAAAATACATACATACGAAAATAGTTTTAGAGTATCTCTTACTTTATCGATTCTCTGGCTGTATATGTTTACCGTTACGATTTTGTTTAACATTTTTTTCACATTACAATTTATTAATTTAGTTTCTAAGTTTTTAATAAATACGGATAAAAACAGGAAAGTGTTCGCCCTAGGAACCAATTTTATGTTTCAAATATGTTGGGTAGACTGTGAATAAGTCTTTTTGATAATCACAGTTTACAACCGAAAAATCTGAAGAAATTCTATAATGTGCATCTGCATGTTCAAAATAAGCGAGACGTTTTTTTCAAAATTTTAGGAAGTCACCGAAGGGAGGAAATCGACAGAACAGCGTGCAATCTAATTTACCCTGTAATTACCATCACGGACAAGTTAGTAGGTTGAAATTTTGCATCGACGAATTTTTCTTTATCAGATATCAAACGGTATAAGAGTAATAATAAAATAATAAAAATAATAAATCATTAAGGGCAGTTTCGACCATCTTAATCGGTTAGGCTATTTGGCAAACTTCGACAAAGTTTTCATTTTTACCAATTGTAGATGCAAATGGATGCGTGAAATGTTGGCATTATCCGAGTTCCCAATGCATCTACACGATTCGGGAGAAAAGGCAGACCCTTGGTTTGTCTTATCATTCCCATTTGCCGAAATTCGTCACCACGGGGGATGATGCGAAGCTATACTTGTACGATGAAGAAACCAATACGCTGGAGAGAATATTTCAAGCAAGGTTTGCTGTGATACACTGTACTTTATTTCAATTCGTAAACCTTAAGGGTTTAGTTATATTCGAGATTTGATTTATTATGCGGTACTCATAGAACGATAGGCTAAATAGGGCTAAAGTGAAAATACCATGTCAAAATAATTATTAATTATTAATTATTATTGTAATATCCAGAACAGATGAATCTTGACGTTTTTGTCGTCAGATTCAACAGGGCAATTTCTTAGGTACACCTGCTTTTGTAAATATCAAAATAATGCCATTACTTGTACTGGCGAAATCACAGACCATGTACCAGAGTAGGCAGGACACCATAAGGGATTCCGTGTCACATGTTCTGCAATACCGATATCATCGAAAACGAGAGGTTTTCTTGCGAGTTCTGATTAAATAGAACAGTCAGCTAGCAAACTACATAAGGCTGCAACACAGAAATTTTGTTTCCATTCTACAACGTTGACGCGTGAGTTCTAGACTTTCCAGTCTATTCCTACACCTCGTCTGTCATAATACGTTCAAATAGATTTATCGATAGGGTAAAAATTCTCTGGAATTACACAGGGGGCACCGTCTAATGTTTTTAAAAATTATCCGCAGTTGGTAAAATGTCAACCGGTTTAAGTATTTGACCACTGCGTGTAATGGCGCTAAATTTAAAGGAAATAGGTTTAATACAGTGGCGCCATCTATTTGAAAATGGAAAATCTTGGAAGTTATCGTCCGTGGTTAATTGTGGTAATTTGACAATTTTCCTACTACGAGTAACGTAGCTAATTTTACATTTTTAGCAAGCTATGACTCGCGTAGAATTTTACATCTTATGACGGAATTGATATGAATCATATGTCGCGATGCTTGCAATAATATACTAGCTTTTTTTTGACACGAAATTGATAGAGAAAATTCCCTTGAATATTTCTAGACCATCCAAATTTTCTTTCAGTCTATTCGTCATCGATAAATTCTTATTGCAGAAACGTTAGAGAGCATGTCGGATGATTGAAATTCTATTATGATTTCGCAGAAGCAATCAATTTTGACAAAATATTATATACATTTATTCTACATTATCTCCTAAACGTGGATATTTGTCAGGGTATTGATCCAACATCAATATGCATTACATTTATATTAGATACACTTGATTTTGGTATAAAAACTCATCATTCAGAAAGCATATTTCGTATAATTAACTTACTGACGGAACATCGAACATATTTGCGAAGTGTCGCCGAAAAATCGTCGACGACAACGAATCTAACTCGCCGGAGAATCCGTCTCTTTAAATTGTCGTGTCAGAATCAGCAGATCGTTCTCTCGGTGTAAATAAACTTCAATCAGAGACATTTATTTGACACATAACAGTCTTAGCGTAATCGCGCCGAATGAAAAATGGGACAAGTTTCTCCTTTTTACAATTGTAGTATGTTCACTTCGCGGCTAGCATAATGACAATTAATAACAGTTCGAAGGCACGAAGAGTTTAGAGCCCTGGGATCAAACAAACGATGCCAGAATTCTTACAATGTAGATGCTTTGTTCTCGTTTCACGGCGATCCTGTCCGTACTAACTTCACTCACAATTTGTTTAATCGTTTACAGCGAGTATCTCTGCAATGTCTCTCCTTCTCCGTTCGCGAATGATTTCCAAAAAACGTTTGGAACGAGTTCCAGAACGTTCATTCCAAATGTGATTATTTTCATGTATGTACAGTAATTCCACCATCTACGACGACTACATACACATATTTACAATTGTATCGCTAGTAATCTCATTGTCAGTATTACGTTCAACCTGCGATTATTTCCACGATCATGATTTCGCTGAGGACCGCCCGGTTTGCGGAATTTCGCTCTACGATGCGTTCAGAACTAGCTTTTTTAGGGTATATTATCGCGTACTTCTCGTTCCAGCGACTCGTTGGAAGTCATGGACGGTCACAAGTCGAGGGTTTTCTGTGCGTGTTTCAACCCGAAATCGGCACACGAGCTGATCTCCGGTGGCTGGGATGACACGATTCAGTTCTGGGACACCAGACAACCCTATGCACTTAGACGCATTTCCGGTGTACACATGTGCGGCGACGGGCTCGACATCACGAAAAATGGCAAAGAGGTATTTCGCGCAGAGAGTTGTCCGTTGCTATGTTACTTAACGAGACGAATATAAAATATAGCTTTCTTCGAATTACGAAAATAATTATAGTTAGAAACATGACGCAGCTATCAAAAGTTGTCGGACAAGTGTATTCTATCCTTAAAATTGCCGTAAGTCTTTATAAAGCACTCGAACGAACGGGTCTGAGCCCTTGTACGGTATTTTGGTTGTGTCTGGTCCATATGAATTTCATTTTTGATGTATAATTAGTTCTCGAGTGACTTTCAAATTGCGAGATAATTCATTTATTTCGCGGTTTCCATTGGACCGACGAATAAATTCGTAGAGTTTTTGTCTTTGTTTCGCCGTTAGAATAACTCGATGAAAATCGAAGAATAGCGGATGTCGAAAATGCTGACTTTTGCTTCCAAGATATTCCACTTCTCAGTCTAAAAATTATGAAAAATTCAATTATTCGAAAAGCGATTGAGACAGTTATGTATAATCGAAAGAAATGTCTGGAATTGACAAATCGTTAAAAGCAGAAACACTACGAACGTATTCGTCAAGCCAATAATGTAAGACTGCCAAGAAAAGTTTTCTCTAAAGCGAATATTGTCTTCACGTAACAAAAAATTGTTGTCATACATTGAGGGTCATCACGATGAAAGTGACCATTGCGATTATTACGAAAATGAGAATCCTGGATACGATCGAGAGTGTCGAGAACGTACCAAAGCTAGAATAGAAGCCGGCGCTTCTGTTTAAGCACGAAAATATCTCGAACCTAAAGAGTGTAATACAGATAAGCGAACGCTCCAAATCAAGAAGAAGAATCTCAGTAATTCTATATAAGGACAACATCCGAGTAGTTCGAGATTCGAACTTTATTGCGTTACAGCTTACTTCGTTACAGCTGAAAGTTTAACCGACACGAAACGAGATTAACGGCGCCCCTAACGATACATTCTGTGGATAGATCATGTCCTGTGCTTGGCAAAGAGAGAACCCTATTCAGTTGTGGGACTATGGCAGCGGAAAGTTGCTCGTGTCCCTAGAACCCGACAGCTATTCGTCGTTGCTCTATTGCGGGAAATACGTGACGAACATGTTCCTCGGGTGCGGGGGCGCGGATGTGAATCTCTTCAGGGTGATCGACTTAAGGTCGCACGCCGTAAGTGTCCAGTAGAAGTTCGTTCCTCCGGTTCTATCGACGATCGTTAACCTAACACGCTGTTGCATTCCTCTTCGACAGACATTGGCGATGGTCAGAAATTTGAGCGGAGGCACGTACAGCATGGACATAGGGCCGGTGAACCCGAAGCACGCGAAGAAAACAAAAACGGCGACCGTGGTGCCGCAAATCGCGTTCTGCGCCGGAAGACGGATCTTCGAGATAGACGCTCAACCTGGCTGACGATGCTCGCGACACGACATCGTACTCTGTGTCTACGCCTTGTCTCTGAAAATTAAACGTTTGCAACGACAGCTAAAACTGTGTTTATCTTCCGTTGTTATCCGTCCGGGTAGCCGGTCGTAAATGCAGAAAACAAGAAGAAGAAGAAGAAGAAGAACTGTGTCTCAGAGGACGAATCGTTCGGATCGTTTTATTGTTTCTCTGTTCGGCGATGATGTGGATGATAAAGTGAATACTTTGTCCGCCGCGGAATTTTCAAACGCAAAGCAAAACATTGCCGAAGTAACATTCTTTTATTCTAATATAATGTGTTACAGTTTAATAGCATTCGCTCTCAGGGATTGTTCTTGTTTCTCAAATACCTCGTCTGAGAGACAACAGCAGTTAGAATGAACGTATGAGAAAATTATTTGCAAAATTATCTCGGTAATAAAATATATTTCTACACACACAGTCATCGCGGTGCATCATATCAAAACGAGCCTCGCATTCGTTATCATCCGGGGGCGAATTCGGGAGGAGGGGGGGAGGGAGGGAGGGGGAGGATGAGTCGGGTGCGATTGGGAGGAGTATAAAATTGGTCAACATGGCTTTGCGAACGCAAACAGAACGAGCGGTCCGATGATATGTCTGTAAACGACGACCTTGACGTTTCTTTCTTTATCTTTCTTTCTCCTTTGTTTCTGTTTCCTTTTGTCTACGTTTTCTCGCGTTTTCTTTTTCCTGGGAACACACGACGCAGCATTCCCAAAAGCAGCGTTCCCCGTTTGATCATTGCGTTTCCTCGAGTCGCAATGCTCGAATATCCCCGCCGGAGAACCGTCGTCATTGGTTAGTAAAAAAGCAGTACAGTCAACCGAATGGATAATAAATCGGGTCGCGCGACGATGCCGCGATCGTGGGGTGGGTGTTGGGTGCAAAGTGTTACAGTTGATAATTCGATTGGTCGAACAGAGGCGCGCGTAAGGGCCGGTCCAACGGTCCTGCGTCTCCTCCGGGAAAATAGAGGGTTTCGCTACCTTTTTCTCTCTTCTCGCATACAATCTCGTGCACCATCCTAATCACATCATTTGCACTAAATTACTAATAGTTATAGCTTAAACGTTACGTCGCTCCGAGGTCTCCAATTCTCGTCCTCGTTTTCTTTGTATTTTTTGTATACAACATCTCTTTATCGCTAGGCGCCTCGGCAAAATCACAAAACGCGACGAAAGGAGGAGCCAGCTTGGACGTGCGCGCGGACCTCGGACCTTTCGTTCACAGCCTGACCGAGCCGACGCTCCCCTCTCACCTTCGAACGCATTCAAGACTGGCTCCGCCTTTCTATTTTTTCTTTTTCACCGTCTTTCTCTCTTTCATTTTTTACATGACGTCCCTCGCGAAGCATCACGTTTGATTCCAAGCCCATTAGGTCTCTTGACGACATGTCGTAGGAATAACAGTTTCCGTGTCTTGAATGAATAGTATTGTACAACCTTAGGTTTAGCGAAACTGAATGTACAGTATTTCTATGTAAATATCCAAAAGCATGTAAAATGCATGGATGGTGCAATAAATATCTATTTATCTATCTATTTTTTCACTGTCTCACAAAACTGATGCAATATAGAAACTTTCTGTATCATTCTCTTTCGTTCTATCGTCCTCTCTTTCATCTTTTTTTTTTTGTTACAAAGATTCTCGCCTCGCGCGCACTAAATTATCCGCCAACGGTGGCTGGAACGAAAGACTGATGATAATAGCGTCTCCTATGAAAATATCATCATTTGTATCGTTCGTTTCGATAAAAGCAGGCGCAACGACGTAAAAAGCACAATTTCGCAGGTACTAGAGATTAACGAAAGCCGATACAAAGAACATGCCGTATGCGCATCGGCTAACATTCAAGAATTTCGTGAAACGCATAAATCGCACCAGCTCCGAACATCGATCCACAACGTGGATTAAAACGTGGCTAGGGCGATAGAATTGTTCGTATTCAAATAACAACAACGATAGCAACTAATTTCGCTTTTAAGAAATTTATCGCGCATAATATGATAATACTACTATGCTTGAAAATTTTTTATTAAACAAATACCGTGTCGCTAGAAAGCGTTAATACCGACCACAAAGAAAGGAAACATCGTTTCTTTAATGTAAAATTCAAAATTGCACATATCTTTAAGATGCTTCCCCACTGTTAACATCCGACTGTTGCGTTGAAAACTTGTTGTATGCTTTACTAAATAAATCTATTATCAACAGTCTTTCGTGACGCTGTTATTCAAAAAATTCCTATGAGTGATAATGTTACAGAGGGCAGTACAAGTTTGCAAATTGCATTTGTTTAAAGAAGTATCGAAAAAATAGGTGACCTGTCTTTATCTAATTATCGCGGAGTGTAGTACAAAGACTCTCGCGAGCAGCAGAGAATCTTCTCGCAACGGGTTCGCTTGGCCAACGAAACAAAAAACGAGAACTTTGACGAAGACAAGCCCATAGCTCGCAATGGACGCTAAAGATCCTTCGACGCTCGAGATCCACTCTTTGTCCATGATTTCGAGCGAAGTATATCCATTTGTCCGCAATGGATTCCTCCATTAAGCGCAAATACGAGTTATAGTTTACAATTTACAATATACAATAGCTCAAAACGGTCTTCGTACACTTCAAACCACTTGAGATTCTTTTGTAAGCCTTGCAAAGACTATATCACTAATTAAACCGTATAAGGTTCTCTTAAGAAACATGCATTTGCAGAAATCCCGAAGAAACTAGTAAAAATCATCTTTACGACCTTTTATTCTCGTTCCGCATCGAAAATTCAAAAGCAGGCACAATTTATAAAATTATGCCAGTGTGTACATGTTGGAAAATTCATCGAAATCAGTTGTTACAAAATAAGTTTGTCCGATTTAATGCGACTTTTCCTAACAGTGGAGCGACTATGACTAATTTCCTAATTCCAATTCCACGAACACAATTATTTTTGTTGATCGCTTGTAATGCCTAGCAATCGCAATCTAATTTTCAAAAAAATTTCTTTCAAATGTTCGTTGAGACGTAGAAACAAAAAAGCCGTACGAAAACAATATGTATTATTTTCCCCGTGAATCCTGCGCAATCGCAGTTTCCGCAAGATTTTTCGTACACGCGATGCATCGAGTCAATCCTGATAAATTCTCAAGATACCTCTAGTGGTTTGATCCGCGTTTGAAAAGTTGCTGCAGCACTTTAAGGAGTGTACGGTGCGTTTTTTTCAACAAACTGCAGGCACGGCAAGCAAAAACCCGTAGCGAGAACATTCGTTGCTTCACACACGCTCGACAATGGTGGGAAGCGGATACAAATCCCCGTCGATTTGTCGTCGAGTTCGAAGAGGACCATCCCCGACTCGTTGGCATCAGTAGAGATCACACAGTTTCATCGTGGCCACGTCAACATACCTATGCATTCAGGTACGCGCGCTCAGATTTCCCGACAGCGGGAGAACGTATCCCCCCCGTTTTACATGGTGTTGTAAACCGGACTATTATGCCTAGGCCTGACCTGCAGCCTGGCAAGAGGATGCGTCCTGCCGTGCTGTTGCTGCTTCTTGGTAATCGGGACAACGCTGGTCGAGGGAACCGGCGGCCTGCCAGGTGCTTCCGGGGTCTCGGTGAATAACGAGGACGACAGGTTGATCGGCGCTGACCTTCTACTGAACTCGGCGGTGGCCTTCGACTTCCTCGAGTCCGGCTTCACCTGAAACTTGCCGACGAGAACGCGGACCGACCGGTCCTCCGTGTTGTCCTGCGACGACGCGGCCGGCTTCTCTTCTTCTTTGGTTTCGGACGGGGCCTGAATCTTGGATTCATTGTGCGGGATCACCGGCGACGAGGGCAGACTTTGGATCTTGACATCCGACTTGGTGGACTTCGCCTCGAACTCTTTCTTGAGATTCTTGACGATGCCGGAGGTGCTTCGCGGGCATTCGGCCTCCGGCGAGTCGTCGACAGGCAGGCAACGCTTATTGTACATCGACTTGTTGCTAAGATTCTCCAGGACCATCTTGTGGTGCTTCACGGAAGGACACTGAGTGGTGTTGACGACGCAGGGACTGGAGGTCTCGCTCTCCGATCTGCAGGACCTCAACGCCGCCGGGAGGTCCGATTCCAAGGAGAGCGAGGACGGCTCCGGCGCGCTCGTCGAGAGTCTGCCGACCTGACGGATCGAGGGAGATGAAATGTCGATTCCCCTAATGGGACTCGGCGAGTTTCTAACAGTTCCTTTCGCGTCGACCTTAAAATTATTCTCTTGGCTAGGCGAGGAGTCCCTGCTCCGCGAGGTAGGGGATCCCGCCCGGTGCAGCAGCACAGGATTAAACGATTCCTCCTCGACAGGCAGTCGGTCCTTGCTCTCGGGATCCGAGGTCTGCGTGCACACGCGCTTCACCGTCCCCGAGGACGTGTTCTCCTCGAGCTTCTGCTTGGTGCGCTTCACCGTGCCAGGGTGCCAAGGTATTTCTTCCTTGTCGTAAGGAAACAAACCGCTAGAGCCAAGGGGGTCCGATGAACGCAAGTCATACGAGCCCCAGGAACTATTCCTTGACGGTAGCGTCGCCCAGGAACTGTGTACCGAGTTGTTATCCAGGACGACGGCACTGTCGTAACTGTTCCACGAGCTCTGCCGGCTCGGGGAGTCCCTCGTGACCGGCTCGCCGTGCCTTTCCTCCCGGTCGAACACTCTGTCCACTTGCGTGCTGAACGGATCACCGTCTTTCCTTGGTTTCCGGCCCGCTGCCGCCGCCGCCGCCGCTGCTGCCGCTGCCGCCGCCGCTGCCGCCGCTATCGCCGCCGGACACATCGTCATTATCGCGACACACTCACTTTCCGCACTCACTTCGTCGTTAGTCTTATCGTTACTACACAAATTGGTACACGTTGCATCGGTCGATGCAGTCCAGACTAGACATTCACTATTGTTACCACTCTCCGTTTTCTTGGCTGGTTCCTTATCACCGGGGTCCCAGACGTCCTGCTTCGCCTCCGACGTCTGTTGCGCTATCAGACCGTTCTCCTGTACACTGGCGATCGGACTCTGCGCCCGCGGCTTGTTGTCGCTGTCCGAAGTCGGGGAAGACGGCTTGCTGCTCACACCTTCGAACTGGCTCGTCAGGTTCAGCACCAGGCCTTTCCGCCTCTGCCCTTGCGTCTCCAGCTTGATGATTCTATTCTTGACGCTCGGTATATCGGGCGAGGGACTCGGCAAGTGAACGATCTGGTTCTGCGAAACGCTGTACGACTGACCGTTCCCGCATGGCATCAGAACGTTCCGAGCCTCCTGCGCCATGTCCGACTTCTGGTTTGTAGACCGGAGAAGATCCTCCCGCGTCACTTCTGTGCTTCCGGTCTTGTCTATGCTTTCCAGGGACTGGGACAACGGAACTGCAACGAAATTCAAACGATTAACAACTGAGAAACTGTGCCGCGGATCGTATTAACAATCTAATCTGACTTTATTCAACGGCAGTTTATAAAGCTATGGTATTCTAAACTTTATACTGTATCGACCGTTTATGGTCTAGAGTGTTTCCATTTTTTTGTTTCGCGTAGCTCGACACAACGAAATTAATTGGATGTATGCTGTTTGAATTAACCCTTTGTACTAGAAATGAAAACGAGATTTCATTATTTTGTGACAAAAATTCGGGAATGCAAGTACAAACGAAGACGTACGAACAACAATCGCGCGTTCTATTAGGGAAATGTTAAGGATGTAGAAATGCTGATCAAGACAGCTGTGATAAAACCGTAGCGCAAAGGGTTAAACGCGCTTTGTTTGCGCAATTAATAATTTTAGCGTGGGCACCTTTGCTCGACCACCAGAGGAGTAGTGAAAACAAGCTTATTGTAATATTGTACAATTCAACCATATTTCCGTCTATAAGATTCTACAGCTTGTGCAGAATAATTGAGAAATAGCGCAATCTTTCGGACATGACAAATATGATATCATTCATCGATGTAAAGTGCTAAAGTGATTGTTGAGTCTGGCTCCTTTTTGTCGTTGCATTTTGTTGATGAGTAACACCTCGGAAACGTGTTTCCAAATTGTTTTGTTGGGAAGACGGCTGAATAATATACGTATATACCGTAGAAGCTACAATCTTTTATAACGCATTGTTTTCGTACTTCCTTAAAGTTCAACATATCCGAAATCTTTCTAAAGCACAACAAAGCAGTAGAAATACTTTAAAAACTAAAATCTTTTACGACGCAATGTCGTTGCAGTTTCTTAAAACTTTTGCGTCGACAGCAACCTATTCCCCAATTGTTCTATTAACAAGAACTACTGTAGAAACTACGATCCTCCACGATCCCGAACATACTTCTCAATGCTACAGGGTGTTTCAAAGTTTACTAAGCTCCAGGAAAATTGCCACATCTTCATCATGACCTACCGTCAAATAAAGCAATTAAGAAAGTGACCAAGTATAAAAGTAAACCGTATCGCGAAGTATTACATACCAGATGGTAACATATTTTCAGTGGTGGTCAGATTCGGCGACCAGCTCTTCGGTCTCTGGCTCGTTTTTTTCAGCTCGAGGCCCGACACGGTTTGCAAACCGCTGCCCGCGTTGCCCGACTTCTCTTCCTTTTTTAGCTGGTCCTTCGTCGACGTAGGAGACTTCAGGTTCGTGTCCGACTTCGATCGTTGGAGCTTCTCCTTGTTCTTCATGGCGTCCAAGATACCCTGGTAGGTCTCCAGCTGCAGCAGGAAGCTGTTGTTCGGCTTGATGCAGTTCCTCTTCTCCTTGACGTGCTTCCACGCCTGGGAGAAGTCCCAGTTGTACGCCTTCATCGCGTACGCGATCACCACCGACGCGGATCTGGAGACGCCCATCTTGCAGTGCACCAACACCTTCGAGCCCTCTTTCTTCGCCTTAGTGATGTACTTGAACGTGTCGTCCCAGTGTTTCAGTAGATCCGTCTTCTCGTCGTCGTAGACGCGGACATTCAAGTACGTGAACATGCCCGGAAAGAAGTTGTCGATCTCCCTCGTCACGTTCAGGATGTGCCTAACGCTGCACACGCAAAGCACATAATTACTTCGAGCCAGTCTTAAGGTTAAAAGATCTGAAGATACGGTTCGCAGCGTTTCTTTTCAGAGATTTCGCATCGCCGAAGTTTTTGCCAATGGTCAGTCTTCCAAATTTCGTATTCCTTCACTCTTGCGCTTTTCATTGGAAACATGTGCACATACATGTATGTATTTCCAACGAACTGTCGCTTGAAAACTAGCGATACTACTATTTAATCCAAAAATTTCAGAATATTATCTTATTAAAATTAAATGTACAATCAATTTAATATATGAATTAAATTCATTTCTAAAAGAAGCTAGTTCTAAAGAAGCTAATTCTACATTATTAATTAAATTATCACATAAAAATTATACAAAATTAGCTCATTTATTCTCGAAATAAATAATATCCTTATTTATATTTCAATCAACCCTGATACAAAAAATAAAAAATATATTTTAATTTAAAATATTTAACAGATAATCTTCTTCGATACTCTTTTTAAAATCTATTCGTAATTAAATACTAAAACTATAAAATTATTTAATAATTTTTTATATAATTAAACCCTTATCATTAAATTAATATATAATTTAAAATACATACATATATATGTATATAAATATATTCAAATTATATTCTCAAATTTTTATATTAAAAAGATATAATTATGTAACGAAACAAGTACAGTAGAACCTCGACTATCTGAGCATCAAATGTTGTATATTTTCTATTATCTGAACTTGTTTCAGCAAGTATCCAATTTAAAGCAACGCACGAGCGAAAAGATTTAATGCGTAAATAAATAAAGATTAAGTTCGGTGTTGCGACGAATGTTTTATTATCCGAACATTCGTGTGACTGTGCTTAACTCAGAGAATCAAGGTACTACTTTATGTATGTATGTGTAAAAATGGGATTCATATTTATTTGTAAGTATTAAGTTGGTGCAATAAAATGTCGGATTTCCTTTGTACGCGAACGTTTGTCTCCCTGTTTTCTTTATGCTTTTGTATTTTTGCATAACCCCGTTTGTAGTTGTATTGTCTATTGCCAGAGTCACATTTCAATACAGGAGATTTTGTCAAAAGTGTTCCATTCTGTTATCTATTTTGAATTTCGTAAGGATACGAATTCGACCGATATTCGTGCAATTTTTTATACGAGTATAAACTCGATGATAATGCTGTAAAAGCTACACGCAATATAAACCAGGCGTTTGAGGAGAATACTGTTAATGATCGAAAAGTGTAGTTTCGTTTTGAAAAATTTCGGTCTGGTGATTTTTCCTTAGAAAATCAATCGCGTGGAAGACCCGAAACGTCTGTAAAAAATGATGCTTGGAAAACATTCGATGAAACGAAACCAACTGTAACTACAAAAAAAACTTGCTACCAGTATGGAAGTTAACCGTGCAACAATATTGCGACATCTTTCTGGAATTGGCAAGGCGGAAAAAATGGATAAGTTGGTAGCGCATGAACTAACCGAGCGAAATAAGCTGGATCGGTTGAGCATATGCTCGTCATTACTAACCCGATTTCATTGAGAGCCATTTTTCAATCGTAACAGTTTGGTGAAATATGACTCAACTAATTCATTACTCATTCCTTCGAACCGAGGAGACAATTACAGCTGAAAAGTACTGCCAATATTGATGAAATTCATGAGAACTTGAAAATTATACTGCCCTCGCTTGTTAAACAGCATGACCCAATACTTCTTCGCGACAACGATCGGCCGCGAACGTCGTACAAAACAATTGGGAAATTAAATGAATTAAAATATGAAACTTTGCAGCACCCAGACTTTCACTTGCTTAAGCATTCAGAACAATTTTTACGGGCTAAACGGTATGAAAATGAAGACAGTCTGATAAATTCCATATCAGAGTTTATTGATTCTAAAGATCAGAATTTCTTTAAGACAGACATCTATGCATTCAAATCTCGTTGGAAGAAGTGTATTGAAGCAAATTGAGCATATTTTGAGTAAATAAACAGCTTTTGAAAAAAAGATATGCAGTTTTATATACACACGTAAAAATCCGACATTTCCTATACATAAACCCAAGACAAAAGAGACGGAGTTTGAATTAACTCCATTCACGACGCAAACACGCCCCGAGGATTTGGCACTGCAGAAACAGAGATTTCATACGTAACAAGCCCAATAATTATAGATTTTTATGTAAGGGATTCGAGGACGATTAGACGAACGTACGTACCCATTCTTTTGGAGCTCCTCCAAGTTGCTCGCGTTCCACTCGCTTCCTAGATAAACATGGTCGAATATTTCAGTCGGCGCGTCCATTTGACCCAGAATGGTCAGCATTTCCTGATCGATGAATGGCTTGAACTCCCCGAGATCCATATCGAGATCTTCCTCGAGACGACCTCGAATGTATTTCGAGGTCACCTCGTCGAGGTCTACGGACATCATGATCTCCTTCAACGTCGACCGGATCACGCGTTCAGTCTCGTCCCTTTCTCTGGGCCTATTGCAAACAGAACAAAAACGTTATAGCTATTTTACTGAAAATAAATCCTCTCGTAGAACATTTTCAACATTCGCGCTCCAACCTCATCCCTTTATAGATCGTTTATTCCCTCTTTCGCGCTTTGAATTAATATTTCCGTAAAACATATTCAACTTTCGTCACTGTAAATTAATTTTCTAAATCGTACTTAACTTGTTGCTAATCAAATTAATCGTTTCGCTGGACTTATTCACCTTACTGCAAATGAAATTCACCCTTCCACAAATTGAATTTACTCGTTTAGTAATCATTTGCAAGAGAAATCATATTATATTTCAAAATTTAATGACATTCTATCGATTATTATCGAAAATTATACAAGATTAATTATTTGCAATGAAGTTTGTGTATTATTTTATAAATAGGTGCGTAAATTCATATTGAGTTTATGAACTGAGCAAGAAACGGCCAATATTGATCCGTGAAGGGGTCAATTGTTAGTGTAAAACCTGAACATATATAACAATAAGTACACGTTGTCCCATTCTTTTTTAGAATGTACAGAATCTGTCGTACAGCTTAATTCAATTTTTCGTCCTAGTTTGGCCAACAGTGTTTCATTCGCATTTTAAACAAATGCATCACATCACAGCATATTTAAAAAGCCAGTCAAAATGTGTCAAATTCTCTTTTATAATTACTGATATCATGCAAATGTTCCTATGAAAAATTTACGGATAAACTTCTTTATTCAAGCATATATTGTTGGAAAAATCGTCCAAAGTTTAAACAAACCCAATATTGATATCGTTACAAAACGATATACGTTCTTTGTCTTTGTAGTCCCAATGTTCAAATAATACATGGCGAAAGCGAGAAACGTATGAAAGTCAAGAAGACAATAAATCCAATGTCATTAAGATCTAAAGTATTTTATTATTCCACCTAAATATATGAACAAGAATGAAAATTATTGTTAATCGAGGCTATAAGAATAATTGCCTTATATCAAGCGAAAAATTGTTAGTAAGATCTCTCTTTATTTGAAATCTGTATATTCTAATTTTCAATATTCAGTCTATAGAACACGTGTTCACATAGAGTCGATGGAAACCTCTCCCTCTCTCTTTCTGGAACATTATTAACCATAAAGAAGCTTTATACGAAAGGAAGGTAAATAAAATAGTAATTGACTGCAAAATAGTTTTTTTTATGTCTTAAATCGTGGTTTCATGAAGCAATAAATATCAGAGGTATTTATGTAATTGCGTTCTGAATATAAAATATAAATATAATAAAATATAAATATTTTTTATTTTAATTTTATTATACGAAATATAATAAAATATGAATCGATATCTGCACTATTTCAAAGAGTTCCTAGAAGCGAAGCAGACATCAACTGTGGCGTTAATCGAGGACCAATAAAATGCCATTCACCAATAAAAACGTAATTTTCCCCAATAATAATAAAATTGTAAATTTCATGAGAACAACTTTTAAACAATACTTCAATTATTGTCGAACTGTGGAATTATGCTATTTCCCTCAGATGTAGGGTACACACGTACTGATAGTCCAAGTGCACTCATCTGTATTGTTATTAATATTTTTTTATTGAGAGATGACTACAGTTCCTAGCGACTAACAAAACTTCAAATTAATAAATGTATTGCTTCTAGTGTATACATACAATCAATGAAAAAGGAACATTGTTTTTCACACTGCAATGTATTCTTAAGGACGAACTGGCGAAACTGTGTGTTTTTCTTAAAATGGAAAATTATAATACGTCTAACCTAAACATAATTTGATAACAGAAAGAAAATAAGTAGTGGAAAAAACACTATAAATAGAACTGATAACAAGACGGATAAAACAGAAGGAAGTGGAAGAAACGAAGAAAAACAAATTCGAAGCGAAAAGAAATAAATTGGAATAGAAGGAAAATACGAAGAATGGAAGAAACGACAAAAATATAAAAGAACGTCAAGAAATTTTTTAGAAATAAATGAAATAAAATAAGTAAAATAAAGTTATCATTCTATGTTGTTATATGTTATAATACCAAGATTTTCGAATACTACGAAGAGAAACATGGAAAGGCGAATATTCCTAAAAATTATGCATTGTAGATTCTTTCTTGTTGCAAACTTATGACATGTGCAACATGGAATTTTCGAAATAGTCAGAAACGATTCTAAACACGGTCAGAATCGATGAGTGGCCACAAATAGTAAAAAAATACTTTTCTACTGAAATAATCCTTTAACCATTTCGTTGCCCTATTTCGAGTTAAATATCGAAACTAAAGCTGTTAAATAATCTGTTAAAACTTGTACATTTTTTATACGGTAAATTCGCTTTAATTGTTCCCCAGCTTCTAAATAATAACAAACAATTTGAGAAGAGGAGATACGATTTATAGTCGGTGATTGTCAACAATTATAAAAACGAACCGCGAGATTTGAATAATTGTGTCTCTTCTTTCAAAATTGTCCATTTCTGTCCACAAGCTGAGGAACAATTGGAAAGAATTAACTTGAAGTCCTTAACTAAAAAAAAAAAATAGAACCAAAATTTAATTCCTAAGTTGTTACTTAGTTTATTATTACTAGACTGAAAATTTTATGTATTTTATATAATTTTATATATTTTTACAGATTAATAATTTTAAAAATAAATATTTTTATGGATTGCAGATTTTATATATTTTTTATCATTTTTATGCTCTGTGCATTCTGTATATTTTGTGTAATATGTATATTACTTTCTATATTCTGTTGTAAACATAATAAAACATAAATAGAAGAAGTACAAAATTGTAATGACCTTGCTTAGATTAGGTCTGTTCATGATCATTTAATTTCTGTCTCTCATAGTAGACTCAGCAAATTTCTATTTTGTTTAATTATTCTAGCTTACAAAAACTTTGTCACGAAAAGAACGAAAATGGAATTAGCCTTTCTTCTAATTATAAATAAATCTTCATTATGGACGTTATCGTCAGAATTAATTGCTAAGGAAAATGAATGTTCTACGTACAGGGTGATTCATCTGAATTGGTTCAATCAAATATCTTCGAAACCGTCGATAACACTAAAAAATGTATTAAATGAAATTTAAACAATCTTAGAGAGTATATAATTCGACATTAACAAAACTTTTCTAAGTGAACGCGTTGGAAACACATGGAGGTTATCTTTATTATTTTAAATGAAATTATACACTGAAAATTATATACTGACCGAATCAACTTGTTAGTCTCTACATAAAAATACTAAGTCATTTGTTGGGAAAAATCAATGATTTACAAGATATTTAAATGTTAGTAATATTGGTAATTTAAAGTTGGTGTTCAAAATGACACCTTCGGTCCAAATGCAAAGATTTACTGTTGTCTCTGAAGGAAACTAAAATTCAAATATCTGCCAAACCAATGATTTTTCGCAACAAATGCCCTAGTACTTTCATTAAACGAATGACAAGCTGAATCGACCAGTACAACAAAAAGCATATGATTCCATTAAAAAAAAATTAATTGGACCTCCATATGTCCTCGACTCATGCATTTCGAAAAGTTTTGTTAATATCAAATAACGTGCACCCTGAAACCGTTTAAATTTCGTTTGAAACATTTTTTAATATCATCAACGGTTTTGCAGATATTCGACCAATTCAAACGTGTTACCAAATATATAAATATATGTACAGTGGGTGTAGAAAGTATTCGTACTGCAATCAATTCCAACAAAAACATTATAGAACTTCGTTTACTACAAATAAATTTTAAAAAGAAGATGTGTACATATTCTCTGATATCTTATTTATATATGTATGCATGCTTTATAACCAAACTGATATCATATCTGTATATGTATATATTTTTAGAAACGGAATGTAGGTGAATTTTGAACCCAAGCGGTGCAGATTTGCTGAGAAAGGCACGGTAGGAGGAAAAATAATTTATGTAGCATAAAGTAGTTGACATTAGACGTCCTTGACATTTCCGTGGAAAGAACATTGCCGCATAATCTTGTCGAAAGCAAACCACTTCCACGAGGAAACGGTTTCCGTTAGCTCGTATCGAATTTCGCTATAAAATGCGTTCTGCAATCTCAACTATTCGTAACCAGTTCTAGAGCCTGGCTGAAGTATTGCAAGATCGAACGCGCGGATGCGGAATTACTGTTCGCGACACGCGGCAAACAGACGCAGAAACTCGAAATAATCGAAGGCGACTAATAAACGCGCGTTTTCGTCGTTAACGTCGCGATCGTGCCGCGATCAAAAACGCTGAACATGTCAACAAAAGCGTCGACTCTGGCAAAACGTCAAGATGAATCCGCGTCAATGGCCAGCCTGCTGTCAATCGGTTTTCGTTGTTAACATCATAGAATTCGCGCGAGTCATAGTTGCGCCATCTTAGTATGTTTTTCACTTGTGCCCATAATTATGAAAGTGGCCTAAGTAAAAAATTTAAAGAAATTATACAAACATAACTTGACAAAAGAATCGTAGCATTAAAGTAGCATTGACATGGATGAAAATTGCTCGGTCATCAAATAGTAATATCGAAACAATAAACCACAAATTTTTGGTATCGGGTCATTCCTTTCTACCGAATGACCGTGATTTTGGGTTCATAGAAATGAAAATAAAAAAAAAGCAAATTACTTATACAACCCTGAGCACTATTATGAACTGATAGAAAAGGGTAGAAGAAGAAATACATTTTCGATAAAACGAATGTCGCAGCTGGATTTTATTTCAACGAAATCAGTAGAAGAGTCAACAACTAGAAGAGGAAAAAACACCGCGGGCGAATCTGCCTCTTGGCTGCAAATACAATGGATGAGATTCGTGAAAAATAAACCATATAAAATGTTTTATAAAACTTCTTTAGATCCTCCTGAATTGCACGTTTTGGATCTTTCACTTAAAAGAGGAAGACCCACAATATACGGAAATATTAAGCTACTTCCTTTATATACCACCACTAGACCAGTATCGAAAGAAAAACATAAACATATTATGTGTTTACTACCATACTCCATTCCTCCAGTTTTTCAGGAACATTTTAAAAATCTTAAAAATTCGTAATGATAAAAATGCATTACTTTTTTAAAATCATTAATAAATGTGCATGAGTTATTTCATTAAAGTTATTGCTCCAAATAAAACTCATAGTTCTTTATTGCTTTAAGACATTTATAGGACATTCAGTTAATTTTGAAAATGGTCTAAGTCAATTCAAACTTTAAAAACAACATTTTCGTATGAAATTCACACAAAATTTCATATTCATAATAAATTTCCATTAATCAATACTAATAAAATTAATCAATACTAGTAAAAATATATTTTAATTTATGCAACTGCAATACATTAAATATCTCGAAACAAGACATATATGACTCAGACCACTTTCATAATTATGGGCACATTTAGAAATGGAAAACTGGACGAATTTGTCCTAGTTTTTCACTCAGAGAAACAAGGGAAGGCGTTCGTATTTTAGACGCTCGCGCGAATCTGGCCTTAAGCGAAACGTGAATGTTTATGCGTTTATTGTACAAATAATAATTTTAAACAGTAGAGACCAATTGATAGAATCGAAGAGTGAATTATTTTCAGGAATATTTCGTAGGAAATATTAGTTTAACTGTTCTGTACTTTAACGATCTTAGTAACATACAGTTTGTTCGATATATGACAATAAAAATGAATTTTAAAATTAAGTTGAAACTTAGGGTAACTCGTATACGATCGATGTGGCGATCGACAAGGTAACGCTAGGTTCAGCACTGAAAGCAATTATTTTATTTTTCTCTATTAAAGTATCATTACCGATTTTTAGTGATTTTAATTGCAACAATTGCACCAAGCAACAGATTTACTGAATATATTTCTCATAAATGTATCTTTCTCAACAAACGTAAATTAAATAAACCTAAGTGCCCACTGTGTCTTCTAAGAGGCGTAGGACATGCGTATTTCGCATAAAGATTCATAGTCTAATTATAAATTTTGAATAGTCACGTACAGCAACGTGGACTAAACTATATTTCTTTGTTTACGTTACACATTATTGCAGCTTCTATATATATCGTGTAAGTATAATCTAAAATAATGGAAAACTCTTCCTGTTTTTCGAAATATGTATTTTCCTCAAATCACGGCCACGATTTTATTTACATTTCTACCGCACAAACTCGTAATTGGCTAGTTTTATCCAAAACTGAAATTTCTTCTCCAAAAAATCAATATTTTGCTCATAATAATAAACTTTTTCGTTCATTAAAAATCCTTGGTGACGCCATCTAATCAATTTTGAAAGTTTTTTTCTTCATCAATGTTTGTAAACCTGTAGTCGATGAAAATTCGGATTTTCCAATGGAAAACTTTTCTTCCAAGATAGTTCAACGATTTTGTAGATATTCTTATTACATTTCATTTTGGAAAAGAAAACGATCAAGAAACGAGGTTTGATTTCATTTCGCGTTCTGCCTTCAAATGAGTTTGCGAAGACGCGTATTTGCATAAGCTTCCGCAGTCTCGTTCTATCTGTAACGAGATAGTCAGAAATGATTAAGAATAAAAGGCAACATCGTAATTAGTCGAACCAGTTTCTTTCGAGAAACCTGTGTCTAACTACAGACTACGCGTGATGACTGGTTTGTCGATTCGATGCTGTTGAGGCGTCACGGCGTCGTCAGTAATAGCGGCGAAATGTGACGTTATATGTGTGGACTGTATTAAATGGAGGACCGGAATTTAGTGGCGAAAAAACTTATATAATTAGCCCCGTACTATTTACACCTTTCTTTTGGAGGTCCAAGGTCCTCGAATTCTATTGCAACTCTAACGTTTTAAAAAATGTTGTCTCTCGAGGTAAACTGTTACCCCTATCACGCATTTCCAATACTCGTTGATCGGTTTTCCATGATTTTTGCTGGTATATGGACGGTGGGGGCGTCAGCGATATTTTAACAAAGACGGGAAATTCCTCCGGGTGTGATTACGCCTGGTCACCGTTGTAAACTAACACGGGACTTTCCTTTTTTTATGATACATCTTGACTATCGAGGCCGAAAGAAGCGAAATCCTAAAACTAGTAATAAAGTATGCGTTCTCTCGGCAGGAAAATTATTTTAAATCTAAATTGTCTGCCAGCCGTTAGCGAAAAATCCTAAACTGAAAAATAACCGGCTAGGTACGTCCGTGCCATAAAGAATATTAGTGCTGGGCACTAACAATTATGATATGCAAGGGGTTAAAGTTCGACAAGGGGATAATTTGCATAAAATTAGTTTTTCGGCCCGGGACACGTGGTGGCACTGACGGCGAACACCGTCGCAGTAAGGCCGTCATTCGCGGAACGGGACGAAAATGTCTGGTACGTCAATCGAGACTCACTTGGTGCGTACGCTGTCCGGCGACGGTGGTCTTCGGGATTCCAGATTGTCCATAGCATGCCACTCGTTGAGACACGAGCGATCGCTCTCGATTCGTTCTTCATAGTAACTGACCCAGTCATGTGACAGGCCACCCAGGAAGTAGTTCTGTTCGCGCGCCTTACTCGAAACCTTGTGCAACGTCTGCAAGGCCGACCTGAAACAAAAATCGGCATCCACCGCACTGTAATTGAGAACGAACGAATACATCGAGAAAAGTGAACGCCGTTTTCAAACGTGTACAGCGAACCTCGTCTTATTCAGAGTTAGGCACAATTTCATTCGCGATGATCGATAACGGATAAAGACCAAAAAGGAATCAAATTGTATTAGGCGCTAACAAAATTTGTGAAATTTAGAAAATTTATCTGCCTAGATATTTATCCGAATAAGATTTTATTCCTAGAGAAATTCATCCGTGAAACAACCGATTTCAATAAAAATGACAAAGTATGAAATGTTTTTTCTTCGCAGCTTATTAAATATTGTAATTTCTTCCATGTTGATTTTTACAATTAACTTCTTTCCAAATGTTGCAACGAAAGGTTTGCTATTTTTGGTAGATCATTGATGCACAACTATATCTTTCTACCTCGTCTACCTTTGTATGCTTCGTGTTGATTTATTTTTTGTAATTAAAAAAGAAACAAGTAAACGCAAATGAATATTGTCGGCAGAGAAATGGAAGTTGAATGAAAAGCTAAAGAAGTTGTATAAAAGTCATAGACAGTGCATATTATTGTCCATATTATTATTTGAACAATTTGTTACGAATTACAAGTAGTTTCTATTTTAATAAAATATTTGATAGAAAATAATTCATTAGAATATATCAGATAAATACTTTATTTGAAACAATTTAAATATTATCAAGATCAAACGTAGACTGTTTGATATTTCTTTATTAAAAAAATTCGTAAAGATTATTTTAAAAACACCATTCGTGAGCAGAATACACAGTTAAACATTATCGGAGTGATTGTCTCGTTAATCAGCCCAGATTTTATAAATCTAAATGAAATTCGGTCTATTTAATTACATTATAACGAAAGTAAACGTTTAATTGTGAAATCGTATCAATTTTTACTAAATTAAAATATGAGGATAATTTCGCAAGAGACTGAAAGTTTGTGTTTCACATGCTGCCACTTCTTTATTTGTTTAGGTTATATATATTATTAATATAATGATAATAATTATTAACCCTTTACACTCGAAACCATTTCAACTGCAAATTTGAAATAATTTTTCCGGCTTCTAGAATTTCCATTTTATACGATAAAATTCATTCTATGGATATGAAATTGAGTCTCATGACACATATATAACATTTACACTTTCAATAATTTTTTAAATCTAATTTTTGGCGATATTTATAAAAATAATTTTGGATTGCTTCACAACAATCTTAATGGCGCCACAGAGTCGCCACTCGAGTGCAAAAAGGTTAAATAAAAATATATATATATCTTTCGTATATTTTTATGGCGAACAATGACCACGTTTGCAATAACAGTCGTTATCAATTTTTATTTCCTCCATTAGCGATATTTTCGAAAGAGCTAAAAGAACGACTGCCTTATTACTGAGAAATATCAGCTTCGTGACATGCAGCGATGATGCGCTACTTCAGATTAGTCATTAATCGATAGCGCGAACTAACAGAATTACGTGGATAAACGTAAAGCAAATGTCCATATAAGGAGATATAATCAGTAGATATAAGTTTACATTTCACACGCCGAGTAGTCTCGGTTGCTCTTGAGGAAACGTAGTCGTGGATTTCATGGATACGCGACAATGATTAGTTTCTTTAATTTATATTGCTTCTTTTTGGATACCAGTCTCATGTTTCAATCGATCTATTGTTAATTATTATTATATAATTTTCTTAGCCAGTAGTGTTATACATGCCATTATGTTATGGTATTTATTACATTTATTATCGCTAGCCAATACCTTGCAGTTTTCTTTATTTATAATAATATTTTATCCTAAGTTATTATTATATCTTAGGATAAAATATTATAATAAATAAAGAAAACAACGAGGCATTATTATAGTTATAATAGTTATAGTATACTATTATTATTGTAGTTATAATGTAGTTATGGTAAGATATTATTATATCTTATATTTATTAAATTTCAGCATTCGCGATAATCGATATGTTCTTTGCAGTTTCTTTATATCGATTAGTACTGTAGATGTACGGTTTTCCCTCTTTTTAGATTAAAAAAGAAACAAAAAACGTTAAACAGCGGATTACAATGATTAAATTGTACAAAAGAGAAATGAAAAACGCTGACTATTGGATACGAAGAAAAAAGTAGAGAGGGTGGCAGAAATAAAGTAACTAAAATTATTAATACTGAAGGTAGTAGTTCTCTTATTAATCATAGAAGTCAACAAATGAGTTCAAGCTAGTCTTATAAAATACGTGCGATAAACATCATTTTCGAAGTAGGCATCGAAAATGCATCGGAGCGAATAGAGCAAATTATGAACATTTAATGTAAATTTTATTGTTCCGTTTTGTGGTTAATATTCTTGTTAAACTATTAAAATGTGTAGAATATTAAATTGAAGAGGTTCTTATCTTCAAATTATCTTCTAATTTAGTTTCTCCTATTTCCTGCTAACTAATGAATCAAATGTTTGTTTCTTTTGTACAAAAATCCATATTTTTATCGTCAGATAGTAAAATGACAAGGCGACCAATAAAAAAAGACAGTGCTTCGAACTATATTTATGTTATAACTTCTTCATAAAACTACAGTTTTTATTTGGAACTTCGAAACAATTAAAATCATCAACAATGATAAAATGTATAAGTAGGAATTTAACATTCGATAAAAATATTCGTACGTTTTTCAGCGAAGAACACTGATGAAACAGATTTATGGGATTATCGAAGAGCTTATTTAAACCGAATGTACACCTTTTCACTTCGGATGATCATCGCGGATGATTCATCGAAAAATACCGTTTTTATCCTTTTTAATCTTACATCTTTCACATTCACCGTGGATGAATCATCCACGATGATCGCCCAAAGCGAAGCGGTACGAGATCGAGTTTATCTCATCTAATTAACCCATTAACCGTAGTCGTGGTTTATTTGTTACGAAGATGAGTTCAGAGAATTGGATTCAAAAGACTGTAAAAAGAGAAACAAAATTTAACCCTAGAATCCGATTTCTTTAGAGCAAACCCGTGGGGTTGCCGGCGACCCCGCAACATTTTTAAATTGTCCGCAAACATGTAAATAAATACTGAGATTTATTTATCAATAAATATTCCCCCGGGCTTACCTAAAAAAAAAGCCAGAACATATATAAATTGTCTGCAAACCTGTAAATAAATACTAAAATATTGAGGTTATCCTTGCCCTCTTGATTCACGTTCATATTTTCTACTTTCAAAATAACAAATACTGTTTTAATTGTTAACGCTTATGGTTGCGGTATATGGTACATACAATAGTATACTATATAGTATACTATATTATAGTATAGTATATTATATGGTAGAAATTTAGCTACGACGCACGCCAAGAACGGCGAAATTTTGGGTAGGGAAGCATTTTTATGAAAACATATTTCACAATCTTCTCTCAAAGCCAATTTTTTATCACTAAGGAAGTTTTGCAAAGCAAAATAAACATGGTAATCGCTTGGTGCCAGGTCTGGACTATGGTGGATGCATCAACCCGTCCCAGCCATGCTCCTGGATTTTCTGATCAGTCACTATAGACGTGTGTGACCTGGCGTTGTCTCGATGGCACACAACACCTCTCCTGTTGGCCAATTCTGGCCGTTTCCCCTCAATCGCTAGCTTCAAACGGTCCAGTTGTTGACAGGAGAGATCCGAATTTAGTGTTCGACCATATGGAAGCAACTCATAATAAATGATTCCTTTCCAGTCCCACCAAATGCACAGCAGAACCTTCTTGGCTGTTAGTCCTGGTTTGGCCACCGTCTGATCTGCTTCACCAGGCTTTGACCATGAACGTTTTCGCACAATCTTGTCGTATGTGATCCATTTCTCATCCCCAGTCACCATGCGTTCAAGCAAAGGGTCGATTTCATTCCGTTTGGTCAAGACATCACAGATGGAAATTCGAACCATCATGGTTTTTCGTGTTAATTGATGTGGTACCCAAAACGTCGAGCTTCTTTTTAAATGCAGCTTTGTGCAAATAGTTTAAAACCGTTTCATGGTCGATATTTAGCTCCCGGGCGAAGCTACAACTGCTAACATGCCGCTCAACTTCGATTGTTTCTGTGATTTGGTCAACATTTCCTACGACAGGTCTACCTGTACGAGACGCATCTTTAACATCAACAATGCCTGAACGGAATCGACGAAACCAAAATTGCGCGTGATTGGCTGTTACAGTATCGGGACCATAAACACCATTCACAATATCAGCCGCGTGGCTTGCATTTTCACCTTTATCAAAGAAAAATTGTAAAATGTACCGAATTTTCTCTATGTTGACTTCCATTTTTAACACCCTGTAGCTCGCAACTGAATGGACCAAACAGAAACAGAAAATGAATGTTTGTAGTGCGAAATGTCACTTTTCCAACGAGCTTAAATCTGAAATTGTTTGATCGATACTTTAACAGATATCGATATCGATCACTACAGCCGTCTACCGAAAAAATAATGGATTTCTTTTTCCCCAACCTAATATTTTACTTGATGAAACGAGAGGATTTTTATTTCTTGATTGCCTTCATTTACTTCCATTCCCAAGATTTTGACGATAGAATATTCAAATTTTGTTTTAATTAAATAGAAACAACTGGCAGTTATATTTATTAAATTATGTACGAAATGTTTGTTACGAGTCTGACTCGATGTTATAGTGCAAGAGGTTTAACAACGACATAGAAACACGTCATTCGCGCACGGCTGCCGGATCGAAAAGAAGCGCCGCGCCAGGGAGAGAGAGAAAGAAGGCAGGAACGATCGAAAAACAATTGATGGCAACGTAAACCAATGCTAGTTACCTGATCACACTGATCCACTCGAAGTAACCATGTTTCTAACAAATATAAAATAATGATAATTATAAGTAACATTAAAATTGTTTCTTTTATCCATAATCTTAACTCCTTACCGTACTTTGACGAGTCCGACTCGCGATGGAAGTTACTAGTAATTAATTATTAAGTATAACAATTAATTATTAAGTAAAATTAACAATACCAAAAAATACTATTTAAATTAATCATTCTCTTCACTACGACATAAATAACTTTAACCACTTCAGGGATGAATTTTTATAGTAGGGTACATCTATTTTATTTTTTATTTATCATCCATTTCATTTGATGTGGTTTTTCCGTATTGCTGAGAGATTCTGTAGCGAATAGTTTTTCAACTGATTCTCATTGTCTTTGCACTTAGAATAGTTACAATTTTAAAAAAACTAAACGTACAAATAACGTGTCAGCATCTTCGAAGAGGTTAACTGCATTTATTTCTATAACGTGAAATGAATCTTGAAATAATATTTCACGGAAGCGAGAGTATTCTATTAAGTATTTGCAATACTTTTTCAAATATTTTTAACTCAGATTTGGTTAGACATTATGAAATTTGTCGTTTATCGATGGACCATACGCTGTTCCTGGAATGGTAGAGGGTAGCTGTACGAGTGTTTTCATCCTAATGGAATCAACAAATAATTAAGTTCCCTTTCGAACCGAGCGTGGGTAACGTTCGTGTCGTAGCACTTCTAGGATCGTACGGCCTTAAATCAAATGCTCGAGTGTTTCGAAAACGTTGCGACACTGCCTGCGAAACGAGACTGCAGGATCTACCGAGTAAATGAATGTAAAGATGAACTTTCATCGCAGGTGTGAGAAAATGTGTTTCGCCAAGGACGGAACAGTTCGAGCTGGTTCGAAGTGGCCATTACTCATCCGATTCTCCATTGCGTTTTTGCCGAATGTAATTTAATGTACTTCCTGCAATCTTTCGCGAACGAGTGTTCCTTTCGACATTTACGGATTTCAAATCTGCCATGGTTCACTGAAAGAGTCAATTGTTGATGAAGAGCCTTGAATTAGCACTTGAATATTTCTCTTATTTTTAGAGATACAAAGGGTGTTTCTTAACATTTTGTTCGCCGGAAGCCTAATTTATTAATAGGATTTTCGTAACTGAACTATGTCTAGCAGGGACTCAATTATTTTCCTTCAAAGAAAAATGTCGAAAGAACTCGTGACATGAGTTTAAGCTAAATAATTGGGTGGATAGTAAAATTTTTAACGGTTGGCCTTCGATTTTGAAAGATTTCTTAAAAAGCGTTAACAAACGTTTTTCATACGTCGTTTAATACAAAAGCCTTAATATAAATATAATAAAATGTATATACTTTTTAATTAAAAAATATATGATTTTATTTAAACACGTGAAGACAACTTTGAAATCTCTGAAATTTCTCTAACTGTTAAAGAATTATTACCGCCATATTATGAGTCACTATTATCCTAATGTATCATGGGATGAGATGTCGGTTGCGATCTCGTACAACTAAACAAAAATAAAAGTACTAAAATACTTCTTTTATTAAAGTGTCTGCACATGCTCGAAAATAACGAAGATAAACAAGTATTGATCCTTATAGGACCAACTTGTATACGGACGACGGAGATTCGATATTTATGGTAAAATTGAGTAGCTGAATTTTAAAACAGTAGTTGATGTATTATTTTTAAACTGTTAAAACGATTAGAAGAAGAGTGAACTTGCTATCTAATTTATATTCTCCATAAAAATCCACAGTGTCGTTATACAGGTTGTTCACGCGACCTGTGCGCCATCTGGAACTTTCAAAATTTGTGTCGAACAAAGATGCTTTCAATAGAAAAGTTGTGTGCTTTCTAGCAGCGCACAATGTAGCTTATTAATCATATTTAAAGTTGCAGGCGCTTTGGAAATTTACAGATTAACTTTGTATTCATAGACGGAGTACTATATTTTTTGCATCGAAATATTAGAAAATACCGGATAATGGATAACAAATTGACTTTTACCCTTGCTAAACTCGAGAACTAACTTTTATTTTTTTTTTAACTTTTTACGTAATATCAAGTTGAAGATTCAACTTTATTACGGATTTTCGCAGGTCAACGAAAAGTGAAGAAAATTTACAAAGAATAAAGTTTAAATTACTCGTTGACTTTAGTTGTTGGCTAATGAAGGTCGATAATATTTTACTCGGAATTCGATGTTCTTCCATATTTCTATATGAAAAAGTACATTTCATTTAACACGATCCGTGCCAAGCCATTTTTGCCTGACTTGTCGTTCAGGCCATTTGATATTTTGACTAAAATCCACCATTAAATGTAATTATTAATTATTGTATATATAAGAAATAAATAAACTTTATTTGTTTTGTTCTATACTGAATTCTGTATAATGCACCATATTTCTGGTTAAAAAAGAAATTTTACAGAATTAAATTTGTCATAAAATATATGTTTTTGGCGCATTAAATAAATATGACTGCGTGTGCCACCGGTGGTACACATGGCACGGAACGTGTTAAGAAAGGAACGCCTTCGCACTTCCGAAACGCCTCCACTTTAAAAAAAAAAAATAAATGTACTGCACACTGTGCTCCTATAAACCACGCAATTTTCGTGTGCAAAATTTATTAGTCCAACGCATATTTTGGAAATTGCAGAAAGTGAACCAGATGCGTACGGTCACCTTGTACATATTAAGAAATCGGATTTCAGAAATACGTTTGAAAACAGCATATCTGGATGCCTGAAATTTAAAAATAATTGATGCAGGTTCAAGAAGACACAACCGAATAAATTTCAATTATTTCATAATGTTTTAACTTTGTACAAAGTTGTACGAGTACATTTTTACCAAATTAAATTTTTAGTTTTTTTTTTTCAATTATTTCCCTACTTAAAAGTATGTTCTTTTTAAATCGATGAAGTATCAGTTTTTTTAAACACAGATTCTTTTAAGCACATTACAGACTTTATGCATTTACGACAAAACTGAGTTGGCGCGCATTGAAACAGTAGAGAGACTAAAAGAGTCTATTAACGTCAATATATCGTTATCAATTTACCAAAATTATTCAAGAAAGAAAGATATTTCTATTATTTCTTTGTAACTTGTGTCAAGGTCTATTATAATAAGAGGTCTATTCATTAATAATAATAATCATCAGTGAATCAACTTTTATGTCACATTCAGTATCCAATAATTTTTGCACATATGCTCCAAAGTTTACATAAGGAAGTTATTTGACTAAATTCATATGATTCTTTATATTATTAATATAATAACATTGTTAATATAATATACTATAGTTAACTACAGGTGGTGTTATGTTCAAACATATTATTAATCACTAGAGATTTAAGTTTTTATTGATAAATAAACCATTTTGTATGTGAGAAATGTTTATGGAATGATAATAAAAGATTCGATCACTGTCACATAACCTATCAATCACTGTATAATATCCAGTCAATAATTATAATTTTAGATATTTCCTAATAATGAATGACTTTTACATTTCTTTTTGTATTTTATACAAATTCTGAATTTTTGTACTATCTCTTAAGTTTTTTTTACAACGATAACAGCAATTTCTATCATTCGATTTAAACGATAAATAGTTCTTTTCTATCAATCGTATAAGAAACATGCTGAAATGGTCAATCATTATATACCCTGTCGACATTACTAAATAAAGAAATACATTTTTGTCTAACTTCTGTTTATCACAGTTAACATAGAAATACTTTATTTTATACAAAGATCCGCAGTCTACTGATAACAATAATTAATTCCCACTGGCAATAACTTTACGAACAATTGAACATCGAATATACAACATTTAAAAAAAAGGTGACGAATAAAAGTAGAAAGAACGAGAGTGTAAGAGAATGGTTAAAAGTTCTAATATTGATCCGCAGAATGTACAGAAGAATGTCAAGAAACCCGTATCGGAGGGAACTGCCGGCAGCTTTTCAATTAGCAATTCTGTTCTCTCGTCGAGTCCGTTGGCTGCGACGATAACTCCTAATAAGTCAACGCGTATCGCGTACACGACGGGGAAAAAAGCGTAGCTCTGAATCCGTCGAACGTAAAATTATATTTAGCCTCCATCAGGTACGCTCAAGAGCAAGTTTATTTTTATCGGTATCTTCAGACGCTAACCGATGCTCTTAGATAGCGAATAGATCATTTCCATACACTTTTCAGACGCGATTAGATAAAACCGGCTATAGGATTTCTCGATTTCCGGATTCACTCGGTATGTGAAGTGAAATATTATGTTCATGAAATTTGTCCGATCAAGCAACTGCGGTTAAACAGTTGTTAAATGTTCCAATTACCTTCATCAATTAGGAGAGACATAAGAAATAGCTTATTTTTCAAAACTCTTGCTTTTAAAGTAAATATATACTAATCGTAAGAAATACAATTTCAAACAATTAAACAGACATCTGAATACAAGCAAAACTATTTCAAATAATACTAAAAAATGCTATTTAAATTAATCATTCTATCAACTTTAACCACTTTATGGATGAATTTTTATAGTAGGGCATATCTATTTTATTTCTTATTTTTTATTTATTACCCATTTCATTTCATGATGTTATTTTAGATAGCGAATAGATCATTTCCATCCACTTTTGCGACGCGATTAGATAAAACCGGCTATGGGATTTCTCGGTTTCAAACCGGTGGGAAGCTTGCTGACGGGGGAACACGTCGATTCGTATTCTCTTTTTCTTCGGTTTCTTCTTTCTTTTTTTATGTCAGCCGGCGGCGAGTCCTCAGAGAGTTTTGCGTAACGGGCCGCCGATGATCGCCGTTGTAGACAGACGCGTATTTATAATTAAACATTTTACGTAACGCGTACACGCTCAACCGATACCGATACCGTCGATACCCTTGCCTTGCCGGACACGCTCGCCGCTGGCTGCCAAATCCTTCAGGCATCCACTTAACACCTTAACCTTTGTTTAATCCCACGGGGGTCATTACGTTTTCGTAATCGACGCCGTTACAACGCATTCACAGGCACGCGTATTATGGTTCCATAATTCCATGCGAATGAATATCGTATCGCTCGCAAAATCGTTTCTTTCTTTCTCTAGAAAACAGATGGTAATTTATTAATATTCAGAGCAAAAGAATCAAAATTTTGTGACATTTTTGTGATGTGTGTTCGCAGAAATTTCGTTTCTTATTGGCAGAATACTGAATTTTTAACACTCTTGGAAAATGTAATCTCGTTCAGAAACGAAACAACCTAATACGAGCTTATATTTTTCAGCGCGAGATTTTTATTTGTGAAAACCTGTGATTTTCCTAAAATTCCGATTATTTTCGTCTAATATATATATGACAAATAGCACCGATAATGCATGGAGTAGTTTATTAAATTGTAGTCAACGATTTTGTAAACCAAAATGCTAATTTGCGAATATTAACAAAGTTGTTACGTTTTCGAAATGTTTATGTACATTCTATGTACTTATAATCCATTCATAAACATTCGTTTTTCTGCTAAGACAATAATGTATTCTTAGATTTTACATTTTCTTTTGAAAATTCCTTACAAGTAAATCAAAGCTGAATGCACATTTGATTTATCGCTATACAATTGTCAAGTCGACAACAATTTTTTAAACAAAAACGTTAATTGCTAGTTAATTTAAACGAGGCCTATTAGAATCTAAACTGTTTTGCAACGATTTTACATTTCAAAGTTATACTTATTTAGCAGAATTTAGAAGAATTTAGCGATATCGTTACACTATTTTCAATTTATTACAATTACGTAAAGTGGAGGACGTTTTCATCTAACATATGTTTCTTATAATTGATCTTCGACAGTTTTGCTTTTACACAATGATCAACAGTCTGCAGATTGCGTGTTGAAAATAAACCTGAGAGACTTTTTGACGTTGATGGATTCTCAACTTGTTAGTTATTGCACTTTCAAGTCCTGTATTATGCAAACAAAGAGAAACGTAACTAGTCGTATGTAGCATAACAGGACGAATGTAAGAATTAATGCTTCCGAGATTATTCTTGACATTACACAAGAAGACAAAATGGAAACGTAAAAGTGTTACGTAAGCTATAGTAATATTTTTTTCGGATAACGAATTATCGAAACATGGTAACTAGACTGCGGATTTCATGCATTTATTAGAAAAATGAATTAACCTCGATTTGAAACCGTGGAGCAATTAAAAAGAACTGAATAGTGTCGACGTTTTACTATCGATCAGAGTTCGACATTACTCAAATTGTTTCAAATAAGTATAGAACAATTAGCCGAACGAATACTTTATAGTTGAATAACAATTATTTATTATTTGTAATAAGTTATTCTACCTATTTATTAGGAACAGAGGTAATAAACTTTTTTTTTACGTAATTTTATAAGAATAGGTTTAGTTGTAAAATTATAAAATTGAATTATAAAATTGCCGATGCTTTCCACTAAATCCATAGAAAGACTATTTAGTTGTAACATGAATTACCAATCTATTCGAAAGCAATAAACTGGCGCGACGATTGTAAAAAGTTAATTATAAAATGTAATACGGTAGAAATAAATCGATGAATTATAAAAATTTATGGTTTATATTCTATCATTTTTCCAAATCGATTATTTTCCCTATGAATTCCTGCAGGGATAAATTGTCATTCGGATAAAATCTTATTTGGATAAGCTTTTATCTACATAAATTTTTATTCTGTAGTGTCGCATAAAATTACCTTCGTTAATCTTTATCTCTTATCCAACACTCGAATAAAATAGTGCCACTCCGCTATCGATCTACTAAACTGTTTTACCCTTTGCACTTGAAGCTATTTTAACTCGGTGCCTAGAACACAGCTTCTGCTTTACAGTATTTATATTTATATAATTTATTGCAACCTATGCGAACATGAATGAGATACTCAAGATACTTGCACGTCTGACAGCTTTTTATATTTAAACGATTTTCATTCTGCCACAATTGTTTTCAGCAATTTTTAGATAAATTAGTAATTTTTAACGATATCAGTCGCGAGTACAAATTCGATTAGAAATGATTGTTACAAAATTTTATAACAATAGCATGAATATTAATAATATTAGGCTTGTTGCATATATGCGCAGAATTCAAAATATTGAGTATATAAATCAATCTGAATTACTCTATGTTGATCCCCTGTTTCTTACAACAATTGCAGTAAACGTTATTGCATGAAAATTTGCAGTTTAACCATAACAATTCGCGGTAAAGAATAATATTGGCCTACGATTTTCATTTAAAAAAATGTACGGCTTAATCTCTCATGGTTGAAATACGGTGTCTTACCTAGTAGACCTGGCGATGTTAGCGAAAATTGTGCTCCTCTTTCGAAGATTCTCTAGGATCCACAAGATCACGGACAAGACAAAGAAGATCGTCACATTCACTGAGCCACGTGTCACCATGATTCTTCCCGGACCAGTGCCCGGCCTTGCGACTCGTTCCCGTCAAGGTTTTTAGAATGCCCTATGGCAAGGGAGCGCGCTCGTGGCGGAGCTCGAGCTAATTTCAGGGTTTACACATAATCAAGGTCGTTTCACTGGTCAGACTTTTAAATAATTCGTTCAGTTCCGAGACACGACGAACTCGTCGAGAATGAGATCTCTTTCGTGGCCGACTCTTCTCCCTCTCAAATCGGTCCAAGATCTCTTCATTGTATTCTTAGGTCAACTTCGGTGTCTAAAGAGTCGTCAAAATTCTAGGATATAGTAGAGTCTTGTAATAACTATTGTCGAATCTTGTATGAACTGTAGCAAAGCGTTATTAGAGCTACACTTACTGACGAAACTTAAGAAACGTATTACAAAGATGCATATTCTTGGATGTTGCGAACCTTCTAACATAGGACAACAATTTGTATTGTGTCAACGAAAATATTAATTTTATTTTGATTTATATATTTATCTTATTTTTGAACTTCTTTTATATTGTTTTATTTGTCACACGCGCGAAATAAAACAATGATATGAAACATTCGCTACAGCGTGCATGTTTAATTTAATAAGACGTGTAATTATAAAATGACAAATTTTAATCAAATGTTAACGATATAGAAGGTTTCTTAACTTTTGTCGATAGGTATATAGGGTGTCCCAGAAATGTGTAGGTTTTTTGGGGTCTTTTGAAGCAACTTTTTCTTCAGTGAAAATGCAATCCGCGGTTTCGTTTACGAGTTATTAACGAAAACAGTAATCAGTGAGCTTAAAGGCTTCGTTCCAGCCGAGTTCGGTTATCATTGGTCACTGGTTTTTATAAATAACTTGTAAACGAAGTTGCGGATAGCTACTTTCGTTGAGGAAAAAGTAACTTCAAACGATCTCAGGAACCCCTCACTTCAACATTAGCGAGTGACTTTTGGGACACTCTGTATAGTAGAATCTTGTTAGAACTATAGTTCTATTAGAAATAATAAACTGTTTGGCTGTGAAATTTCAATATTTTGCAACGTAATATCTCTGGCAAAGGTGACTCATTGACAGCACAGATGGTACCTGCCATTAACACGTTCCGTGCTAAACTGTTTTCCGGTTTACTGATAGCTTAGCCGGTTATTTGATAGTTTATTAAAACTTGATATGTTATATATAATTATTGATTATCGTATGTATTGGGTTGGGGAATAAGTTCGTAGCTTTTTTATATTTTCTTTTATTTTGCAACGATTTGTTGCTGTTTGACAGAGTGTATAATATTAATTCGATAGAACTGTTTCTGCTGTACAAAACTGAGCTAATCGTCTTTTTGAGTCATTTAATTTGTTATTACTTTTGTGGCTGTAGCGACACACGGTCGTCGATCGTAATAACCCTTCGAGCTAACCGCTGTGCAGATTCCAAGAGTTTGGCGGGAAAAAACGTTCCGTGACGTTTGCAAGGACGGAAATTACATTATTCCTTTATTTATTTATTACTTTCACGTAATAAAAAATAATAATAAATAATAAATAGTAAATAATGGATTGATTCATTGTTATAACTATTAACACAGTTTTGTAGAGCAGAAACGGCTCTATCGAATGAATATTATACACTTTGTCAAACAGCAACAAATCGTTGTAAAATAAAAGAAAATATAAAAACGCTACGAACTTATTCACCAACCCAATATAACAGTGAAACGAACTTATTGTAACCCATTCTTGTGGTAGAAATTCAGTTTTACACTATTTGTTTAACGCATGAGATGAACATGTAAGGTGGTACACGTGGCACGGAACGTATTAATAATTAGTAGTCTGTGGATTCTATGCAACTATGGAACAAATTAATTGAAATAACATAGAACAGTAAACAGATTGAAGGAATGTAAGAAAATTGATACAATGCCCTTCAGTTATTATTATTTTTATGGGAAGAAATAAACTTCTAACTAGTTACTGCTTCACATAATTGATGCGGATAGCTTTTATCCTGCATAAAAATCAGTGATCTAATAGTTATTCACTCGCTAGAGATGAGATCATCAGAGGAGAAAATGCAGTCGTTGCTTTTGCAAAAATGAAATTTTCTTTTAGTAATAGAGTATGGAATTATTAGCTCCGTCACAGTGCACGGAATTATTAGTTTGATAACAGTATACGGAATTATTAATTTGATTATAGTTTACGAAACGATTAGTTCAGATAGCAGCGAATTTATTCGTTTAGTAATCTCGAGTATGGAATGAAAAATGAAATACTGGTTTGAGGAAGTGTTCAATCATCTCCAACTGTTGAAGCGATTCACTTGAGAACTGCTATTATCGTCTGTTTTCCTCAGAGTATTATATAAAAGTGTTTTAATATTTCGTCTGAGAATTTAATAACTTTAGAGAACTTTCACATTTCAATCTATAAAACATTATCCTACGTTTGGTACAGGCTCAATCGCGGTTGTAATTTGTCGATGACTTTGCATATTAACAGAACTATGTATGAAAGTTTTTAGACTACGATTCTTCATGGAAATTCACCTTTTAATCGCTTCTTTTGTATAAACTGGAATAGGAAGAAATGAGGTTGCTCTGCGAGCTATTTGAAACGATTTAAAAAATAACTGTAAATAAAATAATTACTCGATTATAAATATCGAGTAACAAACTCGATTTATTCAATTAATTCTTTCGTTTTATTCGAATACATTATTCGAACAGAGATTGTAAAATTAATCGAATAACGATACCAAATTGTTGGCTGTTTCTTCTTTTCGCGTAATTTTTTCAGCATATATACGATGACTTCCTTTGCATAAGAAAGATGACTTAGTCAACGATCAATCTATCTAAAAAAAAAATAAAATTTTCCGATGCAACAGTTGAAAAAAAACCTAATCGTAAAAATTAACATGAAAGAAATTAATCAATAAACCATACAAAAACTCCATGTTCTGTAATTTTTATCGAAATTAATTAATTCACGAATTGATTCCTGTACAAATAAAATTGTATTCTTATAAACAAATAGCTTCTCGTTCAAATGAATTTTTATTCGAATAAAATCTTATTCAAAGCAAGTTTTAATATTAAATTTAGTTCTACTTGATCTGAATTTAGTATTATTTGATTCGATAACGTCGAATGAAATTTTATTGGGTAATCCTTTTATCTTCGGTTTGATTGAACACTTTTTGCCAGTATAGTTCGCTGAAGGCAAGGCAACGTATTCGAAAAAACGAACGCGATGGTAGTGAAACGTTTCTGCGTAAGGTTTCCGAATACAGAAAGTACTACTACACGCGCGTGCACACCCACGTCAATCATTATTAGAACACCTACGTAGGACGAAGCTAACCAATGGTTAACAAAATCACTAATCGAAAATTACGATACTTTAGGATTATAAAGAATTACGTTCAAGACTGATCTTTATGCAAAGTCTCCTTTTTAGAAATTATTTAATTATAAAAATCCGAAGAAGGAAATCTTATATTAACTAGAAAATGCCTTATGGTTCACTTCAAATAATAATGAAATTAGTTTTCATTAATATGCACATTGAACTGCACTTCAATTCAACAACGATCGGATTGCTGATTTTGTCTATTAAACACGCGAACAAAAATTTAATAATACGATGTAATACAGCAATACAGTTTATTATAACAATTAAAAGAAACGAATTATTTTTTCTCGCAATCGTTTTGGAAAATTTCTATTTTGCATATAGATCTGCAGTTTACTAACGAGTAAAGTTTTTTTCTTCTCGACGGTGATGCAAAATTACTGTTTCAATGAATTTTACCACACAACGGAAGTAGAAATTCACACTAAATTAAAAGAAATTAAATGACAAGTAATATCGACAAGTTTCAGTCACGAAACTGTACAAAAAACAAAAATCACGAAGTTTCAATGAGATTTCATGCGAGACACGAATCGAAATGTTTGTTCATTTACAGACGTCGAACGCAGATTAATTCTTTAAACACACTCACATGTACATATGTACCTAGAGAACAGATTGTCGCTAATACAGCACTTAGAAGTCACTTCAGCTTGCATAATGCCAATAGATCGTCGGAACTTTGTCGAAAATTCGTAAACGTTCCAATAATGAGAAGAACGTAAATGTGCACGTTGTTGCTCGGAGGGAATTAGAATGACCAAAATGTAGGAAATCGCGCGCGAACTCGGACGTATCGACTTGGCAGAGAATCTCGCTTCGAAGGTTTCGCACGGATCGAAGAGCTCGAAGAGAGATCGTTGAATCGGAAACGGGACGGAAAACTGTCACAATCACACCACCTTGTAGAAGCCGAAAATGTGTTTCACGGTTGGCAACGCGGTAACGTCGAACGGTCAAATATTTGTTCAGGAATGAGCGCGGCATACACGACGGCCGTAGCTTGATATTCTCTCGCGAATGAACGGGTTTTTCTTAGCGCGGCCACGTTCCGTCGAGTGGTAAATACTCCGATTCGATCGTAGGATCTGGCAAATGAGAATAGCGAGCGTAGGACAGCCGACCCCGCCGCGCCGCGCCGCGCCGTGACGCGACCGTGTGGTGGGGCGATGACACACGAGCAAGTCCAGCCATATTTAGTGTTGATGAGCTGGCTTTTTTTCGTGTTTCTCTTTTTTCACTTTCCATCGGCCGAGAGCACGTGGAGGGAACTCGTTCCGCGAGTGGAACCGGAAACAAGAGCCGAGAGAGGATGACCTTTGCGAAGAAAGTAGATCTTGACCTGGGCGAACTTTTGTAGGTCCGACGCCGCAGTCATTCTTGTGCCATAATTAACGCTAGATTTACGGATGTTGATTACACATGCAACTATTTTTAACGAAGTCTGCCAATTTGGCTCATACGACAAAACTGAAATACCTTGTGAGAAAGATTTGTGTTCCAAATTCATTTATTGAGAACATTTTCTATGTTATATGACGAAAAACTTTATCTTCACTTTTAGTTTCAGAATTAGAAATGAATGTGGCTTTATTTCTTACTGGGTTGTATATTAGATCTACCGGAAAGTTCTGTCTGCGAAGTGAAAGAATATATCAATTTTTCGTACATTTAATAATATTTATTTTACAATTTAATTTCGTTACCTATGACCTCTAACCAACGTGGCGGCAATTTGTAAATAACGTTTCTGAAAAACACATGTCTCAAATGAACATATGCATACTTATTAAAACTCGGTATGACCTTATCCGAGAAAACTTTCCGGTAGAATTAATATAATTTTCACTGCTCGAGAATTCAATTCTATTGGCTCCCGGCTCTATTTAAATATCGTTATACCATAGTTTCGTATTCGTTGCATTTGATTAATTATTTGATTTGGTTTTTCTTTATTTCTATTAATTTCTTTAGCAAAAGAAAATTCGTCTGACCTTTTCCGACAACAGTATCCCTAATGAAATGTAGAATAATACATTAATTGAAATACTTTCTACAAATAAACGACGAAGTTACCTTAATAGATCAAATTTTTGTTGGAGGAAATTAATCTTATAAAATAACATTATTTCACTAAAATTGCTCCATTCACACGCAATATATAAATCAAAACAATGAACGAGGCTTTTAGCGTTGTATATAATATTATTCAACAATGTTTTCAAACGGATTTTTTAAGCTACTCCTTCTGGATATGTTAGTTTTTCTATGGAACTTAATGAAAAATAAAAATAAAAATTATTTGCCAAAAACTAAGTAGTCGACTAACAATATTTATATATCGTGTTAAAGTAGGACGGCTCCGCCATTCGGTTGCTATTTTTAATCCCGGATGACTAAACTGTAGACAAAGTGGCAATTGCAACTTCTGTATCTTCTGATGTTAACCTTTTAACTGCGGACATTTATACACGTCATAGGAAAATGGCAATTTTACATCTAACAACAAAGATAGTTTTCCTACGATTTAGGTCAAAATGTTTATAAAACAGACATATAAATTTTGCACAGTTTAGGACAATTCCATTACAATTGTCAAAAGAACTACACTCAGTGCGATCAAAAACAAAATTAATCTGCAAAATATATCAACGCAGTTAAGTGGATAAATTGTTAGTTTCTATAGAAATTTTAAAACTAAATAAGCTTGAAGGGTACAATATTTGTATTGTTAAATTAATAAAGGTTTAATTACATATGCGTTTTTGATTAAGGTCGACGTCACTCGAAGATGGTTTCCTTACCCAGAGTTTAAATTGCTTACTGTACTGTTTCATAGCTAATATTACACTACATCGTAGAGTGTAGGGCTCGGAATTAACCAGCACGCAACATTCAGATCGCTAATGTTACGCCTCCCGACGCCCGTCGCGCGTCTCGCTCTCCGTGCTCGTCTTTTTCGACACGAAGCACCTCAGACGCGTGCCTCGTTGCTTCATAAATGTGTCTGTAAGTGAGTGCGCGTGCGTATAGGATCATCGAGAAGCACGACGCGCGACGTAGCCTTCGCGAACTGAATATCCCGTGCTGGTTAATTCCGAGCCCTGATGTAGGGCAACGAAAATTGTTTATTCGATGTTAAATCGTCAGTATATATGCAACTGTTAAACGAGTTAAACAACCTGTTACTTTAAAAACTTCATCTAGACATTAGATTACCATCGAAATTGTATAAAATTTAAAAAATATAATGATATATATGAGCTGTGTTACATTTACTTATAAATTGGTAAAACATTTACAGAAGATTCAAGCAGGACACTACGTAATAACAATTAAAATGAATCTTGAGATACTATCTTATCCAAATACAATTATTTCAACTGCCATTTCCAATATCATTTATTTGGAACGTAGTTCCGAATGTAATCTATCAACTTTTACAAACATGAAACCAAATATTATCACGAAAGAGATATTTCTCAAAAGAATTCTACGTAAATATGCTACGTATAATAATTAGGCTACGGATTTTGCGCATTCAAAACAAAAATGGTTAAGTAACATTTAAAACAGTGATCGTTATGATCGATTAATAATTATTACTGGTCATCTTTATGCAAAACAATAAATGTTCGTATTATTTGTAGAATAAATGAATCAACTACAATTATCTTTCTTTCTTTCACAATTTTAGCAAGGTGAAATTAGTACACCAACTCAATTATCCACCATTTTTGCCATAAAAGCATAAAATCCGCACTTAGATTATTTTGGAAGAAAAATGAAATCTCTATTTAGAGATGCATAGTCTACAGTTAATAATTGAATGTTGCTAACAAAATTATGAATCTCTCTGGGAAATAAAGATATTCCGCATTAGTTTATACGTAGATGAACTATAAGCAATCTATTTTAATTTTGCTCGTTAATTTCTTAAATAATTATCATAAATGCCTAAAATGAACAGCTTGCCGATAATTCTGTCAATTTCGTTGAAGTGAACACATATTCGTCCGCATGACGAAAATTCATTGTTTCACAAACAATCACCAATAGCCAAATAACGAAAATTCTTCATTTTGCAATTAATCACCAATAGCTAAATGACAAAAATTCATTTGTACATTACATGAAATAATTGATTCTTGTTCTTTTAATTAGAAACAAATTAAATTCTAATGTTTACCCCAGAGAGAGAGAGAGAGAGAGAGAGAGAGAGAGAGAGAGAGAGAGAATTCCAATGAGGAACTGATTTCATCTTCAAAAAATTTTGTAATTGGCGGTGCAAAAAATGACCGGTGCAAAAGAATTAATTATACTTGTTAAAAACTGCAGGGAAACGATCTCAAGCCGTCGCAGGTCAAGAAAGCTGTGAAACGCGTGAAATATCAAAGTCGTTCGAATACATATCTAGGTAGAGCAGAGATAAGAGCGGCGATACTCTCGGATCATTCGGCATAATGATCTACGCGGGTATCTAGATCGCAGGAGCACATCTAGCCAGCGGTTATTCCTCGAAGCAGAACGGAGGTGCGTGTACAATTCCTTGTATCCCTCGACCACGTTCTACGTTGTAATCACAACAGTGAAAGGAATGGAAACGATTATATACTTTTAACATGCGCGAGAGCGCGGCGGGAACAACCGGTGATATCAACGGTGTCTGGCCAGAGCATTAACTACCGTTGATAACTATCTAACCGACACCAGCGCTTCGCTACTCAGGACCGTCGGTTGACCGGGACACCGTGTTAACGACTGTGTAAATGTGCTCCACATTTTTTTCTACGCTCGTGTCACGCCGAAATGCCACCGTGTTCCGATTCTCTTCGAAGTCTTCGAACTGCAGCTGTATCCGACTAAATTTATGCGAAATTCGTACGCATAACGATAGATTTATGGATGTTGTTAAACGTGTGGCTATTTTTACTGAAGCGGGCCAATTTGATTCATAGAAAATAGTTGCAAATCAATTAACCCTTTGCACTCGAGTGGCGACTCTGCGGCGCCATTAAAGTTATTGTAACACGTTCGAAAATTATTTTTGTAGATATCGCCAAAGTTTAGATTCAGAAGATTGTTGAGAGTGTAACTGTTATATGAGTCACTAGACTTCATTTCATATGCATAGATGGAATTTTGTTATATAAAATGGAAATACTAAAAGCCAAAAAATTATTTCAGATTTGCAGTTGAAATGACTTCGAGTGCAAAGGGTGAAAACAGAACATTTATTTTACAAAACTTTGTTGAGAGCATTCTTTCGTTATAGGTATAATGAAAAATTTGATCTTAACTTTCAGTTTCAGAATCAGACACAAAAGTAGCTTTATTCTTGATAGGAGATATAGAATTTTTACCGCGCAAAAATTTAATTCTATCGGCTTCCTCCTCGATTTAAATTTTGTTACACTATAATTTCAATAACTATTGTATCAGATTTATTATGTTTTTACATTTTATTATCAATCATAACAAACCTACGTAATTAGATGTAAAATAAGTATTAATGAAAATACTTGTTACACATAAACATTAAAATTGCCTTGGTAGATGAAATTTTTTTGGTTGGAAGAAATTGATTTTATAAAATGACATTATTTCGCTATAAATGCTCCGTCTACACGCAATATGAGCCGTTCAGTGCACACATCGACTAATTCCATAAAACAAAAAGTCGAGAAACGCGATGAAATGATGTACATTGATTTTAAAAATTCCTACTATAACATAGATTCACATATATAATGTAGAATGAATAAATACAGATATAGCTTTCATTTAACGTATAATTTAATGTATAAAATTAATATTATTTAATGTATAAAATTAACAAGAAAGAATAGCCAAAAAGAAAAAAAAAAATTTTTGCCGTTTAATGGTGTTAATCTTTATTATTCAGGAAAGTTATTATAAATATAAAAAGTTATGACTATACCAAGTGCTTTGACACTTAAATTTAAGATTTTTCAAAAAGTGGAGTTAATCGATGTGTGCACTGGGCGGCTCATATATAAATCGGAATGATGAAAGGGGTGAGTATGCTAGGCCTTTTTTGGCTTCGGCTAACTAATAGATTGACAAGAGTGAACATGAATGCTTATGTATCAGATGTTTTTGCAACTCTGGTAAAAACTTTCTTTATGCTTATATAAATAAAACAAATCGATATATTAAAATATAAAAATATAAGACATAAAATCAATATCAATATACATATATATTCACAATATAATATATATATATTATTCTGAAAATTTTTTTATCTTTGGGATTTATTATGCAATTTACGGAGTTTTTATGATAGATGTTATTTCCATTGAGGAATTTTATAACAATAAATGTAGATAAACTATAAAATAAGAAGTATATAATTGGTGAGATTTGATTCATTATTGAAATTAAAATTATTAGACTTATATGATATATGGATGAATAGTTTATAAGTAGAAAAATGAAGAATTATTAAATGCTAGAATTGATGGAAAAAATAATCTTAATAGGAGTAGAATTATAATTTTATAATTTACGTCCATAAATAAGATAAATATAATTATAGGGACGAACTTAGATCAAATTAATAGTGGAAAAAGTATATTATAATTTATATTTTTTATCATTAGATTTATTCAGTAGTATATATAGATAATATAATATAATATAAAATTTTATATTATACTTATATACTATATTATATAGTAATAAAATTTTAAATGAATCAAACTGGCATAGTTTATAAATTTAGTGGTAAATTCTAGCACCACAACAATGGAGTATACAATTTTTAAAGACCAGTTTGTAGTTTAATTGAGTATAGTTACAGTGTAAGATTACGTATCTACTAATCTGGACAATGAATCGCAATCGAATCGTTTTAAACTGTTTCAGATCGTTTACCTACTTATACGAATTTCTAAAACGCAGTAGATTCGGATAATGGAGGTTCTGCATTAAGTAATGCAAGTAAGACGTTGAGTAATTTTTAACTAGTATATGGAATTCATTTTTATTGTAATATATGGAATTTTATTGTAACGTATTGAATAAACAAAATGTTAGTAGTGTTTCTAGGATATATAAAAATTAAACTAATATTTTCTACGATAAATGTCATCAATCTAGTATTGAATTTCATTAAATAAAATGACTTCGACATTTAATTCGAATTTTTGAAAGCGATATTCGGCCATTGATGCGTTAAAAGCTTAAATATTACCAGCCATAGTGTTCTTTAAACAATTAAAACACACTTCGTTCGACTTAGTGAAATATTATTGTTTCAGGTGGACAGGTTAACAACCTTTCACGCTGCTAAAAGAGAAGTCCGGAGTTCGCGCTAGATTATAAACACGTGAAAACTGTGCTTCGGATAAGTTCCCGACTGAGCCGTTCGTTTTCAGTTCTCATTCGATGGAGACAGTACCATCCGAGACTCGCCGGCGAGATTTAATTAAACTGCGCACTATTCCGCAGTTTTTAATAGCAGCGATTCGTTTCAGTCGAGTCTGATTCTAATTGAAATTAGGAACACTAGGAGACTGTTTTTGTGCCACACGAGAGAATAGCTGCACTGAATAAACAGAGGGAAAGAATGGCGCAGAATGAATTGGTGAGTGCGGCTTTTGTAGCATTCGGCGCCATTATTCCTGTCAGAACGTTAAAAATGAAATTACTTTTGTGCGCACGAGACCGCGTGACAGTGCCTAAATTGAGAAATTTGCCACGGCGGACCAAAACAACAACGAGAATTAACAAATAAATAAATCTGGAATGCATTCAAACCAAGAAATAGCGAACGCAGAGAAAATAGAATTTTATTATCCATAATTCTATGTGATAAATTATCCTATTCGATTAAATACATTCTGTATTTCGATAAAATCTTATGATATCACTAATGATAATGATCATTTGACAAATAATATCGATTTGTAGTTATTTAAGGAAAATGTGTTCGTTATCAGTAGACTGCGAATTTTTATGCAAAATAAAAATTTTGTGCATCAATTGCAAGAAATATAAATTAATTAGCAAGTTCTTTCTTCAATTTGAACTACGCAATTTTGCTTTAAATGTACAAAATCAGCAGCCTCTATAATTACATACAATTATTATAACATAATAATCAATGTAATTATATTATATTGTCTATAATCTCTATAAACTTTTCTCGCAACTATATCCCATAGATTGTCTAAATACAGGATGACCTAAAATTATGCCATTTCCGAGAGAAAAGAAGCTCCCGAGGTCATTTGAAGTAACATTATCCTTTATAAAAATTTTCTCCGATGCGTTGTTAACGAGTTATTAACGAGAAACACTGACCAATAAGAGGCCAGCTATTCGGGCGTTTGAGTCAACGAACGATTGAAGCCCAATTCCGCTAATTGGCTCCGGTCGATTCGCGCCAGTGGAGCTCGCCTCTCGTTGGTCAACATTTTTCATTAATAACTCGTTTACGACGCTTCGAAGGAAATTTTTGTAAAGGAAAAAGTTACTTCATTCGATTTCGAAAACTCCTCGTTTTCCAATTCTGAGTGACTTATGGGACACCCTGTAGACCCGAGGCATTACGGAAGAGCTAATAATCAGTAAATGTTGAACACACGTAAAGCGAAGTAACAAACTTGATAATATTAGTTTGAGGAGAAAGAAATCTATTATTTTGACGTAAACTTCAAGACTTTATTTAACATGTTTCCGATTGTCCGATTTAGGTCAAATATGCACCGTTTTCTTCTATAATTTGTTGCCATTTTAAAGGTACCTTCATAATCCCTCTCTCGTAGAAGTCTTGACCCCTATTAGCGAAAAACTCTTGTAATCGACTTTCACAATCCTCTCTCGATGCCAATTTCTTATCACTAAGAAGGTTTTGCAATGCAAGATAAACATGGTAATCGCTTCCTAATATTTGAAAAATGTAAACGGTAATGAAGGTGGCTTTATGGAAATTTTGCTGAATTGTAAACGAGGCAAATGCGTTTTACAATTGCATAGATATCTGGCTTGTCGCTCTAATCTATACTCACTCCTGAAACGGATAAATATTAGCATTGGGCACAAGGATAATTCGAAAATGATCCCAGGCTTACCGAAGTTTACTCAGTCGCGGAAAAGAAGATCGTTGGCCTCGCGCGCGAGGCGAATGGGCGTCAATCAACGAAAATCCATTGCGGCTATCCTCGGTTGCCATAATCGCCGGCTGGGCCGTGCAATAAGCTGATAATTCGAGGAGATGCAACCTGCTATACATCGTCGCCTGTCGGCTCGATAGGCGGAACCAGTTTAGAAAACCGTTGCCAGTTCACTCCCACTGATTCAAGGCTCGATAAAAACGATTTCGTCGGGAATCACGGTCATTATACAATGTATTTAAGTCTACTGGACAGACCTGTTCGATCTGCAATACACTGAAATTACCACATTCAACGGGAATTCCCCGTTTTATGGACAACAAATCGAGTTTTTATTTCCTTTAGAGTTCACGTACGTAGTATCTGCATCCATCCGGCAGGGTTGGGCATCGTTTAAACAAACGCTCGTTTAAACTAATTATGTAAGTAAACAATTAATTCTCGTTTGGAAGTTTAAATGAAGGACAAAAATAATTACTTATTAGTTACATAGATCCAAATAAGTATTTAAAGTAGTAAAATCGATTTCTTATTTATGCATACAATGTCAATCGTTACTTATTAATTACATGTTAGTATGATTGCGTATTATTTGTTTGACGCAACATAACTTCAATCGGTCTAACAATAAGAGATATGATTGAGTACGAGTAGAAAGTTGCAAGTTCTTCAATAATAATAATAATACGGAATAATAAACGGAAATTATATTTTGTTAAACTGTAAACTTTCCACCTAAATTCGGATAAAAAGTAACATTTTCCTTCTAAATAAGAAATAATAAATACATTAATTGCGTAATTATTTAAATGATTTTTTAATTGAACAAAAAATTTAACCATTGTTTGCAAATGAAATATTAGTTTGTTATTTATTATTTTAAATAAAATTTTATCAACTATGCCATCCAGATAATATAGTCACGTTCGTATTTCAAATCCAATCCATAAATCAGTCCATGAACATAACCACTTTAACGTTTTATTTCATTACTTGAAATTAACAGGTATGGTCGGTGAGCGAGAAATCTTTTTATTGCCGTGAAATATTGAAATCGGTGCACAGTATGGAACACTTGATGAAATTATTATCATTTTGTTAGAAGTGATCTTTTTATTGCCGTGAAATATTAAAATCGATGAACAGTATGGAACATTTGATGAAATTATTATCATTTTGTCAACGTTGACATTAAACGAATAATTCTGTCATTTAAACAGATTAAACGAGTTAAATTTAATTCACCTTTGAATTTTCATATGTCTGCTATCCCAATAATTAACGCTAGTATTACCAAAACAGCAAAAATACTTGATTTCCGTTGTCTTCTTGTACAATTCTTAAAACTATGAAACTGTTTCTCCGAGAAACTTTTTGACGAATTTCTTTATCTAAGAAAATATTTTCATAGAAATCGTACGAAGTATATAATCAAGTCAATCTTGTTATTTTTACGATATGATATATAATAAGTTTAGGGCTTGGTAATTTTATTATCAAATAATCAAATGATTTAGATCAGATTTGTATCCAATTGCATAATTATGAATTGAATTCGTAGAAACGATTCAATAATTTTCACTTAAAAGATGTATTAACTGTAATTTTTGCTGCCTCGTCATTGTTGAATATTTTTTCTGCGCGGAGAATTATGTAAACTTTTAAAAGTTCGCTTTATTATCTTCATGAGAACATTAGACGACACGTTGCGAGCTCCAGCTCCGCACACTAAACGCTTATCACGGGAAGTTTTACTGCATTTCCTTAGTGTGCTTCCTTCTGATAATTATTTTGAAATCGCTTCTCTCTCTCTCTCTCTCTC
>NC_135777.1:8048386-8062494 GCF_028453695.1 Augochlora pura
AAAAACGAAGCCATCTGGTGGCGAAACGGAGTTCGCCGGGTTTGCTAGTTATATATGTATACTAATTTTTATTGCTGAACAAGTGAAATCCGGAACATTTGTTCCCGAGAAGTGTTCGATACCTGCCAGATTCGACGGAACATTGCTTTACAGGCCGAGTGAAAATGTAACAAGCTAAGCGTGATCGAAAATAGCATCGAGCTACTTGTAAGTACCCGCAACGGGGAAGTTGGGTCGTTTCGGCTGGCAATAAAATAGCTCGTCGATACGATCGGTTCGCCACCCTATATAAGGCAAGAACCACCACGTGGCCCTCGTGACTTTTCAGTAGGGCCGACTTTTCATTATTTCCCCATTTTTTCTGTTTGTTACAGAGGCTTCAGCGTCAGCGTTTGCAGTCGACAGCACATATTCAAGCCGGTGTCCGTGCAGGCTATGTGGTAAGTCAAGTTTTTCAACAAACATTAGCGATGGAAGCAAAAAACGCTTTTAACGCGTGCAATCATTTTTTTTCGCAACATTTGAATAGTGTTCACGAAAAATGATGTTGCGTTGAATATACGGTGAGTCGCTTTCAAAGTCGACCACTCGATTGTTTAAAATTTAAATCCAAAAGTCGATTCATTTTCAATATATCCGAAAGTAACGACTTTGTTCTGGTCGTCGATAGCGGTTATTCCTAACTAATATTTATTTATTAATTAATGTTCCCCCGGGCTTACAAAGAATGCCCGGGTTATAATATGTGTTATATGTGGCGATTCTGTGACAAAAGCATTACTACGCGCTTATTAGTACGTCTTTCCAGCGCAAGTGATTAGATATTCGCACCTACTTTTACTATCACAAAACTCGCGTATTCCACTCAAATAGATCAGACATAGCTCCTTCCGATTATCACCTATTCCGATCAATGGCACATGGCCTAGCTGAACAGTGCTTCCATTCTTACGAAGAAATTAAAAAATGGATCGATTCGTGGATTGCCTGAAAAGACGAATTGTTTTTCCGACGCGGAATTCTTTTACTGCCAGAAAGATGGGAGAAAGTGTGGTCTCTAGTAATGGGCAATACTTTGAGTAAATTGACTTTGAACGTTATATTTTAAATAAAGCTTTTATTTCGCGAAGAAAACAGCGAGAACTTATTCAAGGTCCTAATAAATCGACGCTTTGGAAACGTAATGGAGGAAAATGTTTACCTTTTTGAAAAGAAAAAACTGGTATAAGTTTCCTCAATTCGGGGAAACCCATGCACACCTGTAATTCCCGGAGTCATCGATTCAATCGAGGAACGATCGTTGCCTTATATGCTTAATAACCGTGAATAAATAACGCCTTGTAATTGCAATGGATGACCTGAGATGACACCCACGGAAGACGTATATAGGGTCAGTCGACGACGCAGAATTAGGACACGAAGCAAACCGGGACAGACGCAACAAATTCTTAGACAAAGTATGTCGAACTTTACAATCATTTTGTTTTTGACTGCGAATTTGATATAGTTTGTAGCACAAACGAGTAGTTACGATTTAAAATCGTAGGGGGATTGGAATATATAATACAAATATAATTCATATAGAATTATCTTAAATTGTAAATAATATAAATACAACTTACATGCAATTATATACAATTATATAATTTACATACAGTTATCTTATTTTGTATATAATACAAAGGTAATTTACATACAGTTATCTTATTTTGTATATAATACAAATATAATTTACATGCAATTATATGGAATTACGTTTTCCATTAATTACGATTTTTAACACTTTACCGACCTGAAGCCTATAAATCGGCTTTTTAGCCCGATCGGTAGCTTGCGAATCGGTTATCATAGCAACCAATAATTTACTATCTATTATTGAGATATTATTATATAATTTTTCAAATATCATCTTTCGCGATGGATAAAATAGATAAATTAGGTCAAATAAATATTTTTTAATGCTAATGCTATGAAACTATAAAAATGTTTACGGCTGAATGACCAGTCCATAATTTGTTAAAATCCCTTGCCGTGTTTTAACAAGTCTGACTTGTGATAGAGATTTCTAAAAACAAGCCGTTAGGTATGAATGTTGTACTGTTCTTTTAATGCGAAATCAAATTCTGTTCTCTTGTCGCTAATATTTAAACATACGATCAAATGTAAATATACAATAAATGTAAAGTTTTTTTTCTGCTAGGAAATTATTGCTATCGAAAAAGCTCTAAGCATTCTAAGCATAAAAAACAGGACGCGAGTGTTGTTGAAAGCATTTTATAAATATTGATATAACAAAGAAAAAAAGTTCATAAATGATTCTTGCGTTCAAATGAATTTTCAGACGACAATGTTTTATTAACAATGTTTATATTTGCATTACACATGTTACATTAACCTTTCACATTGTAAGAAAATCTTTTATAAAAAACGAAATATGTACAAAGTTCTCCTGCTTTAACTTTACTTAATAGTTAATCAGAAATACACGGTGATAATAAAAACCAGCATGAATCTCTTTCTGTAATTTCTGATATTTAACGAGCGTCGATTTAGTGGTAATTTATTCTCTGGTCAAATATTTAATTAACCCTGATAAAGGAGGCGACATTGAATATTAAAATACTTTAATAGTTAATACAAAACTGTTCGTGCGTCGCATCGCACGTTGAGAGTTACACACTTAAACTAGAGATCTTAAAGATACATTGCATGCGCGATCGAACGCCTCGATCGCTCAATAGCGCGCGCAGTTTAAATGAGCGTGACAAACGTCTTACAAACCCCTTGCCGTACATTAACGAGTCATACTCGTGATGGCGATATTTATTAATAAGCTGTTAGTTATGAATATTCAAGCGTGCTTTTAAGAAAGATTCAAATTTTATTCTCTTGTCACCAATATTTAAGCATTCGACTAGACCTAAGTACGCAATGATTATAAAATTCCTTTTTCTTCTAAGAAATTAGTACGATCGAAAACTGCTAATCATAGTAGTTAAATAGGAGAGGGTTAAATCAGGAGACTTCATTCGCTTTAATTATGTCATATAAAATCGATAAACAAGCATTTCAGTTGTCGTCTTCGTTCCTAAACCAAGAACTGGGTTAAGTTGTTTTTGCGCTCGATGCCTGAATTGCACTTTGATATTTCTGATTGAGCAGTGTCGGATGGCGGGTCGTTTTGCGGGGACCGAGTTCGATGGAATCTTCTTTTGGCGCGTGGCGTCGAGAGGACGGTTGCCGCGACGCGACGCGACGCGTAACGAAAAAAAACGAGAAAGAAAAATGTCGTCGAATCGGCGTCGCGCGATGCTATCGATGCGGAAGAGGTCGAGCCGAATGAAAGTAAAAATGAAGCGTGGGCCGTGGCTTAATTGGTCGGCATCGCAATTGTCTCATGCGCGGTCGGACGGCGAGGAACTTTCTTGCCTGCCCAACCTCTTCCGCTCGCGTATTTTTTTCAGCGCGGGTGAAAACACGTCCTGCTCTTCCCACACGAATCCGTCTGCCGGGTAATTATGTTCGATGATCTCTTTTATTCGGCCGGCTCCACGCGAAATTCATTTCGGAGCTGCTCGCGTCACCACCCGTCGTTGCAAATTCTTTACGGTGGCTCGAATACTGCTTCGGCAACGAACGATCCCCTTTGCACGTAAAACTATTGCAATTTTCACTAAGCATCGATCATGCGATCAATCTCGAGTGACCAGTACTTTTGCGATCATTCAGTTTTCTTATTTTAAATGTGTTGGATGGCATTTTTGCTGAAAAACCATTAAATCATTAACGTCATAGAAAGTATAACTTTAATCTTATTGTAATTGTAATTTTTATTATTGAAATTATAATATCAATTTTATTGAAATTACATACAATTTTATAGGAATTATTTCGAATTTTATAGAAATTATATACAATTAAAAAGAATAATGCAGGATTTTATAAAACCAGTTATCTATGCCATGGATGACCACTCCCTAGTAAATAAATACTTCCTCTATTATGTAATAAAAAGCTAACGTCTACCATAATCTTTTCATATCAAAGTTGATACAGTTATTCGGCAAATATTATTCAATTTGATTAAGTATTCATTCTTCGATCGTTTTACACTTTTAAAACCGCGTAGATATCAAAAGAATTATGATTATATTGAGAGATGTGTATGATTCCGGTGGGATGAGAAGTTTTTAGTTTTAATAAACAGACAGTTCAACTGTTTATTCATTGGATAGGCTACTCTAAATTTGAGCATTTCCTTCAGGAACTTCGCGCTCGGCCGTACGTACGTAAAAATTTTGCAAACTAAAAGTTATCCTCGTTGACGAGGAATAGTTTGCAAATCATGCTTTATTTTCTATGTATCCACAAGATGCTATATTAAGGAATAAAAGTGTGATTTAGGTAATACAATCTGCTTCTTTTATTACAGGCTTATTTTAAGACAAGAAATAACAAATTCATTGAAATTTCTATAATAGTTACCAATATTTTACAGAGGACATCAAAGTTGAATCAACGCTTTTAAAATAGTTTTGTTTTTTAAAAACTGATCTAAACGACTTGAATATTTTTGTAAATGTTAGAGGGGCTGGTTCACTGTACGATGACTGAAATTCTTATTTTTGTTAATATTTCCTACGATATAATCGAATTGAAAAGATGACACAATGGAATAATTCGCTAGTCGGAGATGACACATACAAATGAAAATATTTGTGCGTTAAGGGATTAATCGCGTTACCTAGAATGGTGTTTCGCAATTCCGTTTGTCAATAGATTTTAATTGACTGCTGTCTCTCATTATCGTAGCAGTTTCTTATTGTTGCTGGGTTCAGTCTCGTATCCAGGTTAATTAGAAGTTAACTATAGCACTATTCTGGCCATTGTGCACGCCGTCTGAAACACATCGCGCGACTGCGAAGAATATGTGCATACGTTGCATTATTCATATACAGAACATTCAATATATTACTGGAATCTAGAAAATGTGAGTAAAATTCAATTTAAATCTAACACGATAATTATGTCAACTATTAATATTTTCAGCATTTCTCAATAATTTAAAATCTTTAAAATATCGTTTACTGTCGCGACGTTTGTACATATCTAAACATAATTTGTTGAAGAATTTCAAATTAGCAACAAAGTTTACCGAAATGGCCAAAATTGCGTGTACTGATAATTTATTCAATAAATTTTGTTTTCTCAAATATGCATGACGGAGATAATCCATAACAATTTGAATAAATATATTCTTGTTATTTTTATGAGACAACATGAAACAAAACAAAAAATTTTTTTACACTTTGTGCAAAATAAAAATTTGCCAAGTCGACTGTAAGAAACAGAAATTAAATAAAAATTGATTGTTTCTGTTAATAACAACAATACTACAACGAAGTTAAAATTCATAAATTTTTTACCGACCGGTCATTTGGCGGTAAACATACTTATATTTTCATAACATTAGCAATACACGGTATTTATTTCATTTTATTTATTTTATTCGTCGCGGAAGGTATCCAATATCTAAAAGATTTTATAATGATATCTTGAAATTAGATAATAAATAATTGATTGTCCTGACAACCGATTCACAGACTATCGATCGGAGGAAAGTCGATTTATAGGCTACTGGTAGTTAAATTGTTAAGTTTTACCATTGTTCTCACAGTTTGACACTGTAGTTATTCATTTTTATCACAAACGTATTGCAGCTATTCACTTTTGTTATAAAAAAATACCGCAGCCCAGTCATCGATTAAATGCATACCTGCCAAATTGTTTTTTAATTGTATATTTCACAAAAATGAATTTCCTAACGCGATTTCACCGACCTGTTTTTTACAAAAATGTTAACCCGTTCTTTATAATTACAAGGTGGTAGAGTGACTCGAACGGCTTATTGTGGAAATAATACGTATCATTACCATTGAAAGAAAGTAATGAAACCAACATCGAATGCCATCGACTGAAATAATTAATTCGTTCGCTTATCGTTCCAGCTGCGTCGATGTTATATATCATCGGCACGTTATTATATATTGCTATATAAACGTGCTTTCACCAACAAAACTTGCAAATCAAAAACGATTTAACGAACATCGGATCTACTAATTATTAGGTTGGTCAAAAATTAATATCGGTTTTCGAACTTTCGAACTTTGACGCATATTTTGGGATAACAATTCACTTTATTCTGTTTACCTTCCAATATCATTTTACAGTGCAGATGTCGTGCTGCATGCAACAAGAGCACGTTCAGTGATGAATGTGAATTCAATGATGAAATATATAGAATAAAATAAAACGGAAATAATTGTAAGGTTATAACTCGATTAATCCTCTGATTTCAAAAGTTTGCGATCTAAACTATGCGGACGAGAAATAACATTCCACGCCTACGCAATAAAATCTGAAAGAATTGAAAAGAAAGAAATTTATCATATAAATCCAACATTGAATTTTCATTGGCTTTCCTTGATGACTACGCAGCCGATAACTTACTCTCCTACACCGAGGAGAGTAAACCCGCACGTGACCGATAAATGTCAGAGCAAGAACATAACATACTCAAGAAATATTAGGTCGGTAAGAAATTAATATCGGTTTTCGAACTTTCGAACTTTGACGCATGTTTTGGGATAACTTTATTCTGTTTACCCTCCAATGTCATTTTACAGAGCAGATGTCATGCTGCATGCCGATAGGTATGCTTTTGTTTTTACTGTTAATTTGTGGTCACTCCAAGTTCTTAACTTCGCAATGGATACCAAGCAAGTTCGTGTAATATTCTTATATTAATATAAACTGGGTCATAAAGCTGCAATTGCGACTCGTAATATCAACAGTGCATTTGGAGAAGATGTACCCACGGTGCGAGGTTGGTTCAAAAAATTTGAAGTGGAGACAAGAGCCTCGAAGATGAAGATGGTCGTGGACGTTCTTCTCTCGTCTACAATGACCAACTGAAGGCACTAGTTAAAGGTGATCCACGAACTAGGGTTCGACAACTTGCACAGAAGTTTTATGTAAGCCATCCAATAGTTGTCGACCACCTACCTGAGACAACTAGGAAAGTCAAAGAAGCTCGACAAATGAGTTAAGCGTAGACCAAAAGAATCGTCGATCGACCACACGTCGCACAGTTAACGCTACAAAAGTTGAATGAATTGGGATATGAAACCCTGCCCCATCCAGCATATTCCCTAAATCTGTCGCCAACCGATTACCACTTCTTCAAACATCTCGACCACTGCTTGCAAGGGAACATATTTACCAACCAAGCTGCTGCTGAAAGTGCGTTCGAAGAATTCATCAATTCCATAACAACAGAATTTTACGCTACTGGAATTAACAAACTGTCAATTTATTCGCAAAAATGTGTAGTTTGTAATGGATCTTATTTTGATTGAAAAAAACTTATTCCGATTTTTGATATGTCGATTTAAAGATATAGTTTGGAAACCGACATTATTTTCCTACCAACCTAATAATTGAAGATAGGGGTTGTCACGGAACCGTTGTGTCGACGGACAGTGGACAGTTGGGATCGACCCGCCGACCGATCAACTCGTGTCGTCACAAGGAATTGTATTGTACTAGATATTCTGTACGCAATTGCAAATAGTGTAGACTACGAATAAAATGCCGCGTCGTATAACGCGCTGAGCCAACGGGGTTTGCAACAGTATTATGAAGACTTTACTGGCTTTTTCTATTTTAATTTTAACGTTATCACAGAAGTTTAATAAGAGATCTAAAAACTCACTGCAGTTCAATCTTCTGTGATTCGACTGTAAAGACTTGTAAATGTAACAGTTATTTATCCAACCAACTATTCATCTTTAACCTCTTTAGGGATGAATTTTTATAATAGGGAACAATCCATTTAATTGTTTCTTTTTTATTTATCATCCATCTAATCTCATTCGATGAGCACTTTTTGGTATCGCTGAGAGATTTTGTAGCGAATAGTTTCTCAACTGGTTCTAATTTTCTTTACACTTATAATAATTAATTTTAAGAAATAATGAGTAATAAGTAAAATAATAAATAAGTAATTTTAAGAAAACTAAACGTACGCATACGTGTGGCAGTATTCCAGAAGTGGTTAGTTAGACGAACAGATGAATTTAGAATGGCGAAATATTGATATCGGGTGCTCACGCAAGTCACCTACAATATAGCACTATCGTTACTATGCCAAGTTCAATACATTCCGATTTGTAACCTGATCTGCGTAACCTAATAAAACCTATTTTTTTACAAATTAAGGCTTAAATTTCATTTAAGAATATCGTATACCGGCGATAGTGGTAATAACATTGTTGTTGCGACGCGCATATGGTCGCCGCGTCTCACGTTTCCGTTTGGGTTTAGGCTGCGGTCGATTTGGTCAATGCCATTTTTGAGAGGCTGTATAGTATCTATTCGACAAGTTTGTTAGTTTACGACTCTGGTACGACTTGCCTGGAAAAGTCAACGTGGCCGTACCGATCTCAGTGGCACTTGACGTAGTCTAAGCCCGCACGGGGCGCCAAGAGGGTTTCGACAATCTATTCCACGTAATTTCCACGCTGTACAATGGGTACCATTACCAACGGCGTCACCATCATCGTCTCAACCCCAATAGACTCTTTCTATTTAGTAGTCCTAATATTCCACTATTTTCTCGTAAATGGTGGAGGGGTTTCTTCTTGTTTACTTTTTTAGTGGACTGATGAAATCTGACTAGAATCTTGTCATCCGTTGTTGTAATCACAAGTATTTTCTTTGCCACAGTTTTAAATATACCTAGTTATTGCAATCCACTGTTTCACATCCTTTATATTATTCTGACACCTTCGCTAAATATTATGTTCACTCATATTATCACAAATATTATGTAACATTAACCTCTCCAGGGATAAATTTTGATAGTAGGAAACAATCTATTTAATTGTTTCTTTTTTATTTGTCGTCCATCCAATTTCATTCGACGAGATCTTTTTTGTATTGCTGAGGGATTCAGTAGCAAATAGTTGTTCAACTGATTCTCATTTTCTTTACACTTAGAATAGTCGTAATTTAAAGAAAATTAAACGCACACATACGTGGCAGTATCTCGGAAGAGGTCAAAACGTGTATTGAGAGGAAAAATTTGTGTACGAGAAATTGATAGAAGAATGAGGCGATCGCATAAAGATTAAACAGGAAGAAAGAACTTTAACAATGCCCAAAGCATTTCGGAACGTGATATAATAAATCTTAATGGTGCCTTGGAGTGCACCATTCGAGTGCGAAGGGTTAAAAGATGAGAGCTTTTTATTTTGCGCCATTATTCCAAGTGATAACAAAATTGTAACAAAGTATTATCGGAAAGTTCTGTCTGTTCTTGATATGAAAAAAATGTTATACGCATTTATTAATGTTTATTGTAATGTATAATTTCTGTCTTTACTTATGCCCCCTGCCAGCGTGATTACAATTTATAAATATCATTTTTGAAGAATGTATGAAGAATGTGAACTTAAGATAACATCGTCGAATATAACTTTCCGGTAGATCTAATAGTTTAGTCGTTGTATAATATACTAGCCTTTCTTTATACCTGTTTTAAACAAATTATTCAGTTTAAACAAGTGTCTGAATATTAATAGGAGTCACTGTGTATAGAAAAGCAAATAAATCTCCGAGAGTTTCGAATTCTTCGAATGGTGAAAAAAAAAGAAATTCAACAAACCTATCGCACGGAACCGCTTCTTCCATTAGTCCCAAGAACTATAGCCTTTTTTTCAACGCGGCATTGCACAACAGAGCAATTCTAAAAAAAGAAGAAAAAACCACAACTACCGGTGTCAGTCGGCGATTAACTGGATCGAAAGAGCGATGTTGTCCCGTTTCTGCCGGCGAGATGCACCGCACTAACAACCGTGTAGAGTTGTTCGGTTGCTTCTGAAAGGTGGCTATGAGGTTGGTCGTCCGTTCCAGCCTGTGTCCCCCGTTTGCCGCATGAGAGGTCGGTAGTTACGTTCGTCGATCGCGAAAAACACGGGACAGTTTTCTGACAGGACGTTACCGGGAACACGCGTGGCTCGTAACGACGCGACGCGACGCAAAGTACCGTTTCGAGCAGGGGAAAGCTGATCGCGGAATCGTAGTGAGTTCACCGGAAACCGGCGCGGCACGGCGCCGAACTTGCATGCGCATGCAGTTCGTAGCAGTCGTTGTTCGCGTGGCCGTCGGCTTTGCGCCGTGCGGGTCTTTACATAATGCGTAATTAACGGTTATGCTGGATGTGCGGCGCGTGTTGTAACGCGTTGCAAACGCGCGGTTGCGTTACCTTTGCGATACCGAGCGAAGAGTTTGCTCGGCCGCGTGACGCGGATCGCCGCTAAAGAACAGCGAAATCGAGACTTTGGATAATTGCCGTCTGCTGAGAAAAAACAAACACGCGCGCGCGCATACGCGCAGAGACAGTGGAAGACCCACTTGTACACGAAAGTATTCGAACGCTTACGCTTCTAACATTCAAATAACGAAATATATGTGTTAAACTGATGTATATGTATAATATGATACATGTAACAAGTGTTTTAAGACTGCGTAAGCGAAGTTAGAAAATATTTCAACAATATAATACCGTTTCTACTCTGACAATTAGGTTCACTAGCAATTAAACCAAGGGAAACAATGTTAAAAATTTCTGTTCCCTATTTTCATTATTAAGAATACAACAAAGTGGAGCGTAAGAAGTTTGAAACAAATAAATCGATAACACTTTGCCGTCCGCAAGTCTCGCAAAAATTTCTTCGCTTGGCACTAATTCAGATTATTTCACCTGTCGCCTTTATCGGGAAATTATAAATTGTCAAGTTTTGTCAAGAATTGTACATTTTCGAAAAGCTCTCTGTACCGCATTCTTACGAAGATTTTGCATTTGCATGTTCACAAGGCTTAATTACTCAAGAACCTACTCAAGAAGTCTACTAATCATGTACATCGAATACAGTTCGTTAATTGGATTATGAAACAACAGCAAACCGACGCTGATTTTTCGAACAAAATCATCTTCAGCGATGAGGCTCATTTTCAACTGGATGGCTCGGTTAATCGACAAAATTGTCGCATTTGGGGTTCAGAAAATCCACGAGTGATTGTTTAAATTAAAAAAACAAACGCATTCGCTACGGGTCATTGTTTGGTGGTGCGGATTTTGGACTGAATGAGTCATCCGACCATTCTTCTTCGAAAGTGCGGCTGCTCAGGCAATAACAGTTACTGGTAATCGCTATCGCGACAGAATAACCCAATTTTTCGTGGCAGACTTGCGAGATATGGATGGGCACGACACGTGGTTTCAACGAGACGGTGCCACGTGCCACATAGTCCAAGAAACAATTCAATTGTTGCACGAGCGATTTCCTGGTCGTGTAATTTCCCGTTTTGTTGATCAGAATTAGCCACCTAGATCGTGCGATTTAACGTCGTTAGACTTTCTTGTTTAAATTTTTGTTTAACCAATTAACTGTGGCGATCTTTTTGCTAAGCGCCCACCAGTGTGTGTCGCGATAATCAAGCGATGACGAAGAAAATTATGACTCCAGCTCAAATTATTTATATTTTTCATTTGTTTGTTTCATTTCGTCTTCACCTCCAAACATTTTACATATGTAGGATTTTGCACGCGCTTCTCTCGATACATTCCACCACGCAAAGTCGAAAACAGACTGGCTCCGAGACCTCCGTAGGGCCTCCTTTTATACATGCTCAGAAAGAAACGCACTCCATTCGCTCAGGTGTCTTCAAACATACCACGCTTCAATCGTACCGCGTCTCAATCGCACCGCTGTCCTCAAACATGCCGCGATCGATCATACCGCGTCTCACTCGCACCGCTGTCCTCAAACATGCCGCGATCGATCATACCGCGTCTCACTCGCACGGCGTCTTCAAACATGCCGCGCTTCGATCATATCGCGTCTCACTCGCATCGCGTCTCAATCGTACGGCGTCTTCAATTGCACCGCTCGTCCAAACACGCTCACACCACACGCATCCTACATATATATTCAACTTTACGAATATAATTTAGTTTTCGCCAGAATTACAATTTAAATATCAAATTGTAACAAAATTTTACGCATGCCGGATATGTCGTCAAACCCACTTAACTGGATAAAAAAAAATCTAAATTGGACCACCCACATCTTAAAGGAGGAAATTGAGCGCTGTATTAACGAATTCAGCCATATTTATGCAAAACGATCATAGAGAATTTCAGTAAAAGTGCACGCATGTGCTAACAAAGCCTTGGAGGTCATTTACCCGATATCCTGTTTCATACATAACCCTACACAGTACACTTCACGAATCAATACAAATTTATAATTTTTAATTATAACGTGTGTTCTCTATTCAAATTACGTTGCGCGTGAATTTTGGAACACCCTTTACAAATGTACTGCCAATGGAAAGGCCGACGGGGACTGCGGCGTCGTTGCGCTCGTTCTGCTGGCTTGCACAATTTCAATTATCCTCGCCGCGGTGGTAGGTCGCGTTTCTTCGCAATCAATGGTCATGAGAACCAACGACACAGATTCTGCAAATCTATCTATAACGCGTTCGGTGCACGCTCGTTTCAAAGCGTCTGCTTTTCGTACAATATATTGTTGTTCTGATAAGAGAAACACGCCGACGTTGATTTCTTTGTGACAACCTATTTAACACAGAACCTACCACTGTCAGTCGAATGACCGGTTTCACGATTTTTACTTCATAATTGTTGGAGTTATAAGGCTGCTTCCATTAAAAATTGTTGAATATATATCTTTGGACAGCCACATGCTGCTATAAGAATTATGAAAAATTTGTATAAACTCTATACGTAATTCTTGTGTTGGTTGCTTTTAGACCTAGGTAGGTTTAGTGTTAAAACGTGTAGATCTGTGCTAGGATTAACTAACGCGTGTTGCTTCGCATAAATGACGGTACAGTAGATGTAACGGTTGTAGCCACGTTAAGGATTTCTACGACTTTAAATGCAAATATTCTTCATGTCTTGTATCACGTAAGAGGTGTGCAAGTGCTCGTGTACCTTAACATTATATTAAATAACCTGATGTAGTCCTCTTATGCGTAATAAGACACTATAAAAAGACAAGATATTAATGACCGACCGAATGTTTTATACGTACCACTGATGAAAATAATATTCCACTGATCAATGATATTTCGAAGAGGAATCGTATGAAGGATAACAATGAATAATATTTACAAAAATATACTTTCAAAGTGCCACTTAAAAACTTTCCAAAAATTAACATTCTGTTATTTTAAATAGTAGTATTTATTGACCAAATTTCATGCAAAATAGCTTCGTTAAATATGTCCGTTTTGACAATTAACAATTTGGTATGTTAATCTATATGATAGATTACTTTTCGTTACATAAATGATTATATATAATATAATATAAATATAAATATAATGCACTTACTTATTTCAGTTCGTTTCCATATTCATTCTTCGACGGTACCATTCCATGCAATTTTAACGAGATAAAATACAAATATGGAACGCTAATTGATGGCAAGCTAATTGTAAGCATGCAAGATTTAATCTCGATTGTAATAACGCTTGTTCAAATTACAGGTTTCATTCTATAATTATTATAAGCCTCGTTCTCGTGTGTTATAATCGTACATGGTTATCCATCATCGTGCGGTTATCATTTTGATTTTATTCGCTAGAGTCGACGACAACGAAAATAAGATTCTATTGAAACTTGGTTGTTTTTATTTTCTTCCATGAATACATGCGATCCTATAAAGTGACACCGTAACAAATAATAGGATAGATATTCCAATTTCTGTGCCTCCGAGTATAAAAACGTATATATGAAAATAGTTACATATATAACTTGATAATTTATAAGTTTTTATTATATCTACCTATCAACGTATATGATCTAGAGAAATGTATGACATTTTTTATATATTAATACATAGTAAATATTTTTCAATTGATTGTAGAGCTGTTCTGATGAGTTTAAGTAATTTTAAATAGTATAATATACATATAATATAGTAGTTGAGTCTTGTAAAAGATTGGAAGAGATTTTT
>NC_135777.1:8062994-8071592 GCF_028453695.1 Augochlora pura
TAGAAAAACTGTTGAAAAAGATTGATACAGAATTTGCGCTATAAATTATTTATATTCTAGGCCACATTCAACGTTTTACTGGTACTAAAATAAGCTTATTTGTAATTCATTCGAATCGAATTCATATTACTAACTTCAAAAATGTAACGACACTTTTTGAATTATAAATTATTGAAAATAAAAGAAGATTAATTATTTGAAACAACATTTGCATCATTTTTGAAATAAGTACACAAATTCATAGTTTACTTAAAAATGATTTGAAAGGCTGTTTACTTTTATCTGTGAAAGGGTTTAATTTTACTTGCAAGTAGTGAATTTGATGAAAAAAATCGATTTGAGTTAAACACCAACGAAATCATCATTCTTTCATTAAAATGGCTTGATAAAGCTAATTTTGTTTAAATCGGGATGACATGTCATTGAAAATATCCAAACGTACATACATGTTGCATGAATTATGATTTTGTTGGAATATTTACTGTTTAACATGCATTTTCAATATTAAAAAATGTGCGCACTACTTTTTGTCTGTTTTCCCTTAATATGCAAATTTTCTATTTTTTGCTTTGTCTCGTTTCTATTAAAAGTTCGTCGCGTTTGAAAAAACTTCGTCACTTTGCCCCGTGGCGCGCCACTGATACAAGAATGGAAGAAATTTTGCGGACAAGCGACTATTTCACAGTTACCGACAACGAGCCTCGGAGCCTAAGTGGCCGGTTCCGTGGTATTGGTGTAGACTGATCGATTCTCGCCACGCGCTTGTCAAGATCCATTGTTGTGGAATGCACGACCGAGGATCGTTACAGCACCGAAAACTCCGTCGGTCTATCGTCGTTGACGTTGTCATCCTATTTTTGGAGAAGCCTCGGTGGACTCGGCCGTCAATGTGGTGGTGGGGTTGCTCGCGACCATGGACCATCGCCCGCGCCATTTATGGGCGCGTCGCGACGCGTGGTCACTTTGCCGAATTCTGCTATGCGACCCTGAAAAATTGGGGAGGTTACACCACCGCAAAATAGGGGAGAGTCGTGCGGCACCGAACAAATTTTTAAATCCTCTCTCCTACAAAATGCGAATAGAATTAATGTGTCACTTGAAAATGATACTTAAATCTCTTTCCACTCGAATAATTATTCAAATAATTCCGCAAATCGTTTAATTCTTATTTCTTATTTGCAAGTAAACTGTTATCTTTTATTTGGATTTTAGGAAGAGACGTAATAAATCGTAATCAATTATTTTTGCTTCTCTTCCGTCTCGTGTATATTACAAAGAATGTTTTGAATTCCAAATAATTTATAATTTTTTATTTATTCCTTCGTTTATCGCGTAATGAATATCAATTTCCATGTATTATTATTGAAGAAATTGTGTTATTTCTCGTGAAGTCAATCAAAGCAGTTGAATCTTAATTGAAATCGTATTTATAATTAACTTATAATAAAGTTATATTTATATAAATTTAAATTAAATTGTATATTAAATTTATTATTTATAACAAATAAATTTATAATAAAATTGTGTTATTTTATATAATTTATTCGAATTGCTTAATTTATTAAGCTAATTTAAGCTTTTATATAACATCAGTTTTTATTTAAACAATCATTTTACTGAACATTTACTTAAATGCCAGCATGGCATTTTTCAGGTGCCTAGTTCATTACATTGTTAGTCCATTTTTCATTAATTTTACTATACTTTTTTCAAAGTTGCTATTATAAGGTTCCTAAAAATCTTCGTATACTTTTATGTCCATGATTCCTTTATTAATTTTTCTAATTTTCGTACGAGACATTCTAAAAGTTTGTTTACGATATTAAATTACAGGAATTTTCAGATTATTAGTCAACCTAATAACTATAGTACTTATTTAAATAATAAAGCGAAGAAAATTAGTTACAGAAAGCTCTTACAATCATTTCTGATCGCACTTCCAAACTTCCGTTATAAATTGTTATTTACAACATCCTTGTTAATGCAAAGCAACTATCAGTATTTCTTTAGGATATATGTAATTAGAGATTTAAAACAAGGATATATTTGCTAAAAATGCACTTGGCATACAATATTAAAGCGGTAAAGAAAGTCAGCTTTTAAGTACAGAAAAGTTATTTTATTCCTTGCAGATGTACATTTCGTATTCATCAAAGTATAATAAATATGTGTGTTTCAAATGTCATTTTACATTACATAGGATGTCCAAAAATGTCTAACTACCCGAAAATGGGGAGTACATGTGGTTATTTGAAGTAACTATTTCCTTTATAAAAATTTTCTCCGAGACATTGTTAAAGAGGTATTAACGAAAAACGATGACCAATGAGTGACATGATCAATCGAATTTTGAAGAGGGGCGGGGTGGGGGCGAGCTGACGAACGGAATTGGGCTTCGATCACTCGTCGGGCTCGGCTGCCTCGCACCAGCAGAGCTCGTCTCCCATTGGTCAATGATTTTTCGTCAATAACTTCTTAACAGTGTCTCGGAGAAAATTTCTATAAAGGAGAAAGTTACTTCAAATAACCTCAGGAAACTTTCATTTTCCGATTGCGAGTAACTTTTGAAAGACCTTGTATATTTGGAGATATTAAGTTGGGGAAAAAGAAATCCATTATTTTTACGCGAACTTCAAGACTTTATTTAACATGTTTCCGATTGTCCGATTTAGGTAAAATATGCACCGTTTTGTTCTATAATTTGTTGCCATTTTAAAGGTAACTTCATAATCCCACTCTCGTAGAAGTCTTGACCCCTATTCGCGAAAAACTCTTGTAATCGACTTTTACAATCTTCTCTCGGTGCTAATTTCTTATCACTAAGGAAGTTTCGCAATGCAAGATTGAATTTTCTGACGAGTCACTATAGACGAGTGTGACCTGGCGTTGTCTCGATGGCACACAACACCTCTCCTGTTGGCCAATTCTGGCCGTTTCTCATCAATCGCTAGCTTCAAACGGTCCAGTTATTGACAGGAGAGATCCGAATTTAGTGTTTGACCATATGGAAGCAACTCATAATAAATGATTCCTTTCCAGTCCCACCAAATGCACAGCAGAACCTTCTTGGCTGTTAGTCCTGGTTTGGCCACCGTCTGACCTGCTTCACCAGGCTTTAACTATGAACGTTTTCGCACAGTGTTGTCGTATGTGATCCATTTCTCATCCTCAGTCACCATGCGTTCAAGGAATGGGTCAATATCATTCCGTTTGGCCAAGATATCACAGATGGAAATTCGAACCATCATGGTTTTTTGTGTTAATTGATGTGGCACCCAAACGTCGAGCTTCTTTTCAAATTCAGCTTTGTGCAAATGGTTTAAAACCGTTTCATGGTCGATCTTTAGCTCCCGGGCGATGCTACGACTGCTAACATGCCGGTCAACTGAATCTGAAATTGTTTGATCGATACTTTAACAGATATCGATCACTACATCCGTCTACCGAGAAAATAATGGATTTGTTTTCTAGTGTTACAACAATCCTCAGTGTTCCCTACTATTTGCGCTACCGTTTCAAGAAGGGGTTTCGATTCAGCGGTGTTTTCAGTGTAACCGTTAAAATTTTCGAAAGATATGCAAGGCGTGGCCGATCGACACCGTTGTCAAATAAATTAATAATCGTCCGTCGATCTGGCATTTCCGCGGACGACAATTAAAGATCATTTATACGATGACCTGCCGAGCTCCGTAAGGCAGGTGGCTGCGCCGAGATGTATTTTACGTTCTCCAGTCACTTTCACTACTGTCGCTGAACGTCGTCGATTCGTAATGTTATCCGGCCGTTAGGTAACCGATGAATAACGAAACGGCAGCGCGGAAAGAAAGTGGCACTTCGGCAGGAAATTTCGAATTTCGTTGGTTTTTGTAAACCGGATGCAATACTCGCCGCGGTAGAAACAGGTTAGGAGCGAGATAATACTAGTTTACGAGGAAAAGTGGCTCCGTCTTAATCTCTCCTTTAGATTAGGAGAGAGAAACATTTGCGGATGTAAATCTTTTTTTTTCACCGTGGCTTTCGGTATTAGAACGAACTGCATCAAGAGCACCGTTTTGCTCCAGCATGCGCGTTATAAATTCCGGACACATAATTCAGGCGGTTAGTTTCCCTGACTTCGTGTATCATAGGCAATATCAATTAATATCGCAGATTATTATCTGGACGGCTCAGAAGCCAACCGGTGAAAGCTCATTCACCTTAAAGTTGAGATAAATAAGAAATTTGCGCGTTAGTTGGCAAAATAATGTGTAACACTATTTTTTATCGTAATTAACCCCTTAACACATATTCGTCCGGTAATTCTTTGCACTGCCATTCACAAAGTGACAGCATTTTTTTGACACTATCTGTAGAAATGATATGGTCAATATAAAAGAAACGTAACTTGTTGTTAAGCGTCATAAATTTTTCAGTGACGATTATAATTATACCATCTTTGGTTAAAATTATCTTTGTTTCGTAAAAATTAGAATTTAATTTATTTTGAATTAAAGGAACAAAAATCAATTATTTTCTGTAATATACAAATGAGGAATTTTTGTTATTTGGATATTGGTAATTATTTGCAAACTTGAATTTGACAAACGACCGTATGAATTTTGTCTAGTTGTTAAACGTAAATGATTCTACTCACTTTCGCACTATAATTCTGTCATTATAGCTACAATGAATTATTATAAAATGATGAATATTAAAAAGGAATTTATACAGTTTCTAAAATGTCTTCAAAATAATATTAATTATGTTCAGAATGTTTTTCTTAATTTCATTCTATTATGAAAAGAATATATTTCAATTTTTATTTAACATTAGCGTTGCTTCATTGATCTGTTATATTACAAATGAAATAATATCTACATTCAGATAAATATATTAAAGAACAGAAATGTTTTAATTTGATTCTTTAACCCTTAGGGCTCTAAATACTCCGCTTACGGTCTTTATGACTTAGAGTAAACGCATATCTGCGACTTTCGGCCACAACGGCGACTTTCGCCAAACGCATATATGCGTCCATAGAGCCCTAAGGGTTAATAACTCCTCGTACATAGTAACGCTAAATTAAATCGTCTGTATACGCCACGTTTCTTTGAAAATAAATTATATAGAAAAGGGTTAAAAAAAGTAATAATTAATACTAACCCTTTGCACTCGAGTGGTGACTCTGAGGCACCACTGAAATTGTTATATAACGTTCCAAGATCATTTTTATACCTTATCATCAAAGTTTATATTTAAAAACTATATTAAATAGTGAAACTATCACAAGAATAAATTCCATATGCATAAAAGTGTACTCTGTTGCATAAATTAAAAATACTATAACCAGAGAAATTATTCTTTTACAGTTAAAATTGTTTCGAGCGCAAGGGGTTAATACTTAATCAGTGTATTTAATCTTTTTTACTTTGTTTAGTCATTCTGCGATAAATAGAAGTGCTGCTATCTATTGATTATTTATAAAGACTATATTGACTTATCGGCCAATATTTCCTATAATAAAGATGTGTTTGCACTGCGTAAGTCATTTTCGAAGAAAACTGGACTTAAGACATTAATTGTTTTATGAACCGTCCATCTACCTATATGCGCATCTTTTGACAAACTTGGATTGATAAGTAATAGTTCTATGCTTTCAATTCTGCTTTAATTATATATACTCCTTTATATAGTCTTCTTAATCCTTAATATAATTCGAGCTTTTCTATATTAATCTGAATTTATTCAATATAAGACAGTTTGTATTTAATATAATTTTTAATATAAATACAATATAAGTACGAGTCATATAAATTACATGATATTGATACAAATAACTTTTCAAAATTGTATTAATTTTTCTTAAAAATAATTATAATGATTTTACTAATTCTTATTTACAATAATTGTATTTATTTTTATTAAGAAAACCGTAAAGTAAAGCCTAACAAAATAAATTTATTGTTGTTGGTTGTACGATTTTTTTACGTGATAATATTTGAATATTGTTTGTATTGTCTTTATTAAATTTTAATAAGTTTTTGATAATTTATAATAATTTTTAATACAAATTTGAATTATGATTTGGTTTAACTGGGCATAAATGTAGGTTGAATGATGACAATCGTTTCACAATTTTTTACATAATATTATTTAAATAATCATCGCATACAAAAATAATGTAATGCAACACAAATATAATATAAAACTATAAAACTAATATAAACGGTAGATAGATATATCCTTTAATTATGCTTTCTCATTTTCGTCACTACTGAAAGGGTTAAACTTTTAGTTTAAAATAATATTACAGTCATCTCTATCATCAACCAGTTAACTGTTGCAGCCTCTTCGAAAAGCGTGTACGTAAAACGAGTACACTATTTCACTATACAGTGTTTCCATAATAATTAATTAAATATTTTTCTCTGTTCGTTTTATTTCGTCTTGTTTTCCAAATATTCGAAACATCTCAATGTTCACGAACAGATTTCAGCTTTCACTAAAACTGCATTTTAAATAGCAAATTTATATGCACGACAAGTATATTCGTCACAATCAGTCGTCTTCACGACGACTTTACTCATCAAAAACAGCTAACCAGTTAAACCCCTTGCCGTACTTTGACGAGTCCGACTCGTGATGGAAATTACTAGTAATAAATAATTAAATATGGATGTTATTCTGTTCTTTAAAATTGGAATAAAATTCTAATCTCTTATTATTAATCCTTTGCACTCGAGTGGCGCCTCTGAGGCGCCAATGAAAATTGTTATATCATTTCCAAAATAATTTTGACATTATTATAGATCCTTCTATTTAAAAGACTGTTAAAAGCATAACAGTTTTACGCGTCAGAAGACCCAATCTCATATGCATAAACAGCTGGTCAAAATAGCTATTTTCGATCTAGGCTTGAAATGGTTTCGAGTACAAGGGGTTAACATTTAAGCGTACAAGTAAATTCAGGCACGGAATAAACATTAACGTTCTGTTCCTTCTTAGAAATTGTGCCAAATGAAAAATTCCTAATCGCATCGATTGTGAGGAAAATGGTACGTGAAGGGGTTAATTGTACAAGGAATACATCGAGCTCGGTGAAAAACATCGGCTGGCAATGCGGTTTTCGTTCGCGTCGGCACAAAAGATATCGAGTTTGCCGGTTTCCAGGTCGCCGGCAACAGGTTTGGGTGTGGTTTAGTGTCCGGCGAGGCAAGTATTCCTCTTTCCTGACCGCGCGCGCGGACCGATCCATCTCCGATTAGGATCGATTCGCGCGACGTCGGTTCTGATTACGCAACGCGAACTTCCTCATCTTTATCCGGTGAACTTGTTAACGCGCGCAGAGTCGACCGCGTTTCAATAGGAGCAGGAAGAAGAGGCTCTCTCGGATTAACGGGGAATCAATGAACCTTCGCGGCTCTCGAACCGGTTTCCAACCGGATGACGAACACATCGGCACAAAGTGACACCTCGCCCGATGATAAGACCCATCGGTACTCGATTCGACGCGACGACACGCGAGACGCGTTCACGATCGTCGGCTCGGGGATTCACCGGCAGCATTTTTGTTGCTCGCTGGGATTCGCGAGCCGCCGCCAATTATCGGTTCAATGACCATTAAGTAACTCCGCGACCGTCTCGGGCGAACCGTTTTATTGGATATCATCGTCGGCTCGTTCTCTTTGCATCTGGCCGCGCGCCGATTTCGTCTCCTGTTTTCACTTTTTCACAGAGAAATCGCGCAACGTCCTCCTCCTCCCCCCCGACCGTTGTCGCTCTGCGTCCCGAATACTTTCGCGACCCGGACGAAAAATACGGCGCTTTCCCGTTAAGAGAAAAGTTGCAAATAAATTTCATAGCGCCATTTCCTAGTTGATAACGCGGTCGCTGCCAGTGTGTCTCCGAACGGCGCGTAACTCGTGCACGCTGTTTATCATTTTGTTTTGTTCCCCGGAGCTATTATGAATATACGGTGACGCCCAAAATATTCGGACATTAGCGTAACTTTAACTTCTACGCTTGTATATTTAGCACTGAGAAACTACCAAGATCTAAAATTGACTAACAAGTGTCATCTTATGAAAATTTCAAGATTGAGCTCATTCGGTTATTGCACGATTTTTATAATAATTTCGTACATTTAGCACTGAAATTACTAAGGCCTAACATTGACTAACAAGTATCATCGTATAAAAATTACAAGATTATAATAGTGTCTACCTGAATAAAGAGACATCTATGACTATAATAATTATGAAATCACAAATGTGAAACCGGACCTTTGACCGGCAATAATAAGTTTACTGTTAATATACATTGAAAGGAAAAAATCCTTCACGTTCTACGGAAGTACATTATATAAATGATAAAATATAACGAACATTCAATTTAGTACAAAACATTACTATATGATTGAAAAAATATAGAAAGAACATCGAATTTTCACGTTACTCTCATTGTTAGGAGAAGACTTGATGATTAGAATATATAATATATAATTTGTTGTACATTTACAATATAAAGTGGTGATGATCAGAACAGATAATTAAGAATATATAATATATAATTTGCAAGAAGAATTTCACAGCGATCTCAAAATAATTGTTTCAAATAATT
>NC_135777.1:8071692-8080645 GCF_028453695.1 Augochlora pura
CTGATGGAGGCTAAATATAATTTTACGTTCGACGGATTCAGAGCTACGCTTTTTTCCCCGTCGTGTACGCGATACGCGTTGACTTATTAGGAGTTATCGTCGCAGCCAACGGACTCGACGAGAGAACAGAATTGCTAATTGAAAAGCTGCCGGCAGTTCCCTCCGATACGGGTTTCTTGACATTCTTCTGTACATTCTGCGGATCAATATTAGAACTTTTAACCATTCTCTTACACTCTCGTTCTTTCTACTTTTATTCGTCACCTTTTTTTTAAATGTTGTATATTCGATGTTCAATTGTTCGTAAAGTTATTGCCAGTGGGAATTAATTATTGTTATCAGTAGACTGCGGATCTTTGTATAAAATAAAGTATTTCTATGTTAACTGTGATAAACAGAAGTTAGACAAAAATGTATTTCTTTATTTAGTAATGTCGACAGGGTATATAATGATTGACCATTTCAGCATGTTTCTTATACGATTGATAGAAAAGAACTATTTATCGTTTAAATCGAATGATAGAAATTGCTGTTATCGTTGTAAAAAAAACTTAAGAGATAGTACAAAAATTCAGAATTTGTATAAAATACAAAAAGAAATGTAAAAGTCATTCATTATTAGGAAATATCTAAAATTATAATTATTGACTGGATATTATACAGTGATTGATAGGTTATGTGACAGTGATCGAATCTTTTATTATCATTCCATAAACATTTCTCACATACAAAATGGTTTATTTATCAATAAAAACTTAAATCTCTAGTGATTAATAATATGTTTGAACATAACACCACCTGTAGTTAACTATAGTATATTATATTAACAATGTTATTATATTAATAATATAAAGAATCATATGAATTTAGTCAAATAACTTCCTTATGTAAACTTTGGAGCATATGTGCAAAAATTATTGGATACTGAATGTGACATAAAAGTTGATTCACTGATGATTATTATTATTAATGAATAGACCTCTTATTATAATAGACCTTGACACAAGTTACAAAGAAATAATAGAAATATCTTTCTTTCTTGAATAATTTTGGTAAATTGATAACGATATATTGACGTTAATAGACTCTTTTAGTCTCTCTACTGTTTCAATGCGCGCCAACTCAGTTTTGTCGTAAATGCATAAAGTCTGTAATGTGCTTAAAAGAATCTGCGTTTAAAAAACTGATACTTCATCGATTTAAAAAGAACATACTTTTAAGTAGGGAAATAATTGAAAAAAAAAAACTAAAAATTTAATTTGGTAAAAATGTACTCGTACAACTTTGTACAAAGTTAAAACATTATGAAATAATTGAAATTTATTCGGTTGTGTCTTCTTGAACCTGCATCAATTATTTTTAAATTTCAGGCATCCAGATATGCTGTTTTCAAACGTATTTCTGAAATCCGATTTCTTAATATGTACAAGGTGACCGTACGCATCTGGTTCACTTTCTGCAATTTCCAAAATATGCGTTGGACTAATAAATTTTGCACACGAAAATTGCGTGGTTTATAGGAGCACAGTGTGCAGTACATTTATTTTTTTTTTTTAAAGTGGAGGCGTTTCGGAAGTGCGAAGGCGTTCCTTTCTTAACACGTTCCGTGCCATGTGTACCACCGGTGGCACACGCAGTCATATTTATTTAATGCGCCAAAAACATATATTTTATGACAAATTTAATTCTGTAAAATTTCTTTTTTAACCAGAAATATGGTGCATTATACAGAATTCAGTATAGAACAAAACAAATAAAGTTTATTTATTTCTTATATATACAATAATTAATAATTACATTTAATGGTGGATTTTAGTCAAAATATCAAATGGCCTGAACGACAAGTCAGGCAAAAATGGCTTGGCACGGATCGTGTTAAATGAAATGTACTTTTTCATATAGAAATATGGAAGAACATCGAATTCCGAGTAAAATATTATCGACCTTCATTAGCCAACAACTAAAGTCAACGAGTAATTTAAACTTTATTCTTCGTAAATTTTCTTCACTTTTCGTTGACCTGCGAAAATCCGTAATAAAGTTGAATCTTCAACTTGATATTACGTAAAAAGTTAAAAAAAAAATAAAAGTTAGTTCTCGAGTTTAGCAATGGTAAAAGTCAATTTGTTATCCATTATCCGGTATTTTCTAATATTTTGATGCAAAAAATATAGTATTCCGTCTATGAATACAAAGTTAATCTGTAAATTTCCAAAGCGCCTGCAACTTTAAATATGATTAATAAGCTACATTGTGCGCTGCTAGAAAGCACACAGCTTTTCTATGGAAAGCATCTTTGTTCGACACAAATTTTGAAAGTTCCAGATGGCGCACAGGTCGCGTGAACAGCCTGTATAACGATTTTTATGGAGAATATAAATTAGATAGCAAGTTCACTCTTCTTCTAATCGTTTTAACAGTTTAAAAATAATACATCAACTACTGTTTTAAAATTCAGCTACTCAATTTTACCATAAATATCGAATCTCCGTCGTCCGTATACAAGTTGGTCCTATAAGGATCAATACTTGTTTATCTTCGTTATTTTCGAGCATGTGCAGACACTTTAATAAAAGAAGTATTTTAGTACTTTTATTTTTGTTTAGTTGTACGAGATCGCAACCGACATCTCATCCCATGATACATTAGGATAATAGTGACTCATAATATGGCGGTAATAATTCTTTAACAGTTAGAGAAATTTCAGAGATTTCAAAGTTGTCTTCACGTGTTTAAATAAAATCATATATTTTTTAATTAAAAAGTATATACATTTTATTATATTTATATTAAGGCTTTTGTATTAAACGACGTATGAAAAACGTTTGTTAACGCTTTTTAAGAAATCTTTCAAAATCGAAGGCCAACCGTTAAAAATTTTACTATCCACCCAATTATTTAGCTTAAACTCATGTCACGAGTTCTTTCGACATTTTTCTTTGAAGGAAAATAATTGAGTCCCTGCTAGACATAGTTCAGTTACGAAAATCCTATTAATAAATTAGGCTTCCGGCGAACAAAATGTTAAGAAACACCCTTTGTATCTCTAAAAATAAGAGAAATATTCAAGTGCTAATTCAAGGCTCTTCATCAACAATTGACTCTTTCAGTGAACCATGGCAGATTTGAAATCCGTAAATGTCGAAAGGAACACTCGTTCGCGAAAGATTGCAGGAAGTACATTAAATTACATTCGGCAAAAACGCAATGGAGAATCGGATGAGTAATGGCCACTTCGAACCAGCTCGAACTGTTCCGTCCTTGGCGAAACACATTTTCTCACACCTGCGATGAAAGTTCATCTTTACATTCATTTACTCGGTAGATCCTGCAGTCTCGTTTCGCAGGCAGTGTCGCAACGTTTTCGAAACACTCGAGCATTTGATTTAAGGCCGTACGATCCTAGAAGTGCTACGACACGAACGTTACCCACGCTCGGTTCGAAAGGGAACTTAATTATTTGTTGATTCCATTAGGATGAAAACACTCGTACAGCTACCCTCTACCATTCCAGGAACAGCGTATGGTCCATCGATAAACGACAAATTTCATAATGTCTAACCAAATCTGAGTTAAAAATATTTGAAAAAGTATTGCAAATACTTAATAGAATACTCTCGCTTCCGTGAAATATTATTTCAAGATTCATTTCACGTTATAGAAATAAATGCAGTTAACCTCTTCAAAGATGCTGACACGTTATTTGTACGTTTAGTTTTTTTAAAATTGTAACTATTCTAAGTGCAAAGACAATGAGAATCAGTTGAAAAACTATTCGCTACAGAATCTCTCAGCAATACGGAAAAACCACATCAAATGAAATGGATGATAAATAAAAAATAAAATAGATGTACCCTACTATAAAAATTCATCCCTGAAGTGGTTAAAGTTATTTATGTCGTAGTGAAGAGAATGATTAATTTAAATAGTATTTTTTGGTATTGTTAATTTTACTTAATAATTAATTGTTATACTTAATAATTAATTACTAGTAACTTCCATCGCGAGTCGGACTCGTCAAAGTACGGTAAGGAGTTAAGATTATGGATAAAAGAAACAATTTTAATGTTACTTATAATTATCATTATTTTATATTTGTTAGAAACATGGTTACTTCGAGTGGATCAGTGTGATCAGGTAACTAGCATTGGTTTACGTTGCCATCAATTGTTTTTCGATCGTTCCTGCCTTCTTTCTCTCTCTCCCTGGCGCGGCGCTTCTTTTCGATCCGGCAGCCGTGCGCGAATGACGTGTTTCTATGTCGTTGTTAAACCTCTTGCACTATAACATCGAGTCAGACTCGTAACAAACATTTCGTACATAATTTAATAAATATAACTGCCAGTTGTTTCTATTTAATTAAAACAAAATTTGAATATTCTATCGTCAAAATCTTGGGAATGGAAGTAAATGAAGGCAATCAAGAAATAAAAATCCTCTCGTTTCATCAAGTAAAATATTAGGTTGGGGAAAAAGAAATCCATTATTTTTTCGGTAGACGGCTGTAGTGATCGATATCGATATCTGTTAAAGTATCGATCAAACAATTTCAGATTTAAGCTCGTTGGAAAAGTGACATTTCGCACTACAAACATTCATTTTCTGTTTCTGTTTGGTCCATTCAGTTGCGAGCTACAGGGTGTTAAAAATGGAAGTCGACATAGAGAAAATTCGGTACATTTTACAATTTTTCTTTCATAAAAGTGAAAATGCAAGCCATGCGGCTGATATTGTGAATGGTGTTTATGGTCCCGATACTGTAACAGCCAATTACGCGTAATTTTGGTTTCGTCGATTCCGTTCAGGCATTGTTGATGTTAAAGATGCGTCTCGTACAGGTAGACCTGTCGTAGGAAATGTTGACCAAATCACAGAAACAGTCGAAGTTGACTGGCATGTTAGCAGTCGTAGCTTCGCCCAGGAGCTAAATATCGACCATGAAAGGGTTTTAAACCATTTGCACAAAGTTGGATTTAAAAAGAAGCTCGACGTTTGGGTGCCACATTAATTAACACAAAAAACCATGATTGTTCGAATTTCCATCTGTGATGCCTTGGCCAAATGGAACGAGATCGACCCATTCCTTGAACGCCTGGTGACTGGGGATGAGAAATGGATCACATACGACAACATTGTGCGAAAACGTTCATGGTCAAAGCCTGGTGAAGCAGGTCAGACGGTGGCCGAACCAGGACTAACAGCCAAGAAGGTTCTGCTGTGCATTTGGTGGGACTGGAAAGGAATCATTTATTATGAGTTGCTTCCATATCAACAAGTGAACCGTTTGAAGTTAGCGATTGATGGGAAACGGCCAGAATTGGCTAACAGGAGAGGTGTTGTGTGCCATCGAGACAACGCCAGGTCACACACGTCTATAGTGACTGATCAGAAAATCCAGGAGCTTGGCTGGGACGGGTTGATGCATCCACCATAGTCCAGACCTGCCACCAAGCGATTACCATGTTTATCTCGCATTGCAAAACTTCCTTAGTGATAAAAAATTGGCATTGAGAGAAAATTGTGAAATATGTTTTCATAAAAATGCTTCCCTACCCAAAATTTCGCCGTTCTTGGCGTGCGTCGTAGCTAAATTTCTACCATATAATATACTATACTATAATATAGTATACTATATAGTATACTATTGTATGTACCATATACCGCAACCATAAGCGTTAACAATTAAAACAGTATTTGTTATTTTGAAAGTAGAAAATATGAACGTGAATCAAGAGGGCAAGGATAACCTCAATATTTTAGTATTTATTTACAGGTTTGCAGACAATTTATATATGTTCTGGCTTTTTTTTTAGGTAAGCCCGGGGGAATATTTATTGATAAATAAATCTCAGTATTTATTTACATGTTTGCGGACAATTTAAAAATGTTGCGGGGTCGCCGGCAACCCCACGGGTTTGCTCTAAAGAAATCGGATTCTAGGGTTAAATTTTGTTTCTCTTTTTACAGTCTTTTGAATCCAATTCTCTGAACTCATCTTCGTAACAAATAAACCACGACTACGATTAATGGGTTAATTAGATGAGATAAACTCGATCTCGTACCGCTTCGCTTTGGGCGATCATCGTGGATGATTCATCCACGGTGAATGTGAAAGATGTAAGATTAAAAAGGATAAAAACGGTATTTTTCGATGAATCATCCGCGATGATCATCCGAAGTGAAAAGGTGTACATTCGGTTTAAATAAGCTCTTCGATAATCCCATAAATCTGTTTCATCAGTGTTCTTCGCTGAAAAACGTACGAATATTTTTATCGAATGTTAAATTCCTACTTATACATTTTATCATTGTTGATGAGTTTAATTGTTTCGAAGTTCCAAATAAAAACTGTAGTTTTATGAAGAAGTTATAACATAAATATAGTTCGAAGCACTGTCTTTTTTTATTGGTCGCCTTGTCATTTTACTATCTGACGATAAAAATATGGATTTTTGTACAAAAGAAACAAACATTTGATTCATTAGTTAGCAGGAAATAGGAGAAACTAAATTAGAAGATAATTTGAAGATAAGAACCTCTTCAATTTAATATTCTACACATTTTAATAGTTTAACAAGAATATTAACCACAAAACGGAACAATAAAATTTACATTAAATGTTCATAATTTGCTCTATTCGCTCCGATGCATTTTCGATGCCTACTTCGAAAATGATGTTTATCGCACGTATTTTATAAGACTAGCTTGAACTCATTTGTTGACTTCTATGATTAATAAGAGAACTACTACCTTCAGTATTAATAATTTTAGTTACTTTATTTCTGCCACCCTCTCTACTTTTTTCTTCGTATCCAATAGTCAGCGTTTTCCATTTCTCTTTTGTACAATTTAATCATTGTAATCCGCTGTTTAACGGTTTTTGTTATTTTTAATCTAAAAAAAGAGAAATCGGTACATCTACAGTACTAATCGATATAAAGAAACTGCAAAGAACATATCGATTATCGCGAATGCTGAAATTTAATAAATATAAGATATAATAATATCTTACCATAACTATATTATAACTACAGTAATAATAATATACTATAACTATTATAACTATAATAATGCCTTGTTGTTTTCTTTATTTATTATAATATTTTATCCTAAGATATAATAATAACTTAGGATAAAATATTATTATAAATAAAGAAAACTGCAAGGTATTGGCTAGCGATAATAAATAGCGATAATATGTAATAAATACCATAACATAATAGCATGCATAACACTACTGACTAAGAAAATTATATAATAATAATTAACAATAGATCGATTGAAACATGAGACTGGTATCCAAAAAGAAGCAATATAAATTAAAGAAACTAATCATTGTCGCGTATCCATGAAATCCACGACTGCGTTTCCTCAATAGCAACCGAGACTACTCGGCGTGTGAAATGTAAACTTATATCTACTGATTATATCTCCTTATATGGACATTTGCTTTACGTTTATCCACGTAATTCTGTTAGTTCGCGCTATCGATTAATGACTAATCTGAAGTAGCGCATCATCGCTGCATGTCACGAAGCTGATATTTCTCAGTAATAAGGCAGTCGTTCTTTTAGCTCTTTCGAAAATATCGCTAATGGAGGAAATAAAAATTTATAACGACTGTTATTGCAAACGTGGTCATTGTTCGCCATAAAAATATACGAAAGATATATGTATACATATATGTATATATTTTTATTTAACCTTTTTGCACTCGAGTGGCGACTCTGTGGCGCCATTAAAATTGTTGTGAAGCAATCCAAAATTATTTTTATAAACATCGCCAAAAATTAGATTTAAAAAATTATTGAAAGTGTAAATGTTATATATGTGTCATGAGACTCAATTTCATATCCATAGAATGAATTTTATCGTATAAAATGGAAATTCTAGAAGCCGGAAAAATTATTTCAAATTTGCAGTTGAAATGGTTTCGAGTGCAAAGGGTTAATAATTATTATCATTATATTAATAATATATATAACCTTAACAAATAGAGAAGTGACAGCATGTGAAACACAAACTTTCAGTCTCTTGCAAAATTATCCTCATATTTTAATTTAGTAAAAATTGATACAATTTCACAATTAAACGTTTACTTTCATTATAATGTAATTAAATAGACCGAATTTCATTTAGATTTATGAAATCTGGGCTGATTAACTAGATAATCACTCCGATAATGTTTAACTGTGTATTCTGCTCACGAATGGTGTTTTTAAAATAATCTTTACGAATTTTTTTAATAAAGAAATATCAAACAGTCTACGTTTGATCTTGATAATATTTAAATTGTTTCAAATAAAGTATTTATCTGATATATTCTAATGAATTATTTTCTATCAAATATTTTATTAAAATAGAAATTACTTGTAATTCGTAACAAATTGTTCAAATATTAATATGGACAATAATATACACTGTCTATGCCTTTTATACAACTTCTTTAGCTTTTCATTCAACTTCCATTTCTCTGCCGACAATATTTATTTGCGTTTACTTGTTTCTTTTTTAATTACAAAAAATAAATCAACACGAAGCATACAAAGGTAGACGAGGTAGAAAGATATAGTTGTGCATCAATGATCTACCAAAAATAGCAAACCTTTCGTTGCAACATTTGGAAAGAAGTTAATTGTAAAAATCAACATGGAAGAAATTAATTAATAAGCTGCGAAGAAAAAACATTTCATACTCTGTCATTTTTATTGAAATCGGTTGTTTCGCGGATGAATTTCTCTAGGAATAAAATCTTATTCGGATAAATTTCTAGGCAGATAAATTTTCTAAATTTCACAAATTTTGTTAGCGCCTAATACAATTTGATTCCTTTTTGGTCTTTATCCGTTATCGATCATCGCGAATGAAATTGTGCCTAACTCTGAATAAGACGAGGTTCGCTGTACACGTTTGAAAACGGCGTTCACTTTTCTCGATGTATTCGTTCGTTCTC
>NC_135777.1:8081145-8083150 GCF_028453695.1 Augochlora pura
AACTGGAATTCACAAGCTTTCCGAAAAATTCTTCCACGTGCCTGTTCCCAAGGGACCGTGGTTTAGTAAAACATTAAAAGATCGAGTTCTTTTTTCATCCGCGACATGGGAAAACCCCGTTAACAGAAAGCAGAAAGTGCACGAGTGAAAACAAAGAGATATGTTGCTTCATCGTTGATGTATCACGCAACCTGTTTCAAAGAGGACTCTTCGTTCTATCCGGAGAGGTTCATGAACGACCCGACCACGACTCGACTAACGAGTTTTTATCAAGCTAATAAACGGATCGGCGAAACGATGCTAGTCCTTGTAAGATGGAGTCTGCAGGACGACGGGGAAATATTCCGGCGCGCCGCATCGTGTCAGCGCACGGTAGGCTGCAAACCTATTTATCGGAACCAAAATTATTTTAGTAATAATACGAGGTTTAAGGTCACAGTATAGTAAGACGTTGAATTCGTCTCGGCATCAGCTACAATGTTATAAATTTAAATATATATATATATGGACCGTTTATTTTGAAAGTGGTGTTAGTCCATTTTTTCTTGTTTCGAGAAAATTAAAGGTTAACATATCTGTTAATTAAAAAATTCAGGCAAATTATATGAAGTTTGACAATGCTTCTACTGTTTTATCAATATGTAATTTGGTTATATAAATTTGTTTTAGGCGTACTTTACTAAACTGATGTATACTTGCGGGCTGAAAATGGACATACACCACTTTCAAAATTAGACAATTATAAAAATCGTTTAATTTCAATTTTGTAAAATCAAATATCGCTTAAAATATACTTCATATTAATCCAATTTTGTTTAAAAATAATAACACGACATAAAATAGAAGTAATATTTTTAATTTTAAGAAATGGGAATTTTTTAAGAAATTAAACACGGACTACATACAAAATTTACATTAAATTAAGCATGAATTACGTGATACCTCTTTTTTCAAAAATAGACTTACACTACTTTCAAAATAAACGGTCCATATGATACCGGAAATATTTTGATGCAGTACAGTAGCGGCCCTTGGAATTGTATATATGTATACTCAGAGTTTTGGGTCGCACATTAGGTTCTCATTGGTTCCCGAACGCTTGGATTTCTGTAAGTGTGAACTCTTTGCTCGGGGTTTCTACAAAGCGTTTAATTAATTGATAATATCTATAAATCTATTTTTGTATTGCAATTAATATTATTCAACATTTTTTGTAATTTTTTAAAAGTAAAGACTGGGAACACCACCTGATTCTGACTGGTCTTGGTAGAAATAAATATACTTAAATAGCCGATAAATCTAGTGTTAAATGTATATCGATCGAAAGTAAAAAATCCTTTACGGTACATTAACACTTTATTGACCGGTAACCTATAAATCCGCTTTCTTTACGATCGGTAGCTTGTGAATCGGTTGCCGTGGTAACTAATAATTTATTACCTATTATTGAAATAAATATATCAAATTCTACTATCCCAACCTTCAATATTATTATATAATATTTTAAATATTATATATCTCTCGCGATTAATAAAATAAATGAAATCAAAATAGAAACGCAAATTTAACATTAAGCTAAATGTTTACGGCCGAATGACCCACCGGTAAAATATTAAAATAGAGTATATAATTGTGAAAATATGGAAAACTCTCGATTTAGTATAAAACGTTAGCTAGTTAATTGAAAAAAATATGAGAAAGCATCGAATTTTCACGGCACAGTTGTATCCTAGAATTTCGTGATTATGGCATAGACGCAGCTACAGCATTTTTTACCTTGCAAGTCAATTAGGACACTGATACAGAATCATGCTGCCGGAGTCGAAATCAGGGACGCGTCGTTGAATACTGTTCCCGCACAATAGCCGATGCAGGATCGCGCCAAAGTTACGGCGCGCCGTGAATCGCGTTTACGCAATCGAGGCCGTATTTTTTCTCATGTTAGGCAAGTCCGATTATATCAGGAGCAATGCGTGCACATTTTGACACGGCCGGGTTGCAAAAT
>NC_135777.1:8083250-8092179 GCF_028453695.1 Augochlora pura
AAAAAAAAATGTAAATAGTTATAGTTTATACAAATAGAAGTAGGAAAATTTGTAAACCGGAAGCCATCCTAAGCCGCATAGGCAAGGATTATGAATAAATAAAATAAAAAAAAAAATATTAATAACAAGGGATTAGAATTTTATTCATAGTTTAAATAACAGAATAACATCCATACTTAATAATTTATTAATGCCTATTTTCATTACGGGTCGGATTCGTCAAAGTACGATAAGGGGTTAAAAACGTTTGACGCATCACTGTTCATAGAAGACGACGTTTGAACAACTTTTTAAACCGTTTAACTGCTAACTAAAACGAGGAAGTATTGTATGTGGTAAATTAAGGGAATCAGGATGAATTAAAAAAGAAATAATTGGCGTAGAACAATAGACTTCTTGTTAATTATTTTGTTCATAGTACAAGGTAATCATGTGACATACGGAAACAAACACACAAAATCTTTCATTTATTAATTCATATAAACTTTAACAACGATATAATTTTTTTTAATTTCACTTCAATTTTGTATAGAAAAATTCAAAGTTTTGCAAAATTTCTTCAAATTGCTAGTAGATGCATCGGAAAAGTTATTCGTGTGCTAAGGGTTAACGAAGAAAACTTGCTATATGTTTCTTGCAATTGATGAAGATAATTTTTATTATGCATAAAAAAATCCGCAGTCTGGTTATACATTTTATGAATTTATATCACAAGTGAGTAAATAAAATACAAAACAGTAAATTCAAGGGATAAATTCGATGATGTCATTGGATTATTTTCAACTTGTTAAAAATGTTAAGGAATAAACATAAAATTGTATTCGCCTCCTTGTTTCGTGCAATTATGTTCGCTGTTTTTTTCGCGACTCACTCTCTCGCCTCTTGGCCAATTGTTTGTTTTCGAGGGAGAAAACAAAACGGCTTCTATAAATAGAAGAAATGTCTACATATAATTTTATTATTTATTCGTACTATACAGGGTGTTCCAGAAGTTTCTTTACATTCGGAGAGGAACTGTTACTAGCATGATTTAAAATACCTTTTATTCATCGCGAAAGGTATCTAATATTTAAAAAATTATGCGATAATACGTGAGTAATAGATAGCAAATTATTGGTTGCTATAGCAACCGATTCGCAGGCTACTTATTAGGGTAATTGGCCGACATATAGGCTACCGAATATGGTAATTAGTCGATTTATAGGCTACCGGTCGGCAAAGTGTTAACGAAAGGCCGATAGAAATACGTGTAAAGATATTTTTTTGACCAAGAAAAGGCGAATTCCCTCTTTCATACCGAATGCATGATACTTGCGTGAGCGGGTGATTTTAACGCTGACCACATTTTCAAAGCATTAAGTTGCGTCATTCGAATTTTTCTTGACTCAACGATTAGCGATCTTTGCTTATATTCATCTAGATCTTATCAATCGAGACGAGTTTCGACACACCTGGCGATCTATCTAAACGAACACGTAACGACTCTGACTTTCAAATAAAGCAGATCCTTTATCTATAGACTACTGTAATTTCATTGGTGCACTATTCGAAAGAAATAAAAGAGAACTGTCTACAATGGCTGCATATTGCGCGTTAGCATAATCGAAGAACATTTGTTTGAAAAGTGATATTTAAGATGATCGTTAACGGGTTTCTTCTGCTGATTTACTTGATCGATGTACAACTGTGTTCGTGTATTTATGCGACACCGGTTAGTCACTAATTTGAATGATGGTACAGGTTTTGTACGCCAAATTCATCCTCTTGCAAATAATTTTCACCATTTTCCACGTTCAATTCATCTGTTTGCACTCCAAATTAATCGCAAATTATATTCACGGATTAGCAAAATATATATTCAGCGAAGTCATTTGATTTCAGGAATGCCTAATCGAATTTTCAACTGATAACTTTTGTTATATAATATAAATGGTACTTGTGCTAACTATTGATTACGAAATAGAGAAGAAATTCTTGTTAACCTTGACGTTATTCACTTCGGAAACGTATGGTTTTATAGAAACTTCGCGCCTGCTTATTGTGAAATACGTAAATTTAGATTGATTTTTAATGAACGATTACATCCAAACTTTCGTTTTTATCATTATGTTATCAATTTTGAAAATATTTTTGTTTACTTCTTCCAGTTTATCAAAACTATTATTTTTCACGAGTAAAAAATCTGGGTACATCGTTTACATTTTACAAAGATGTAAAGAAGATTTATATAATTTAAGGTTAGTACATAGTATTTCTGTAAGCCCGGGGAAACACGATTTGAAATAAACTAATTAGTATTATATGTATGTACTTCCAAAGAATAGAAAACAGTATTTATTAGATCGATGCCAGTATTACTTTATTATATTTTACTGTTTCATGCAATACAACCAACTAATGAATGAGATAAAAAACACACTTCGAAAAAAGTGAAAATAAAGCAAGATCGTCTCTGATCATAATTCATCGACTATAACAGATCGAGGTTTTACTACAGAAATCACGGGCTCTTCAAAAGCAGCTGTGCAAAAAATCAAAAGCTACTAGCTTATATTAGCTTAGACTTCATATGTACGAAAAATTTATTTTATTTATCAATAAATGTTCCTCAGAGCTTACAGAGAATACCAGGGGGTAATTACAAATCCGCCGCTATTTTGCGGGCGTTTAAAGAAGAAAATAAATTTAGTAAAAAAATTTACTAATAGTAGTAGAGATTCAAAATATATAAATATAACATTGGCAAATATATTAAATAAATAAATAAATATAAAATCATATAAAACAACATTTTTTAACGATTAATAAATAATTGAACGAATAATCGAACGTGAGGATAAATAACATAGATATAAATAAAATAGAAAAGCAAGTATTAAAGTATAAATATATTCACGTACCGACTACCCAGTAGTTCATAATAAAAAATCTTTCGAATAAAAATCGGTAACCAGTTTCTAACAAATTGAAATACTAAGTATTGATAAAAGATTTTTTATTAAAAGAAAATCATTGCTATTTTTGAACACAACTGTATATACTATTTATGTATAAATCGGATTCATCTTCGCATTCCCTTTAAAAAATGATTAATACTTTATCGACCGGTAGCCTATAAATCGGTTATTCCCCCCGATCGGTAGCCTGTGAATCGGTTGTCATAGTAACCCTTAATTTGTTATCTATTATTGAGATAAATGTGTTAAATTGTACTACAAGCTTCAATATTGTTATATAAATTTTTAAATATTAAATACCTTTCGCGATTAATAAGATAAATAAAATCAGAATAGAAAAGAAAATTTTTACGACCGGATGACCGGTCGATAAAGTGTTAAGATATAAATTATTAGATCGAAAATCGATTAGTACAGAAGATATGATTTTCGTTCCGAACGCCTATAAGATCGAATCACAGCTCGACGCGGGGCACAGAAATCCGTGTTGGTTGATTATACCTGCGAATCGCCGTTGCAAATTCACAGCATCCTGCTCGCGCGAAGGTGAACAGGTACCAAAGAGACACTGGAACGAACAACCGCCGCGCGCATTGTGTGTTGACCGCGTACGTTCACTTCGCCGAGACACAACGCTGCCCGGACGATTGGCTTCGACGAAAGAAAAATAAAAAGAAAGAAAGAAGAAGGCGAGAAGTTACGATATCGCGTAATAAAAGGATCGTCTTAATGGTCGCTGGCGAGTGTCCAAACAACGGGATTCGAAGCGGCCCGGCGAAAGATTTATGGGAAAGTAAAGCAACGATGGAAACCGCGCGCCGACAAGCCGGCTTGTGATCGACGCGCGGCGTAACGTTTTCTGGACGTCACGGGTTTCCTGGGAACGGTGCTCGAGACTTTTCCCAGGAATACAGCTAAATGATTTTTGATTGTTGGAAATAACGCGGTGCCGGGCGAGGGAAGAGATTCGGTGGCTACGGAGATCGGGAACGGGATGATCGAGCGAATTTCTGGACGAGGTTTCGAGCGACGGGCGGCGAGGGACGAGAGACGTGAGACGGGAAAAATGAGTTTCCACGTGTGCGCCACCTTGAAATTCAACGGACACGGCAAGGAGATTGGAAAAAGAAGCAGACAGAGAGGCCGAGCGTGGTCAGAAGCCGGTCGTAAAACCCGTTTTAGCAGTTCGAGGGCCGCGATAGCCCAGTTTCGTGCACAGAGGGCTTCGATATTGAAATTAGACTACTTCAAATTCGGCTGATCGAGTTGCGTCTCTCGTCGAATCTCAATGTACCGGCTGACGCTAATTTTTCGAGACACATTTTTTCAATGTAATTCGGAGCAGCTTGAAAATTACACTAAAATTGCAAGAAATCTCTCGCAAAGTCATCATCTAAATTCACCAGGATATCGAGCGTTTCCTTTAACATGATGCAGCTACCTCCGCGTGTTTACCTGTTACATTATAATTCGATCGCATTACAATTCATCATAATTCGATCATATTGCAATTCATATAATTCGAATCTACATTCGATTAAATTACGATGTAATGTGTAATTCCAATTGAAGTACAGTTACAGAGTACTAAGTAACCGAGTTACATTAATTACGACGTAACTGAACTGAGATTACGAATTACGAAGCAATTACATTAAAATTACGAATTAAGGAATAATAAATCAACAGTTAATAACGAAAAAATACACGGAGCAGACGGAAAAAGAGTATGCAAGAGAAAAATATGAGAATGTAATTCATCAAAGTTGTGGAGTGTAATTTAAAAAAACTGTATTTCAACTACAGTCAGTCCCATAAGTATCCGTACCCTCATTGCTTATAAAAGAAATCTGTTGAAATCAAAGGACACATGTGAAATTTTGCAATAAACTTTTTATTATCTTATTTAATATTTTTGGATGCGACGGAGGAGGAAAAGTTTGGAGAAAACCAAATACAGAACTAGAATTAAAAAATGTACAACCAACAGTAAAGCACGGCGGAGACTCCGTGATGGCGGCATCCGGAGTGGCCCAACTTGTTCTTGTCAATGGAATTTTGGATAAGATAAAGTATAAAAATATACTCGAAGAAATTCTGCATTCAAGTGCGATTAAGCTTGGTCTGGAAGATGACTACTATTTTCAAGACGACAACGACCCCAAGCATACTGCTCAGATAGTTCGTGAGTGGATACTTTACCACGTTCCCCATTTTTTACATACACCTCCTCAGAGTCCAGATACAAATCCTATAGAAATTTCATGGGCGAAAATAGATAAAAGACTACACGAGCATGAAATTTTCAATAAACAAATGCTAAAAAACAAAATTTTGGACGTTTGGAATAGTATTGAACCAAATATCACAATAAAACTGGTAGAAAGTATGCCAAATCGATTAAACGATATAATAAGGCATAAAGGTGGACAGACTAAATACTAGAAATTTAATATAAATTAAAAAAGCTACTCAAATATGCGATTTTTTGACAAAATCTACACTGATACGAATACTTTTGTGAACTGTTATTACGTACTACGAGGAGTAAAATCAATATATTTTTGTTATTAGTTCATCAATTTTGTTATAACTTGGTGTACATAAATTTTATACATCTATTCATTCATAATAAAAAGTTTAATGCAAAATCTTACATGCGTCCCTTGATTTCAATGACTTTCTGTTATAAGCAATGAGGATACGAATACTTATGGGACTGACTGTATATCATAATCAATTACATTGTATATCAATTATATCGTAATCAATTACATTCCCAATTGTAATGATTAGCAATTGAATCAATTAAAACGCAATCGAATAACAATTGGAAACCATAGAACTTTAACTCGAAACATTTATTTCTATAATGGGGAATCTTGAAGTCATTGATATATGACAATTCAGTCTATTTATAATACTGATAAGATTGAATTTATTTGAAACATCGTAAGATTCGCATTATAACACAGATTTTTCACTCCAAATGAATCCTTCTGTATGTCATATTCACCTTTTCGCATTCAAAATTAACCATTTTACATATTGAATTCTTTTTTTAGAATAATATATAATCGAATTCATATCGATCATTTTATAAATAATTATTGAAGATTAATAGAGATTGAATGTTTTTAATGAAATTCAAAGATCAATCTGTAAGTTCGTATTAACAAACACGCGAAAGGCTGAATTTAATTTGAGTATACATATAAACATTTAACTTTTGTGTAACCAATTTAGTAGTTTAAACTGTGCTAATCGCCTTTTTAAGTCATTTAATTTGTCATTACTTTTGAAGCTGTAGCGACACACGGTCGTCGATCGTAATAACCAATCGAGCTGACCGCTTGCAGATTCCAAGAGTCTGGCTAAAAAAACATTCCTTGACGTTTGCAAGGACGGAAATTACATTATTCCTCTATTTATTTATTACTTTCACGCAATAAAAAAAAATAATAAATAATAAATAGTAAATAATGGATTGATTCATTGTTATAACTATTAACACAGTTTTGTAGAGCAGAAACGGCTCTATCGAATGAATATTATACACTTTGTCGAACAGCAACAAATCGTTGTAAAATAAAAGAAAATATAAAAACGCTACGAACTTACTCCCCAACCCAATACTTGACAGAGAACTCATCGAAATTGGAGTCTAAGAGCAGGTGTAAATAATTTATAAGCTCGCGATGTGATTTTAGTTTTCAAAAATAACTTTCCTATCCGAATGTTGGAAATCGTTCAAACGGTTCTATGCAGCAGCAGCAGTTTCGAGACTCGATTGCAACGATCTGTTAAATAGCCAAAGATTATGAACGATCATTTGCCAAGAAGCCTTAAACATCTGTTTCAGAGTGCGGATGATCTGCATGGATATCGACGTCCTCTTTAACATTATCTGTTAAACTGACCTTACGAAACCCCGGAAAAGCAGCGGTCGCGTGGGTGAAGATAATTAACCGCGATAGTTTAGTCCAGCGAACGGTAGGGGGATCTATAACCGTATCAACGTGTTTTAGATCTGGTTGAACTTGATAATGGCTACTGCTCTGTTACAGAAATCGTTCGTGAACCAGAGCCGAGTAATATTTATAACATTTGTAATAGTATTTCAAATAATACATTTTTCACTGTTCAAATAAAATGGTACTTCAAGCAAGACATCAAATTCCAGCAAATACAATACTTTATTTCGATAATCCACAGCTGAAGCATTTTAATCATGTGAAACGTAAAATACAATAATTTATTTTGCTATCTCGTGCTAAATCGTAAAAATAAATATTTTGTTTCGATACGAATAAACTTGAAGGTTACATTCTTTCCTTACTAATTTTAGTAGTTTTAAGTAAATATATGGACATTATTAAATATTTTTAGTTTTTCTACCTTTTAATCCTTTCCACTCGAAGCCATTTCAACTGCCAATCTAAAATCATTTTTTTTTGGTTTCTAGTATTTTTATTTTATATAACAAAATTCTTTCCATGTATATGAAATTGAGTCTCGTCAATCATAATACGGTTACACTGTCAACAATTTTTTCAATCCAAGCTTCGGCGACATCTATAAAAATAATTTTGGAACGTGTTACAACAATTCTGATGGTGTCTAAGAATCGCCACTCGAGTGCAAAGGATTAATATTAGATGTATTCGTATTTGGCATAAATGCGTAAAATCCTGGTCAGAATTATGCAGACGAATTTGCGACTGCAGTTTAAGATCACATAAACTATGATCCACAAAGCGTCGTGACAATATATTATTTGATTCGATAATAAAAAGAATTGCCAAAGAACCAAGATATAATTTAAATATGCGAACAGTTTCGATTGTTTCGTGTCCCATTCGCATTTCGTATAGAGACCCACGGCGACTGACTATGCATAAACATTTCGAACTAACGTCTGTCTAGAAATGCGTGGAGAAACATCTACGCTTCTAAATGGAATATGATATTTACAGAATCACGTCAACATTTATTCTACTGAAAGCCTTCGTGATTCGAACTAGAGGCACAATTTATTTCCGGACAGCCCAATACAAATATTCACGTCACCGCCAACCATATTTAACCGGAGCGATGTGCAAATCCAACACAGTTTGTAAACGTTCCCAATGAAAGTAATGCAATTCGCGCAAATACGAAAGGGAAACATTGCATTACGATGTCGATTTATTGTTGATCTAATTTATGCTCGACACGAAAACGTTTTTTCGACTCGACAAATGGAAAATCAGCATCGCTAAATATCCTGCGCGACGACTTCTACTACATAACGTACGATTTTGTTCAATATATCAATTATTCAATTTATAAATGTACAACACAAATTTCAATTAGCTCTTTTTTAGTAAAAACAGTTTCAGCCTTTTTCAAAAGCGATTATGGGTAAGAGTATACAGTACTACTAATTTTAACTTCTTTTTCTAAACAATTTTTAAAGATCGTTAAAGTATTTATAAATAAATTTTCTCAATTTTATCTGAAAAGGTGTAATACTTTCTTTGTAAAAAATTCAATGATCAAGTTGAAAAACACATTTTGTTAATTATATGTTACTTTGTTCAGTTATTCTTTTTGTTATCCCGACAGCTTTGGCAATTATTTGCATTTAAACGCAAAAATGTCAAAGTGTTGGTCGAAATAGGTATATACAAAATCTTGTTAGAAATAATGTTAAATAAATATACATTAAGAAGAAAAAATCATTTACTTAAAAAGACCTTAAAAATCATTAAAAGTATATAAATGTTAAAATACAACAAACTTTCGATTTAGTATAAAGCGTTGCTTACACAATTTAAAAACTATAAAAAAGCATAAAATTTTCACGTACTCAGACGATTTATAAAGATAAGTTTAAAAGACCTTTTTCAAGTTTTTTTATTACTAGTTTTATACCTCCACTGTTTAACAATTTCAAGAAGTTTGTATAACAAATATTACTGAAGAAAGGA
>NC_135777.1:8092279-8101775 GCF_028453695.1 Augochlora pura
CCTAGAGTGCAAAGGGTTAAGTTCAATATATTCAGATTTGTAACTTGATCTGTATAAACTAATAAAACGTATTCTTTACAAATTAAAGCTTAAATTTCATTGATGAAAACCGAATATTTGCGATAGTAGTAATACATCGTGATAAATATTTAACCAAAGAAGAGAAATGTAAAATTTTAGCGTACCGAGAGGAGAAAGTTGGTAGAAAAGAGAAGTTAATAGAAAAAAGGGACGATCGCATAAAGTCATTTTGAATTTCTTAAGTGACCCAGCTAATTATAATGAAAATAAAAAAGGTGAACCAAACAAAAATTGAGCCCCCGCACCGAACGGATAATTACAAACACAACCAGTAATTCGTTAATAAGCTGCAATAAAATTAGAAATGTTTTAATGACGTCTCCGAGGCGAAGCTAAAATTGCTACACTATTGCCGAAAGAATTTTCATATTACTAAATTTCTCTGTAGTCGACAAATTGTTAAATAATACAAGTATTTTATAAGCATACACGTTCAATATCACATATTCTAAATAAAAATAAACTAATCAAAATAAAATCAAATACGTTGAAACAAACGTTTTTATTTTAAAGTTAGAACAGTCTTGAGTGCAAAGGGTTAAATCTTGATGTCCCTCGATGGACTGTACGTAGAATACTAATGGCAAATTGTGACATCGTAGAGCAAAAATCGAAGACGGCACTTAAATTTTTACCACACCATAAACTTGCGAGACTCGCTGCGAGATTACGCTGGAGCAAACATGCATCGAGATTGGAAATAAATAAGTTAATTTCAGATGTCGAACTGTTTTAAATTCAGGTAACTTTTTTCTTGATAATAGAAAAAGGACAGCTTCAAAAGGTTATAAAACCAGAAAATACGATCGTTGCGGCCAGCAATGATATCTGCAAGGTAACTTTTCAAATGCTCATTAAAGGTATGTCGATTCGCATCTTTCAAATCAAGACAAAAAACGAAACTTTTTCGATTTTCATTACTCGTCATACCCTTTCACCTGTTATAATCGGTTTTTTGTATTTCGGTCTACAAATCCAAAATATTAAAAAATGGGAGTGGTACTACACTGTCTTGTACGGTGTTACTACTACTTCTTAGTTTCACTACAGTTACCGTCAACAACTAGTGTTAGTTAATTTTCCATAAACATTATTTCATGGACACCCCTTCCGAGCATAATGCAACGCAAACGGGTTACGTTGCAAACTGGTGTACTATTCGATCTTCTTGATACTCGCTTGCGAAATGCGCTTGGAATTGAATTTTTTACTAAAGTGAATTTTCTCTACGCAAACATAATTATTCAGACATTTCAACACATAAACACAGTATTGAATCGATAAAAAAACAATGACGTTTCTGAGACTTGTTTCTGGTACGTACGATGCACCGATATTGGATGTGCTCTCACCGATAAGCTACTCTAGATATACAGCGGGCCGCATTAATATTCGAACGTCATCGGGTGAGAGAAATTTTTACTCCGTATCTTTACTGTTTGTTGAATTAATGAATTTATAGTTTTTTAATAAGTCAGAACACTTACTTTAGATTCAACAAACATAAGTTTTATTTAGATAATTTGTATAGTTTTGTCGTTAATTGATATTAAATGCTTAAAAACTAGTGCTTAATTTTTACGTCGCAAAAATATTCGGACATTCCATACCCTTTGTAGTTTAAACTACATCATGAGAGAAAGGAAAATCGTAAAGAGAAATCGGGATTTTATTAAATTTGAGCAACAGCACTGTTGCGGACATTGTACGAAGATATAATCGTGAGGTTAGAATCGGATCTATCCCTCAAAAAGTCGCCCAAAGTTACTTAACGATCGCGATAAACGTAATATTATTAGGAAAATAAAAGTAGACCCTAGTTTGAGTGCCATAAAATTAACAGCAGAGTTTTTTGAGGAGACCGGCAAGAAGATTCATCCCGAAACAGATCGTCCGATGCTTCATGAAGATAGATATCATGACAGAAAAAGGCGTCCCGAAAAAAGGCATATATTAACGCTATTAATCGAAAGAAGCGATTACTCTTCGCTAAAGAATACACTTCTAAAGAAGAAACATCGTGGAAAGATGTAATTTTTGCAGACGAAAGCAAATATAATATTCTCAGGTCTGATGGGCACAAACTTATATGGCGTAAAGCTAACGAAGAGCTCCTTACTAAAAATCTTACACCAACGTTGAAACACGGTGGAAGAAGTGCGATGGTTTGGGGTTTTGTCTCAGCTATTGGAGATGGTGAATTAGTTTTTATTGATGGAACTTTAGACAAAAATAAATATTTAAATATTTTGAAACAAAGTTTACTAAAAAGTGCTATTAATATGAAAATTCGTAACAATTTTAAATTTTACCAAGATGATGACCCCAAATATAAATCACGTACAGTTCAAGAATATTTATTATATAATTGCTCAAAAGTATTGAAAACTCCTCCACAATCACCAGATCTAAATCCGATTCAATATTTATAGGATTACTTAGATCGTCGAATTAGAATGTCGCTAATAAAGACCAAAGAAGAATTAAAATTCCGATTAACCGAAGAAAGGTCACGTATTCCATTAGAATATTTAAATAAAATTATTTCTAGTACGCCTGAACGATTAAACGATGTAATTAGGCAGAAGGGCAATCCAACAAAGTATTAGCATCGATTTATTTTTGTTAAAGTATATGTGTATTCTTAATGACCGGACTATAATTTGTAAAGTGTCCGAATATTGTTGCGACGTCAAAATTAAGCACTAGTTCATTTAATATCAATTAACAATAAAACTATACAAATTATGAAAATAAAACTTATGTTTGTTGAATCTAAAGTAAGTGTTCTGACTTATTAAAAAACTATAAATTCATGAATTCAACAAACAGTAAAGATACGGAGTAAAAATTTCTCAACCCCGATGACGTCCGAATATTAATGCGGCCCACTGTACATACTAGCTACGACTAGCTACCCTCGAGAAGACGTCGATCGGAGATCGGCTAATTCGCTGGATCCGAACGCAGACGGAATCGCAGACGAGGATCAGCGTTCCAATTCCGAAACTACTGTCGCCGTCGCATCCAGCACGCGAGTCGCGCACGGCGACCTGGAATTTTCCACGTGGGATCGATTCGAGTCACCGGCATCGTTGGAACTGTCGCAAAGTGGGCTAAAGGCGACCCACATGCGCGGGTCGCGCCGGTGAACGCGACGCATTCAGGTCGCGGCCGATGAGAAACGACCGCTTCCGCTCAAGAAACGATTTAAGACGCAACAGATTTCAAGATTCAAAAGTCCCGCGCCAACGACCGGTTTTTCAAGCGGCAGCCGACGCTTCCCAGTTCGAGTCGAAGTGGTGAATCAAGTAGGATAACTCGAAGTAGAAGCTAAAAGTCCCGTGTTACGTATAAACCTAATGCAAGTAAAATGTGGCGACAAGAATCTAGAGACACGCTGCTTGGTTTTATGTAAACTATGCCTTTTCGACTCGAGTGGCGACTCCAAGCCGCCACTAAAAATTGCTATACCATTTTTAAGAAAAAAAATTGTGAAGAATTCTAAATGCCGATAGGCTCGATTCCATATGCATAAATCGCAAGAAATCCTATAGGATGGAAACACTGTAATCTTTTTAATTTCGAATTAAACTAGCATCGAGTGCAAAGGGTTAATAATCATGACTATTACCAATCTGTGACTGCTCTAAACCTAATTGTTGCAAGACAACGTACAAAACTTTTTAGCGAGTACTTGGATTATTATTTCAGGTAAAGTACCGCGCTAATTAAAAAATGCTCCAGCTTGAAGATTGTATTATAAATACGAGTTAAACATTTTTATGACGAAATCCACAATTTAATTAAGTCTTACTATGCAGTCTCGCGTGATACTGTTTCAAGTTGATGCAGGCAGAAAATGGAGGGCTTAGTAGAAGGATTATCTAAAGCATAGCATTTCATCTGCGTCGAACACAACACGGTAACTGAAAGGAGTTTCATAGAAAGACAACGCAACGCCGACTGTTTTAAACAGTCCAGATTTTGAGCACAAAATTAATCCTTACGCAGATCGTATTTACCTGCCTATACTTAAAGTTAATCCTTTTAAAGTTTTCATTTACTTCCTCGCGAATCAAATTCATCTTTTTGCAAATCAAATTTATCCCTATGGTTGATCACAGAATTTAATTAAATTTAAATATTCAATCTTTATATATTTATTTTTAAAATCATACGTTACATATAATTCATCTGCAATAATAATTATTCACATAATTGACTTATTAAATTTTTAGAATTATTTGCAAAATTTACATATTGAATCGTTTCAATTACTTATTAAATGTATTTATACAATTCTTACAATTATTTACAAATAATCTTATTAGAGGTCAAAGTTTTATTTGCAAAACGTATTTGAGCTGCAGAAAGACGAATAAGATCCGTAAAAAAGTTAATTCGAAATACAAAACTTATATTAATTAAAGTGCAGACATTTATGTAATATGTAAAGGAAAATAAATTGTTCCTTTTAATAATTTTGATAAGTTGAAAATAGTGCGACAATATTATTAAATTCTTCTTATGTTTTCACAATTTTATATCTGAGCTACTTGTATCATTGTTAGACCGCGGAACGTTCTGCGAAATAAAAATTATTTAGATCAATTTCAAACAAAAATCAAATAGTAAATCCATTCTTTCTTGTATGATTTTAATAAGATAAAACTAATACTGACACTGAGATAACTATTATCGACATTAACATTCGTAAAAACCTTGTTTATCATAAACGTATAAAATCCAGTCTAATAATTATTGTTATTATTTTAATAATAATTATTACTATCGCTTGTCAAGAAGGGACGCAATAGTTATTTTTATTATTAGTTATTTTTATATATTCTTAGTGCAGAATGTACATTGCCTTAAAAATAAAATTAGGCAATTCCATGGAAGTTTCAATATTTTGATAAATTCCAAACTACAATAGGTAAATTCTCTAAACCAGTACAGAGTAATCGTAAAAAGATACGAAAGTTATCAGAAAGCGCTAATTCCAACCCAGCACTGCCCTAAATTAACGCAAAGGCCTTGACGTCGTTACAGATTTTATTACACAAAATAAGCGCATAGATTTCTCAAGAGTAATTGTGTTTTTCCTTGCGCAGCTGCAGAATTTTCTAGCGCGCTTACGAAACAGAATTTTAACGGCGTCGTATACGCATTCGAGTTCCATCGGAAAAATTTGAAGGATGCTAAACAGAACCAAAAGTACTAACTAAGAAATCAAAGATTTATTTGCTGTTCCACAATTTACGCGTGCTACGGCTCCAAGTGGATTTGTTTTAAACGACTGAAAATCCCGTAGAATCCGTAAGTATTGAGTCCTTAAGCGTGGAACGCATGGATTTCATAGTAAAATTATAGCAGCAGAATATACACTTCGCACTTGATCACCTAATAGAAAAGAAAAAGTATTGGAAATAAAAGCTGGTATACGTTTTAGAAATGCGTACAATTTTATTTCACACAAACATAATAAAAGGAAGTAATACCGAAATTTAAGAAAAAATTCGGCACAAATTCTTTATCTTCATCGTGTGAAATATTTGGAGGTACGACTTCAGTTTCATCGTTAATGTATTAGGTCCTTGAATAAGTTCTCGCTGTTTCTCAAAAGACAGTACTAGTAGTACTCCCTGCATGGAATTTCTAATGGTGACTCATCGGCAAGAAAGTACTGTATATTACCTTAAATTTCAGTGTATAATTGTTCACTATAGTGTCAACCACATGTTTGTTTATTGATTCTGAAGATGTTTACTTTTGTGCGGAATAAAGTGGTTTTGCGGAGAATTTTATTGCACTACTTTCTTTCTTACGAAGAAACTAAAAAATGGATCGATTCATGGATTGCCTGAAAAGACGAATTGTTTTTCCGACGCGGAATTCTTTTACTGCCAGAAAGATGGGAGCAAGTGGTCTCTAGTGATGGGCAATACTTTGAGTGAACTGATTTTGAACGTTATATTTTAAATGAAGCTTTTATTTTGGGAAGACAACAGCGAGAACATATTCAAGGTCCTAATACATTTTCTTGTACTAAGTTTTTATAAATTCGCCGATATTCATTAAAACATTGTATTATATTACACTGCATTACATGATATCAAAATTTGAAGACTCGTCGAATGTTGGAAATCATAATATCTACAGTGGTATTTTCTAATGTTTCGACTGATTCAAGATCTTTGTGATCGCGTAGCGTTATAATTTACCACGTAGTAAAGTGCCGCGTAAATTGAGAGACGGGTGTTCGTCGTTCGGTACTTGTTTTGTACATAATAGTCGTGAGATTTTTCGTGCCTAACCGGTTTCCTGGTAACGTATCCCGGCGACGTTTGTACAGTGTTGAAAATCTCTAAAAGTAGTCTTTTACGATGCACGGGTCGCGATTCGTCGTTTAAATTTTCCGACAGTGGAACTTTTGCTCGATCCGTTCGCCACCAGCAGGACGTGGAAATGAAATTACTCGAGAACGAGAATAGTCGACGAGTGAATAATTGACGCTGTGGTATATCTCAACGATGCGAAAATAATTGATAAGCTTCTCATTTTAACAGAATTTGATTTAACCTCGTCTCATTCACCCAGTTTCCGACTCTTATTGCATCATATATTTATGCTATCTGAATTCCCTTTTTAATCCGTCTAGTACTACGATTGTACTCGAACATCAATCCCTCGATAACATTTCCAGTCGACGTTAATCATTGCCGATATAGACGCATAAAACGCCTAGCGTTCCAATGGCCTACAAAAACTTGCGTCTGAATTCTTTAAATTAACGATGCTACAGCAAATAGAAGATTCGTAACTTGAATGGTCTGTGTTAGTGCACGAAACTTTAACCCTTTGGATACGAGCACTCCGTCCGTCGTGGCACTCTCACTGTACGAAGCGCCGCGCTGAAAATTTGCACATGGTCAAACCCCCTTTGTACGAAGATTTTCCTGAGCGTTAAGTAAAAACTGTGCTTGATAAGACAAAAAGTTTTTTTTAATCAAAAGTTTTTGCTTGTAGCTTTAATATTAAAAGATACCTATATAAAATTCTGTTTACTTATACCGGTTATCGCATTGATGCCGGATATATTCGGCGCTCGTATCGAAAGGGTTAAATCTGTTTCTCGCGTATATTTTCAAAAATGGTGCTCGTGATTTCTTGACATCTACTTAACCAATATAGCACTCAAAATTTACATGTATAGGGTTTTCCAATAAGGACGGGTCGATATTGACAGTCTGTAGCAGCCATGTTGTTTTGAATGTGTCGATTAAATCTGTTGTTTACAATTCAGTCGGTTATGCCAAATCACCATGACAAGTTACACGATTGAGCAGCACGTCCAAATAATAACCTATTATTATTATTATTATTGTTTATTAGATAAACTATTTATGAACTAATTATCTGTTTTGAAATTCAACCATGTTTCGAAGAATTCAATAGCACCAATTTTCACACTTGTTAAGTCAGCAAAATAGCAAATGTTATTGAAACAGCTAGAAGATGTAACTGAAAAATGTTTTATAGTTCCTTCGCGACATAAAAACCGAAGAAAGTGGATCAAAAATGCAATTCACGCTAGAATATTCCTCCGAGTCTAGAAAAATTACGTCACGCGACTAAAGAAATTATTTGTATCAAGGGACAACTATATACATATTGTTGAAACTTTTTCTGAAAACAGCGTCTTTAATTAAGTGAAATAATTCCTCCGTAGTAATCTCAAGAGGTTGAGCAGCAATAAATGCCGGTGATTTCGAAAGCTATTGTATAAGTCATGAAACTACAAAAATTGAGATTTTTATTTGCTTCGTGTTACAACCATATATATTATACTTCAATATTATGAAAGACTTTGTGCTAAATAGCAGTGAAATAAGCAATGTCACGAATGTGCCACTTTCATTTTTATCCGCGACAAGTTCACGATCATTGCGATATTGGTTCAAATCATAGATTCGAGGTTGCGAAAGTACACGTTTTAAGTTTTACAACATTTAAGAACCACTGCAACTGAGCTCGCCATTCTCAAAATTGAAAGTATTTAAATCCTCTGTTAGATATTCGCGAAACGTATAATTTGTTCGAAAAGTGTACAGAAAGTAATGAATCATGTATCAATGGGTACAGGAAAATATTCAACACGGAATTCAATTTACATTTTCATGCACCGTATAAAGATACGTGACGCAAGTGTGATAAATCGACCATCGTAAACCATAAGGCAGTAGCTGCGTCAATCAAGACCCAGAGTAATTAATCGTTCACTTTATCATTCAGTTTTCTCAGATAAAATAAATTACTGTTACATTAAAAAAAATACATTAGGAAAATACTTTCAAAAATCTGTTCCGAAAAATTTGTCAAATAAAGCTCACAAATATTATAAACATCGTCTATAGTACAGTTGCGAAAATGGTCCGTCGTCCGAGGGTTAAAAATGGTACTCAAAGCGGTCGATACCGAGAATAATTTGTCAATTTATAATAATAAAGCAATTTATTAAGCAATTTTGAAGCGTAAGTTATGAACTTACCAAAATTATAAAATGATAGCCGCTAAATAATATAGTCACGATAATCATAATAAAATTCTCGATAATCATAATAAAAAAAATACAACATACGTGAATGTAATAAAAAAGATTGCAATATATAAAACGCAAGTAAATAAGTATAATAAACGCATAAAAAATGCAAGAAACAAATTGTATAAAGGAAGACCGCATAAAAACCGGTTTGACTGTGTTAATTTAGAAAGTAGTGTAACTCGTTGAAGTATTCAAAAGATGTCTTTTCATCCTCGTCGTTTCAAAATTTTGACGATGATATATGAAAATGTGACGTTGGAGGATCGTGCATTTTATTAACCCTTTGCACTCGAAGGCATTCTAACTGCCATTCTAAAATAACTTTTCTGACATGTAGCATTTCCATTTTATATGACAAAGTGTATTTTATGCATATGAAAATAAATCTTGTAATTCGTGTAACAACAGTTACACTTCTAATCATTTTTGAAATCTAAATTTTCATGATAGAAATGTCACAATTTTAACTATGCCTCAGAGTCACTACTCGAGTGCAAACGGTTAAACATTTTGTCCTATAGTAAAAAAATATTTTCTAATACGCTTGAATGCAAAAGTCTAAATATCTTAAAATGAAATATACACGACTTTTCACCACTTTAAGAATCACCAGGACAAATTATAGTTTCTCAATACCTTGCTCGAACTGTACGAATAACTGTATTTTAATAATTTGCAAATTCTCGAACTTTTTCGAGATTGATAATCAGCATTACCTTGATAAACAGCGATTTATCGTGTAATAGAAATCGCTTGGAAAGGTCATTCCGTGAAGAAGTAATGAGAATTTAATCGCAACCTCTATGT
>NC_135777.1:8101875-8154096 GCF_028453695.1 Augochlora pura
TTACAACAGTGTTGATTGTTTCGTTATTGTAAATTAGTTTCTAAGAGCGTTATCTTGTAATTAATGCAAAAAAGGACTTAAGTTATTCAGTACTTGTTGAGTCTATTTTCAAGTATCCATTATTAGGAGAGCTCCCCCAAATGAACAGTAGTGCACCAATTATAATGACTGGTTCCTGCAGTCATCGGTAAACATTGACAAAAGGGGGACCACCTTGCTGTCGATGACCTTGATCTTGAAATATGTTTTTGGAGAGACTAAATATTTTTAGTAATTTTCCTCTATACAAAGATGTTCCTAAAAATATATTCAACTTAAAATATTTACAGACCAACTGTATTTACTTCCTTTCGATTTTAATGAAATTGGTCCTCATTTAGTTGTTCTAAGAAACAATAAATGTAACTTTCTCACTTCATTTTTTAATTGTAAAAATTGTACAAAGCGTCGAAGTTATACGTTGCTTCCAAACCCCTTTCTCGTAGGACATTAATTGCTAGGCGTAATAATTAAAAAATACGGTAAATTCTCTCTAATCGTCCCTCAGATTCTAAACAAAATGGACAATTTTGAGAAGGTTCGCAACTCGTTTTTATAGTTGTTAACAATCGACGACTATAAAAACGAACAATTTGAACAATCGTGTCTCCTCTTCACAAACTGTCAATTTCTGTTTACAAGCCGTAAGGCGATTGGAAGGAATTTACTATATTGGAAAGTTTGAATTTAAAAAAAAAACAATAATTGATTAATAAACTAAAAACTATTGCCTAAAATGCAACGTGCAGATTCTCAAAAATGTTAATAATTCTAGAAATGGTCACAACTTAAAGTAAAAACGGTCGTTTTTATCTTTAAAAAAAAACAACTTCAAAATGCTTATAAAAAATGAAGTAATTGACGTATTGAAAAGTGTAACGTGGAGATAAACATGAAAGAAGTTCCAAGATTACTAATCTTTTCTCTTTGATAGAATAAGATTTTTGAAACTTTACCTCCAATCGCAAAATGCTCAAATTTCGAAATATCGCTTTGACATAATATTCCACGCACACGAAACAGTAAGGACATAACAAAATGTATATTATGTTAATTATAATATATTAATTTTAATAGATATATTAATATATTAATATATAATATATATAAATATATAAATATATAAATAAATTATTATTAATATAATAATAAATAAATAATATAATATATTAATTTTAATTTTAATAGGTGTAAAAGTTATATACATAACTATGAATCGATATTATTTCTCACCGGCGATTCGTGAGGCACCTCGTGCAGTACTAAATCTCACGTGTGTACTGCCGAGTTAAAAATGTTACACAGTTCTATATTTTGAACATCTTTTTCTGTAGTAGAAAACTACATTAGATTTGGAAATATTAGCGAGAAACGGTAAACTTAACCCAGATTTAACGACCGCGTCTAATCCGCACTTAACCCAGACCTAACTTACAGTGCATTGTTCGTAGATCAATATTTTCAAGAACGATTTTTACAATGCTTCGAAAATTACCAGTAAAGTTGTCAAAGGTAATCTTCAATTCCACAGTTCACTATACACATAGGGTAGCGGAACCGGTTACTGCGAAGTGACCAATTGCTGTGCGTTTGGTTTGTTTTCAGGCACAATTAACTCTATATGCATTCTGCTCAATTTTAATAAATGCTATTCAATTTTCATGTCTATTCGAAATTAAATAGAATAAAAGAATACAAAACGTTATAGATAAAACTATTTTAATGAAATTAAAATAAATAAATATGTCTTATTCGGTACATATAAAGTCCAAATATAAATTCAAAAATAGAATTCAATCGAATTTATTCGAAAGTAAACAAAATAAAAGAGTAAACAATGCATAGTCGAAAAATATAAAATGAATGATGTCCGGAAACAATACAAACGCACGGGCAATTGATTACTCCACGGTAACCGTTCTCGCTACCCTAACTATATGTCAATTATTTACATGTTCACTCGTGTATCACGGATGAATCGCAGCTGACAATATCCTCCGGAAACTACTCGATCACGATCAAACTCGAACTGCATACCTGTCTACATAACCGTTCACAACTATACTCGGTACCCCTGCTTTTGCGCTGGCAGGGGTGTCCTCCTCAGACTTCTCCGTAATGATGCACTTTTCGAGCAATCTCAGGGAATAAATAGCGCCGATCGGTACCGAAGAACGCGTCGAACAGAAACTTCGGAAGCCACCGCTGCGACGTCTATCAGATGAGTACACTTTCAGACACGAACGAAATCACTGCTCATCGCGTACAGGATCAGAAAAATAGCAATTCTTCGGTTCGGGGAAACAAAAATATTTCAGCGCAGAAGGGTTTTTGTTACTTCGAGGAGTAGCAGCGCGACCGTTCCGCGAGAAACCGTTGGAAAAACGTCAAGTTCGTTGGACGAGAAGCCGCGAGGATCGCTCGAAATGGAGACGCGCGCTGTCGAATCGGAAACTTGCGAAACCGCGAACAGAGACGAAACTTGCACGCGCGATTACGCCGAGGACCGATGGGATACTAAAATCATCTCGGGACTCATGCTAGAACTGCGAAACTGCGACGCGTGGGCGCGGGCGGCGGGTACGCCGCGATGCAAACTTTTGCTGGCTGTATTATTAGCCCTCGTGGAGGATTGTGGCCTCTCTCTCGCTGTCGCGTGTTTTCGCATTCCAAGCCCAAGAATTCGTGGAAAGGAGCCATGTAACGTAAAAGAGAGCTCCAGCTTCTGATAAACCAAGTCTCCTTTTGCTTTATGGCCAAATTCTCTCGCGGAAAAGTGCCTGCACGCGGTCTGCTGGAACACGCTGGAACGGAGATGTAGTCGATTCTACAGCTACTATGCGATTACGTATCAGTTCGCACAAAATCTAAGGATTTCGGTATTGCTTCAGTCTTCGATAAATATTGATAATATCGATATGTTACCGGCGATTCGTTCAGGATGGAAGTGTCGATTACTGTGCCCTGTTGACACACTCGAGGAGTTTTCGCTATAAACGACAACTTTAGCAATTTAATTAATATCTCTTACGAACTAGAAGGGAAATTTCAATGTTTCTGTTATCGATACAAATTTATTCACGAAGTCTGTTTCTGTGTGCCTGTAACCTACACAAGGATCAGTTACTGTGCCTCAGTTACCACGCGTAATAAAAAAGTTTAGTTTCTATTTTGAAAAAAACCAGATATCAGTCATTTAAAAGTACACATTTCGTAGTCTTAATATGTTTCAACTATAAAATTAATCTTGTAGCATGCCACCTATAACGATTTGTTTTACTGTACAATATACATCTATATTTGTTGAGCATTTCTTCATATATTCTGCAGGAAATTTCACAAATTCGATATAAAAAACTTGAAATAATTTTGTTGGTATTTTAAGAACTTTTGCTTGCTCAATTTTAACAAATAAATTGTTAATTGAGTTGAGATAACAATAACTGAACACGTCTTATTCGGTAAATATCGAGTTAATTATGCCCGAAAACAAATCAAAAACACAGCAAATTGGTCAGCCTACATTGTTTAATACTATACCTACTATGCCGTTCGAAGTGGCCAGATTCGTATTTTTTATTTTAAAATTGATAAAGTTATAAAGACACATTCATAAATACATTATAATAAAAGTGGCGAATGGTCTAAATAAATACGGTCTTGTTATTTCAAACTCGTCTCAATAGAATAGGCATTCATTGGTAATGTTTATTGAACATTATACACATAACATTACATAATTAATGACACTAAGTATAGTGTAAGTACATCTAAAAAGTAAATATAATAGATAATAATACAACGTCTAGTAAGCAATAATAGTAGAAGTAATCTAATATGAATAACATTCATATAATACAAATAGAATATAAAATAGAATAGAATATAAAATCATAAAAATAATATGAAAAGTATATAATGGATCTGCTACACTTTTCTTATTGTAATCAGCACTGAAAACGTTATAGTTATTAAAAGCATCGATGTTTATTATTGAATTAAACGTTTTCATTTCTATTTCTTATAATTATTATACTATTCTTAATGATACAAAATGATTAAATTAATGATTCTTGTGATACAAAAATTCTAGTACAATATGAAAGACAAATTTAAATAAAGTCTTATAAAACAACAGATATGTTAGTCGCTTTTAATGCTCTGTATGTTTACTTAATATCACTTCCAACTTATTGTTAAAGAAATAACGATGATTGTATACATATGTCTCCTATTTCTTGCAATTTAATTTATCGTGCACAAAAATCTGTCGACTAATTGTTAACCCATTGCACTCGAATCCATTTTGACTGCGAATCTAATGTAACTTTTCTACCTACAGTATTTCCATTTTGTATAACAAAATTCGTTCTATGGCAATATATATAAATATAATTTTGGAACGTGTTACAACAATTCTAATGACGTCGCAGAGTCGCCACTCGAGTGCAAAGGGTTAATACACACTTGGTAATTTCACCGACAGCGGCTAGTAGCATGTTATCTCGTAAATGCGTAGGTCATTTTCCGTAATTAGGCTACTGTAATCAAGAAGCGCAACATTAACTGCGAACTTCTATAGTCGAACATACTGATTTTATGGAAAAACTAATCCTTACATGCTTCGAAAATTCAAGTTGAATAAAATAAAAGTTGTAAATGGCTCTTTATGGCGACTTTTACAAGACTATCGTTTTTAGTGACGAAAGCTATTTTCATCTGAACCCAGCGCGTGAAACTAAAAATAGTAGAGCGTTGTCCCGGCAGGTATCTTTCTGGTATACCTTGATCCGCGTTTCTATTTTCATGTTATAAATAGTAATTCTTTATTTAACCACAATTAAATTAACATTGAAAACTACATAGTAGCCTACGGATTCTATGACGTGTTCATGAAACAGAAAACGGGAGCATAAAATAATAAATGCATTATTTCCGTAGGAAATAGATTAATCAACGCTTATATCAGTACCTCTAATAAATTTCAATGAACATATATTTTCATCAATCACATTTCCGTAAATTCATAATAAATAACAGTCCATTCAACAATCTTGAACTTATTCAAATTATTTATAAAAGAAATGCGAATGCCTGTGCATTTTCGGCGTCCTGTAGCCAATGCTTAAAATTGTTATTTTGTACAGTGATAAACATATGGAAAATAAGTAAGAGCTTTAAAAAATATACATCAAAACTACATACTGTCAAAATGTCGGAGACGTCTCAACCCTTGTCAATTTGATAAATCTTCCATTAATTCTAAGTAGATACTATTAGGTCAATAAGTATTAAGTGCATAAATGTGAATATGTGTTAATAAACGTTTAATTAGTTACTCGTGATGCGCATTTTAAACTGATTTAATTTAATAGAAAGGAGAAATTTTTAAAATAAACAAAGAAAAGATAGCAATGTCCTAAAATTTGTCTAATATGTTTACAGTTTGATTTGCCAACATCTTACTGTGATCGTAATCGCATAAAATCCGCAGTTTGATAACAGGAAAACAAACAGCAACAACGTTACAGAAGCAGCAATTAACACATTGTTGACTGGCCACGAGTTAACTCGTGTTTGCACTTCCATTATTTGTTGGAATTTATGAAACCCAGAGCGATACAGAATATCGGAAAAGCAAAGAGAAAATTTAATTTCAATTCATTATGTAGAATATAAATCAAGTTTATTGGAGTTTATTTAGATTGTTTTAATTGCACATTACGAAATAATAACTGGTGATATGAAGTCGCTTTTGCGTAAAATTGCAACGTGTCAAGATCAATTAGTTTGAAAAACACTAGCAAGCATTTTCAAGCACTCCTTCCAGCTATAAATGTATGTATATTTGTGAACAGTGAATAAGTCGCAGAATCTATTTTTTTAACAATTTTAAATTTTTTCCTGAGTAGTGTTACGCATTCGACACTATTTCTACTAAGGGATGTCGAAAGACACTTATAACATTTTAACCTATCCTTTGAGTTTAATTATTTCTTCACAACTAATTTTTCGTCTTTCCGTACAAAAAGTTTGTTATTAAATTAATTCAGTGATCTCATTTTCCACCAAGTACACCTATTTCTACCATGAAAGTGTCTTTGGACACCTTCAAGATTTCATAACAGTCTAATTTTAAACGATTTTACATGTAAAGATCAACACCATTTTGCAGCATAATATCAATTATAGTCACATTAGAGAATTCCTATTCCAGTTGTAACGGAAAATACAGGTGTTGTTGCGTAACTTTGATATTCGTTTTGTTTTCAAGCTTGTTGCGAAGTAGACGGAAAAAAAGTGCCAAATGAAGTATTGCTCGGATAAAAATTATACGTCTGGAAAGTATTTAGTAGAGCAACCAATTATTTTTAAAAACTGTGGTATTGAACACGGAAAGAATTTTATGCTTTTTTTACAATTACTACTAAGTTAATAATATTACCGTGTTTCGTCATCTTTCATATAAAAATAAAAAAATTAAGAAAATAATATCTTCTTATCATCGTTCCTATTAAAGTAAAACATATTTGTTTACATTTGTTATATTCATATTATACAGATTGATGAATTAAGCTAGAATTTATTATTACATTGCTCAAATTACCTATATTTAACTAAAAATTTGAAATCATCACAGTTTTGTCAAATATTTGCATTTAAACGCAAAGATGTTAAAAGACACCTTTCGTCGAAGCAGACATATACAAAATCGCGGTAGAAATAACATTAAAATCCATCGAAAAGATAAGAACGAATTACAGATAACGAAGTAAACTTCCTCGTAATAAAATATCATTGGAGCATAATAAAGCACTAAACTTTCAGATTCAATACGCAAGTAGCTTTCGGTAAAACGATTCAAGTTTTCAAAAAGATAATTTTTTGCAAGTTATCGAGGTGTCGCGTCTTCTTGACAAGTAGATAGAAATAGAGATAATAGAGATGATGTCATTTGACACGATGCGGCTGTAGGTCGTACGAAGCATCTCGACGCCGTGCCGTGCCGCGCCGCGACGGTGGAACGTGCGTCGTCAAAGATCGCATCTGCAATTGTCATCGGTGTACAGTGAAAACCTTTACGAGGAGAATACAATTCACATAACCCCGGCAAAGTATGCCACGAACCGGTACTCGATGCTTGGGCATCAGGGAGTCTGAGGTTTACGGGTTGCCACCCGTGTTGGTAGCGCACCAAATCGCAAATATGGGCTCCGAATATATATGCGATGGGATGTGTACCTACACAAATAACACGCTTCATACACTGTACAGGACGAATCAAGAAACTGGGCCCAGCTGTGACTGTATCACAGGCGAATTTAAAACGAATTTGTGGAGGACAATTTTACACTATTTAACACATATTCGTGCGGTAATTTTTTGCACCGCCATTCACAAAATGCCGGCATTTTTGACACTATCTGTAGAAATGAAAGAACATATTAGGGTACAATATCGAAAAATGATCATTTAAAAAAATATATTACTTCTTTAACGGGAAATAGGATGACGATAAATAATAAATATGAGAGCGTAGTTGCGTCGCACAGCGAACGAAACGGCCGATCTAGGTAGACAAAAGCGAAACAAAAAACTACTGAAGCTGTCATAAAACGGTTGCTAATCGTTTATAGGAGCGCTATATCACTCAGAAACATTAACATTTTCCTGTCAAATTTCCCCACTGGGATCGCTCCTGTGTTTTATTTCATGACTTTTCGGGACTCTTTTGTGTTCGAATCTTACAAATTTTACAGATGCGTACAAGGTATATTTATTATTTCACCTACATTTTTAGAATACAAATACGTATTTTACGGGCAACAATATTCACTTGTCTATTACAATTTTTTCACTTGATATCCCCTAACTTTATTTAAATTTGCTCACCTTTGCTTTATATGAAAATAGTTAGCTACTTGGTAATATAATATTTGTATCATTTAATATTTTACATTTAATCTATTATATAAAAATAAGTCGAGTTTTCCTTCCTGACGCTATAACTCCAGAACGCACGAACCGATTTCCACGGTTTTGCATTCGTTGGAAAGGTCTCGGGCTCCGTGAGGTTTATAGCAACCAAAATTCTGGAAAAATTTCAACAGAAAAGCAGGAAAACAGGGAAAATCATTTTTCACATACAGCGCCATCTCTGATACATAGCATGTACTACAAACCAATATAGTTTATAAAACAAAAAAAATAACTTTTCTTCATCTTTTAATCCCCAAACGAAATATTACAAAAAACGAAGCCATCTGGTGGCGAAACGAAGTTCGCCCGGTTTGCTAGTATTTTATAATAACGTAAAATTATAAAAATAGAGAACGTGATATTTGACTTAATAAACATCTATGCAATTTAACTCTTTACAATCGAAGTAATTTCAATTGCAAATCTAAAATAACTTTTCTGGCTTTTAGTATTTCCATTTTATATAACAAAATACATTCTATGTATATGAAATTGATTTTTTAAATCTAAGCTTTGGTGATATTTATAAAAGTAATTTTATATTGTGGTGCAACAAATTTGATGGTGCCTCAGAGTCCCCACCCAAGTACAAAGGGTTAATAATATCTGTGGGCGTTTCGGCTAACGACTAATTGAACAAACGGAGCAAGAACATAATTAAGACTAATGAAAGAAAAACACGATAAAATAATTTGATCACAGTGTTAATGTAAGTGTTAAAATAAATTTTAAACCTAGTACCGTTATATCCTCAACGCATTCTTATTTATAAGTGATAATTAAACTACGAATTTTTCTACGAAATAAATGTTTTCTTTTATTTTAAGAATCGCAACTAAAGTGAGATAAGTAAGATAAAACTAAAACTAAGATAAAACTTTATAACAAATAGAAAATAGAAAGTCAATTGTTCAAGATGTTTTTTTAAATTGATGATTTTCAGACTTCGACAACTTAACCAGTTCTCGTCTCGATATCGCAAGATTCCTACCTAGCCATACAATCTTGATAATTATACTTTATGATATTATCCAATTATTACTAAACTCGATATCCCAATTACCGTACCTTAAAGCCAATTTTTGCTTTGTCGGTACTGTAATTAAATTGTACTATAATTTTCATTTAATGCACTAAAAATATATTTCAATTTCTCAGACATGTTTCATTTTAAACACATTGTTCGCATGATAACAATTAGTGATTTAATAATTTTTTTTTAATGAAATAAAAGAATATGTTTCTGGCGATAGTTCTGTGCCCTTACAGGAGGGTTCTGTGTATAGTTCTGTGTCCTTTCTGCACATGATTCCGTGCCCTGTATATCTGTTTTTCCATATTTCTGTATTTGTATTTCATACACGTTTTTTTTTCAATAGTTTTCCATTAAAATCTGATTAAGTTTGAATACAAAATTATATTATTAATTCTAATACAAGAGGGCACTGAAATACGGACATGTTCTAAAATCTGACCCCATTTTCAGATTTATATGAAAAATATAAAAATCTGCATGGCGAGTGTGTTCTTATCATTGTTAGTGTTAAACAAAATTCTGTTACAGCATAATATGGATTTCGCATGGGATAAATCACATTAATAATTACTGTAATATACCTTCTTGAATGTTACATGTTAATAGGTATATATAATAAAAACAAATAGATCATAAATTTATATATAATACTTTCCTTTTTCTATAAAAGTATGACTTATTAGATTAATTAAGTTAATAAATAAGTGAATTTAAAATCATAATTTTCGTTCGAACTTTGAAACAGTATTTCATAACAAAGGTGCATATTTCATTAACTATTTCCAATAAATTTTCGAATGTGTTTGTCCAGATCCGAGCACAAAGAAGCACATCAATACACCACAAAAAGCAACGAGAATGAGAACGAAGCAGTATCATCTACAGAGAGAATGCGATTTATCAGTAAACAAAATCCGTGTCGCTTGAGGAAACGCTGGTAGAAATGTTGGTTCTCTCGCGGGGAATTTCGAACGACAAAGAACTGCTAATCACCGTAACCGTAGGATAAATCATACGAGCAAGTGGGCTCGCGGATCGGTGCGGTGGCGAGGAATCGAGATCGGTACCATTTGTCTTCGGACGCGATCGCTTTCACCGAGCCCCGTGATTCCCGGTGACGCAATGACGAGCAATGAACGAGAAAAGCGACGTTTAACGCGGAGAAAATTGCGTCTCGCTCGAAGAAGAAAGAATATCCAGCGAACCACTGGAAGCCGGCCAACTAGAGCGGAAACAGTGAACGCAAAAGACCGGCTGGCCTACCGACCGACCGACCGACCTGTAGACGAGCACACAAACGATCGCGGCAACCTTCCAAAGCCGCCGGGTTCTCCGCCGAAACGGGAAAACCGCGCAGATATACAGGGTGTCCCGTCCATAAATGTCCACGCAGGTATCTTGCGAATGATTGAACGTACAAAAAAGTCGAACAGGCGAAATTTACACGGTTTTACGTTAGCTGCAAGGTGTGCATAAAATAATACTTTTGTTCGCAACATTTTCCAGTTACGTAAGTTAACTTAATTTTATTTTTTTAAATGGATACGCATAATCTTTTTGGAATATTTAATTAATAGAGATTGGTTGCAATTAACATGATAAATACCGTCATTACGCATCGTTTAGTGTTTAGGAGACAGTCGGCATTTTAAGTATGTATTGAGGTAGTCATTTGTATTTGTTGTTCATGTTAACGAGCTTAAGGAAGTGAATAAACAATGTCTATGTATTTCAGATGACGATTACCAATTTAATTGCAAATTACTGACTTTGCAAAAAGAAAATTATACGTGTCCGTTTAAAAAACAATCGGGTTGACCTGCTTAACTCGGAATGATCGCGAATCAAACAAATTAACTTAAATGACCTTCTTAACTGACTTAAATCGTATAAAGTTCTCCCATTAAACCTTTTTGTATCTTCGACCATTTACAGGATATTTGATTGGATGTTTATGGATGAACACCCTGCGCAAGGTAAAAGTACCTATCATGAAACACTTTTGTATCGTATAATTTACAGAATTAATATTGTAAGGATTACTGCAAAATTCGAGGAGCGATCAGATAGAAAACAAAAATTTCATTAAAAGTTATTAAAAGATATCTTTTAACCTCTTTGGCAAAAATCATGTTAAATAGAAACAATTAAAAGACGTCTTTTAGAAGCATCTTCGCTAGAAATAGTGTTAAAGTAATATTTCGAAGTTCATACGTTGTCTAGAGGCAACGTATGTATTCAACATTGATATAAATATTCAACAATAACATTTTTCGGTTGCAATGAAATCGATGACAATCATATCCACCCTGAAAAGCATTCTATAATAGGTACTTTCATTGCCTCGGTGTCTACGCAGTCCAGGGAAAACTGCAGCGCGAGAGATGCACGTGACAACAAAGAACCGAAGCGCGCCAAACCGAGGCGAGAAAAGCCGAGCGGAGCGAATCGGCTCTGCCCATTGTCAGCTCAGCTCAGCTCAGCTCCGTTCCGTTCCGTTCCGTTCCGAACCGCTCCATCTTTACCTTCCTCCGGGGGAACACGTGCTCGTCGGTCCAAGTTTTGTCCTGTGGAAACCAGCTGAATTGCGAACCGGTTCTTCGTTTCACGGCGCGACTCTCTTCTTTGGGCCTACTCGAAACGAGACGACAGATGTCCCGGCCTGTTTCTACCTGCTCCGAAGAATCGAGTCTCGATCAGGTATACCGAGAGATCGGAGAATCCAGCTTCTGGAGTTGGGAAGCTGAGAATCCATGCGGACGCGGCGTCGTTTCGAAGCGCTTCTCAAAATATATTGTTCCACTGTATCTTTCTTTTCGTCCAGAGCCGAGCTTCCTGCAGCGATTTAGGGGAGTTTTGAACCGTTGGCAGGGCGATGGCTATTGATAACGCTCCTGCCGAGTTTCCCAGAAATGGAATAATTTTGCTAGCATAGATTTGAAATTTGATCACAGACCTGAATTTTGCGGACGGTATATGGCAGAACCTCGGTTATTTACAGTAATTAGGTGGACGATGATGTTCGGATAAAAGATCGGTCGCATAGTCCCAGTTGGATTATATTTTTATTGACGTGCGCTAAGAATTATGTTGTCCATGGATTGATTTCAGTTAAATGCGGAATGCACAGCGGTTTCTTAATCAGTTAGCTCTTTTTATAAAGTATACGAGTTACTATAAGTCTGATTTTCTTCATACTTTGCTTAACCGGAACAGTTTTACAAAATATTTAATTTAGTAAAGACTGTTAAAGCATACAATATTCTTAATCAGTTAGCTGTTTTCAACGAGTATACACGTCATTAAGAAAATGTAACATTTTGTCTTACAGCAAGTATGTTCAACAAAAATTCGTTAAAAAAACCCGTAATCAATGTTGCAAAAGTAAATGTCATCCGATTGTATTTTAGGCAAAAGCCACGTACTTGTTTCATTTTTGCGACGCGATAAGTTCAATTTGGAATAGTAATAGTACAGGAACTTCCAATCATGTGTTTATATAATTTCCACTTATAAGTAACATTTTAGGGGAAGAAATATAAAGGAAAAGTACAAATAGTGGAATACAATTTCAAAAACGAAAAAAAAAATTATGAAGGAAACCAACAGATTTCACTGTAATTCCTGAAAAACGCAGAACATGTCAGATTGGATATTGCAAAACAGAAGTATAACCGCAAACGTCTCTTGTAAAATAAAGAATATGTTTGTGAAAAACATCCACTAGAGAAATCCGCTAGCTGTAAAAAAAATGTGGTGCAGAATAAATTTTACTTTAATTTCGGTAATAATATTTAAATTGCTTCACTGAAAGTTTTCTAATTTCATCCAGTGATAAATAAGATATAATTGTCGAGGTAATTCGCAGAAGATATTAAGCAAAGGAAGAATCTTACATTCACTGTAACTGTTTTCTGTACATCGAAATTTTGGTAGTTCCACAAATTCCAGTAACCCAGCGAAAACTAAGGTTCGATTAACTATTATCTAGCCGTGTGCCTGTTTCGTGTTGTGGTTCGCGTCTCCAAGCAACACCGCATTGCTGTACAATTCACAAGGAACGATGATCGACTGAACACACCGATCCGATGGCGGAACTAGTCGGACACGAAAGTGAATTGTTATTTTAACCCTTTGTACTCGGACGTCTCCCCTCTGGGAGCATGACAAGACTACCAATAATTACCGGTACCTTGAGATTTAACAATTTTTCTTTTATAAAATATTTATCAATACAATCTTTCGCCAAACTTTATTTAAACTATTTAAACACTTCTTACTTATTCTAACGTGAATAAGTAAAAAAAATGATGATAAATAAAAAAGAAACAATTAAATAGATCGTTCCCTACTATAAAAATGCATCCCTGGAGAGATTAAATAAAATTGGATAAAATTTCATGCAGATTTGATGAAAGCAAAATTAACATCCGATTGCAAAGGATCGATGTATCAATATATGTACTAATCTTCGAGGTGCAGCAATCGAGTCTCCTTGCGTAAATACAATAATCTCTCGTGTCACTATAATTACGTAAACCGATGGTTTCTGAAATGGGAATCCCGCAATGTCGAATAGGTTTGATTGAATGCGGTGAAACACAGCCATGGAAATTTGTATCAAGCATCATTCTACAGAGTTCGTTACAACATCTCGACGATGATGTAAATATCTGCTGAGTGGTCTTCGTACGTTTACATTATCATTTGCATATATTTACAAGCTACCGTATCATCGCACATATTTCTTTGGACGTGTCCTGAGCATTCTCATTCTTTCTCATTCATCGCTACATTCTACACTAAGGTAGCGAAGCCGGATACTGTGGGATGATCAAATGCTGTCCACTTGGTTTATTTTCGAGCTTAATTAACTTAGTAACAGAATAAAACAAATATGATATATCTTATTATCTTTGTACATATAAATTCACTATCTTATGTATATTTAATAATATTCTGCTACTACTCGATTATTACCAGATATTTTGCAACAGTTCTGTTTAAATTACTGTTGCGCGAAGAACACAATTTCTCGTTCCCCTTTAATCAGTATTTATTTCCGACACAGTAACCCCTGCACTCTTCGTTTACTCTTTATGGAGCGTTATTTCTGAGAGATGAACACTTCTTCTTATCGAACATTGTGCATTTCCAAGCTAAATGTTAAATTTATTGGAAAGTTAGTTTCAAATCTTTTATACAAATTTAATAGAACGAACTGTACATGGTGTCCCATTTAAGTTTCGATTGGAAAAATCTCGTGGACACGTGATTTAGAAACAACGAACTAACACGTGCCCTATGGTATTTCGAATGGAGAGTCAAATGACACTACCAGTTCTTTAACGAGAGAACGTTTTAAAGGTTACGTCGAGTTCATCTTGCTTTTTCTATCATAAACCTAAACTTTTTATTTCTGAATCATATTCTATGTAAAGAAATGGGCAACTTTCCTTTGAGATCTATTTTTGTAACATTATAAATCAGCTAAATATTTCAGAAAACATAGAGCTTACAATAATAAATGTTTCAGATAATAAATAATACCATATATATTTTTATTGATATATTTTCATGATAATAGTGTTACGTCAATATAACAAAATTAATGTGATAATGTTATTAAGATTACAACGTATTAATGTATAAGATATACATATAGATCAGTATTTCGTACGAATCTTTGTCACCGAAGGGTTAAGAGGTCAATTATTTTAAGAACAAAATTTGTCTGACTGTCTAACGTCTAACCGTTCACTGCAGAAATCGATTGTGTCTACTTTTTGAAAAATCTTGAATTTAAGTGTCAAAGCACTTAGTATAGTCATAACTTTTTATATTTATAATAACCTTCTCTAATGATTAAGATTAACGCCATTAAACGAAGCAAATTTGTTGGCCACTGAATAATAAATAATTTATTTCAGAGGTCACTTTGATTAACTCCGTACTCTAATGTAAATCACTGCAATAATATAACACAAATGCACTAGCAAGCCATCAATGATAATGGTGAAATTTTTTTATCAGAATTTAAGTGAAATAAATTAGTCTAATTGTCACAGAACCAAGTACTTGGAAAGGAAAATTGTTTATTATTAAGAATAAAGTTTAATTTGGTATATTTTAACTTCTATTGTGTATTTTACCAGTTTTATAGAACTACATATTTTTTCAGCATTTTCAACATACTTCGAGAACAAATTATGGTTTGAAGTATTATAAACGATTATTTCAATTTATCAGTGGTTTTAAAAAAATAAAGTTATACCCTTATAATCGAGTTGAGTGAAACTAATAATGAAGTGCATGTGCAAAATAGTGAATCATCTGATGGTTCTTTAATATGATTTATCAACAAATAATAATATATAATAACAGAATCATTAATATTCATTTTTATGTTAACACCTGTAATGAAAATATCTCATCATTTTCTTTTTAAAAACTTTTCTCTGTTGAAAAACTTAGACACTGAATTTAAATTTATTACATTTCCACTTGCCAAATCGATTAACTGTTCCAATAACATAAAAATGGTAACATTATTAACGATTATCATTTGGCTATTTTTTCTTATAAATTTTATATACCGTTAGATACATTTGTATTTATACATTCTGGAATATTGATTTCGAATTAAATTATAAAGGGAATTTAAAAAAAAACAATATACATTATTTCGTTGCATTGCTCCACTTTCTGGTTTATGGAGTTAATCAATTTTTGTAGTGCACGTCCCATTTATCGTTTTAGCTGGAATAAGATCATCATTTGCAGAATACAGGCTTCGAAGTCCCAGAATGAAGACTTAGAAGTACCAGATACAGATCTCCAAACGATTGATATCGCCGGTGCTATACGTGATACAATAATGTGAGAATAGAAGATTGAAACCGGCTATCGTGAGAGGGACTCAAAACTCGTACAAAAGCTGGCTCTCTCTTTCTCTCTCGTTTTAAAAATAATTGCATTCGAGGGGCCCCCTTTCAAGTTGAAGCGACATAAAGGGCGCAGCTGTTGCTTTACGTCAGCTAACACGAAAACTAATCACCTTGCGGTTAAACAAAAGTATTGGAACACACGACATTTGTGTTTTTTAATCCACGGACTGCGACTACAGGATTATTTTCACCCAGTACATTTAAATCATCGATCAATGATTCATTTTTCGGCAATTAAACTAGACGAATTGCTGTTACATTAGGAACGATAAAAAAATGATCTATTCTGTTTATCACTGTTTCAATTCCGAATTCAAATCATATGTGAAAAATAAAACGGTAAAAAGTCGATTATTTGTTTATTACTTTTTCCAATTGGTTAAAGAATTAACGAATCGTATATCACATGATTGGTACGAACGAAAGAAGCAACTTTTGTTTGTAGAAATAAAATAAATAATAGTCGAGTATTTCGGGGTTAATTTCCACTCCGTAAGGTAAATTTATCATATCTTCAAAGAATTTTCTGATTGGGAATCATGCTTTGTAAGTATTTTCAAAAATACGTTTTGGAAAATTGATAAAGAAAGCTGCAAAAAAATGCATTTTCTATGGTAAAAAGACGTCGCAACTCTTTTTTAACATAATATTTATTATATTTACGTATAGTTTTAAGTGAAAGATAAGTGTTCGGTGAAACCAAAGAGTCTCAATTATGAAATAAAAATATTAATAATTAGCATTTTTTTGTTTCCATATATTTTTCAATTGAAAATAAACTACTTGTCAGGTTTTATGGTATCTATACGATAAACTGTGAAAAACCCAAGGAGGTTATACAGAATTGTACCAGAAAATGGAAACTAATCTTTTCCTTAAACAAAACATTTACTGCGGTTCTTTTTATTGCCACTTGATTTATAGCCGTAGTATAATTATTACCAATATATTTCAACATTAGCGCCCATTGCGATCCTTAAAATTATACTTTGACGCTATTATCCTACTTTCACGCTTCAGCCATAAAAGAATAACTTAATTTATAAATAAAAGACAAAAAAATATCTTGAAGGCCAATAAACATCGCAAGCGGATAAATACGAAATGCAGATTCAACGAATATTCGTCAAAGTGATTTGAATCGCCGACGACACACCACCGACATACCGATACTTCTCCAAATGATTTCCTTCGCCAAGAACAATACACGAGAGCACACGATGACACATTATCTTATTCACATGGCCGCGTGCCGTGTGCTGGGCACACATCTCGCGTGCTCGGAAATCAACAATTCCTTCGAGCGTCGTGATTACCGTTTCATTTGACACTAAACCTACCACGGTGAAACGACCGGCTCCTTATTTTAAAATTATTTAGGCAATTGAGACATTTTCATGGAAAATTTTCATGGGTTTGCATAAATTACATTATTGAAACAACTGGTATAAAAAAGTCTGTACGAAATCTAAAGAAATTGGATCTTGTCTCTATTGCCAGACAATGCGCGTCGATCAATTTTACAGTTCGCTAGCTCCAGCATTAAAACAACGATTTAAATCAAAGAGTAAAACTCGTACCTGATGTATTGGATGTAACCGTGTCTAGCGTCTTCGCGGAGGAACCCCGGGTTCCGCCTCTCGACGCTCTCGAAGACCATGAAGTCAACACATGCAAGCGGCCAGCGAGAGTAAACCTCTTTCACGAGTCACTACGGCACACGAGATTCGCTCGAGAGAATCGGTCAACGAATCTATTCACTAAACACCGACAGCACTGCTCACAAACTCGCTCACGAGCGACTTGCCCACCAACATTTTACCACAATTTCGAAAAATAAAAAGACAGAGATGGAGAGAGAGAGAGAGAGAGAGAGAGAGAGACTTGCAGCCGAGCAGTCCAAAAATTTGGTACACACGGCTCGGTCGGTAAGGAAGCGTCGCGAGGTGATTTGCGGCTCACTGGGCAATTGGATTCGCGCGGGACACAATTCGAATTTCGGCGGAGAAGCACACGGTTTTCGAACGAGAGAACGTGGCTGGTGACGACCGGAGAGACGGGAGACAGGACGCGAACCGCGAAACACGAACAAACACTCGCGTTCCGAGGTACACGAGGCGACTGAAGTGCGAAGTGAATCGTGGAACGGTGGGAGTTCGCTTGCTCTCTCCCCTCTCCTCTCCCTTGCCCCCCTCTGAACCCCGCCTCAGACCGCCCCGCCGCGTCCCTTCGCGCCCGTCAAAACCGCTGCGACGACCCTAACCTAACCTACCGGACTGGACCAGACTGGATCGGACTGAAACGCGACTCGGTCGATCGAGGAAAGCGTGGAAAACGGAGGGAAGAACACGTTCCATGGCACCATAACACATTTCCGCCCTGTGTTTACGGTTTCCGTATGCATACAGTTCCAGGCGCATGCGCGCGACTACGAGTACTCTCTGCCTATGGGTTATTTGTTCCTCAGGATAACGAGGAAGAAATGAAGGTGTCGAATGGGAACTCCGTGCCTCCTAGCGGAATTTAGACAAGACGGAACGACGCTCATCGAATTCTACTTTTTATGTCAATCCTCTCAAGGTTTCTAACGAATATAATAACGATGAAACTGCAGGTATTTTTCTTTTCTTTTCCATATATTCGAAACGATCGGAGGTTTTCGCTCAATCACGAGTTTATTCGTAATGATCAAGTTTTTATGCAATGACAAGTATACTCGTCGTAAAAGGATGGTTATCAAAAACTAATAACGTTATTGGATCTTGTTTAATTATTACATGCTTATGTATACGTACATATTGTACAATAAGTAAAGGAATATCAGTCATTTTTTAGACGAAGCTCAATTATTTGTAACCTTAAGTTAACATATATTTGTCCGGTAATTTTTTGCAACACTATTCACAATACGCCGGCATTTTTTAACACTATCTGCAGAAATGATATGGTCTATATAAAAACAACGTAACTTGTTAAAAATCATATATTTTAATATTGTCATTACAGATACTATTATAACTTATTAATTATTTCTGGCGGATTTTGAGTGTTTGAATTGTCTGAAAAATAGGTGCCACGGATTTACGTTATAATTTAGATATAAAATGACGTTTGTATGCAACCCATAGAACGAAGACAAATATCTATACAGGGTGTCCCTAAAGTCACTCACAATCAGGAAATGGGGGATTTTTGAGGTCATTTGAAGCAAATTTTTCCTTAGCGTAAATGCAATTCACAACATTCTTTACGAATTAGAAATAAAAAACAGTGACCAATGAGAGACGAGCTCGGTTGTTGCGAGGCGGCAGAGCCAATAAGCGGAACTGGGGGCTTCGTGTACTGGTTGGGTTTCAGCCGCCTTGCGTCTGTCGTCCCTGCCTATCTTTGATCACGCTTTTTTGGTAATAATTCGTAACAAAGCTGCGGATTGCATTTACAGTAAGGTAAAAGTTACTTTATACGACCTCAGGAACCCCTCATCTCTCGATTGCGAGTGATTTTTGGGAATCTGTAGGGTGGCATTCTCACAAGCTGAGATTCGTTCCTCTGTCGCTGACAGCGCTAAGATCAAAAATTTTCAAATCTTACACGTCACTGATTTCATCCCCTCGGCGTCTTCACTATCCGTGGTCAGTGTTCGCTTATAATTCGCTTATATATTAGCACATATTTTGTATATATTATCTTTACCATTACAGAATTATTATATATATTTAAAGTGTTGTTATTAAGAACAATGTCACGCATAAGAATACTTTCTTTACGGGGTATTCGTATTACCGGGTATGATAAGTATAGTTGGTGTGAAATTGTGGTAATTTACTAACCCTTAATAGACGGAAAGTGATCATGCAAAAGATTAGAACTCAGAAATAATCAAGATATCAGTGTCATTACGTCGAGTTATTTCTTTTAATTTCCTTATTTTAGATATTTTATCGCATAGTATAGAAATACTTTTAGGTGTAACTATTGCTTGCTTTGTTCAATTACAGCTGTATACATCTGCTGTATATATTTAAATGTGAAGTATTCAAAGTATATATTATATATGTATATTGTTAACGTGATCAAAGTCGGTATCATCGGATTCCTAGATAGCTGATATCGTTTCCCAAGGATTTTAGTATCCATTGCACGCCAATCTGTATAATCTGTAGTCCATACCATTGTAATGAACACCTGACTGGAAGGTTGTGGTCTCATCGTCTCAAGGAATGACTCATTGAAACATCGTAAAATTGAATTTCGCTTTTTGTCACGTAAATTATCTGCCCGGTTTACGATTGCATTCGTGGAATGATTTTTATACCACTCCAAATAATAAATTTATCTACAATTTTTCTGGTTTTACTATTAATACCACTAATATATATGTATTTCCATGTAATTGCAATTATAAAGAGATATTTGTAAGAAATTTATTCAATTTAATTTCACCGGGCATATATTACGATAAAGATTACTGAAACTCTATATAACATGAAGCTTGCTACGTTTACAAATAAATATAAAACAATTGTATTTACGTCTGAGTAAACTTAGAAGACTTAAGATATTAACATGAATCATGAATTAAATATGTGAACAGCTTCCCTATTTGAAAACTATTCTGAATAAATCTATACTTACCCGTCTAGTCACAAAGCAAATCATAAAGCAAGTGGTACAAGGTAGAGAATATTTCGATAATAATAATGATAATAATAATATAAGGAAAAATAAATTTTAATTTATTACATTTTCTTCACCCCATCATTGTACTTATTATTAGTCTCTACAATCTAGTCTGTGGCAAAAGCTGGTCTCGCTTTGTAATTTTTTTATGTAGTTCATAACATGTTGTTTGTGAGCAAATGAAGCATAAACATTTGTTTGGATGTCCATTCGTATGGAAATTTCACAGTAAAAAACTGTCACAATACAGAACGTCTTCGTTTCTGAAAACCTTGTTTTTTGCTGACTCTCTTTGCTTGCTGTCTCTTATTATTTACGCTACCATTGACTTGTAGAGCACTGCTCAAATGAATTGGAACTCGTAAGTTTTTCTTTCCATTTGTTGTCATGGCTGCTTTACCGAAATCCAGCTCCGTAAACACGACACAGCAACAAAGCATATCTTGGAATTTACCTTGAGCTACATATAACGAACAACGAAAGTATTCGTCATTTTATGGCGGAATAACTTCTTTAAAAAGTTTTCTCAACTATTTACATTATTTTGAGATGTTTAGTTCACTGATTTAAACAAGACTTAAACGGCAGATTTTGTAGATCTCAGTAACTTATTTGCATATTGAAAATTTCACCAGAAACAACCAAAAACTGTTATTTTGACAATTTTTTACACGAAGAAATGGCACTATACACGTCATAACAAAACACGCAGTTGATTGGTTAAACTAGTTAAGTAAATAACTAAATGTTAGTGATAAATTTCAAAGAGATTGGTATAGCTAACTGATTAGTTATTTATAATTTGTATCGTTGACAACTTACAATAATAGTAAGAGATGAGGATAGTTCTGCATCTTCCGATGTCTGTAGCTTGTTTCTGCGACAGCTAATTTTCATAAAAATGTTAGCGCAATCTAAAAACGAATAGATCTAACCTTTTAAAAAAGCCATTTATTTCAATTTTAACAAACCTATTCTGCTTTAAAAAATGGTTGAATATTTCCGTGTGTAATTACGTTTATCTTTATCTGATATTAAGTTTTATTTATTGTACCTTGCATACGATTATGTAAAAGCATCTGTGCAACTGCGTTTGCATATAGATATCTAATATCGGAAAAATAATCTGTAGACGTTAAGATTAGTTTTAAAAATACTTTAGCTTTCCAAGATCCTGATGATGGCATAATTTCAATCAAAATATTTGTCAATTCCTCTTCCAAAGTTTTGTTTTACATAGAGCACAGCTACAGAGTATTCTCAGAATCATAAAACATTAGAACTCTCCGATATAATATTCATTAATTAAAATGAAATTATCTCATCGAAATAAATACAATGTCTTGTGCAAATTAAGTTCGCCGTATTTGTACGGTTCATCAAGAATCCCATCATCGTCGAAGTTCAAGCTCTACTGGCGGTTTGTAAACAAAGAATCACGAAACACGATGATAGTAGATTACAGCTTTGAGTACGAGAAACCAAAGGTCAATGTGCGAAAATGGAATACAACCATCAATATGAAACTGTATCGCGTTATACATTGATAAAATTGTATCTCCGCTTATACAATACTCGCCAGTGCGATCCCTTCTCTCAATTATTATCATTATATCACTTTTATTGCACAGAGTTGTGCAGAATTACAATTAACTTACTCAAGAAATTATAATTACATTATAATTGCAAACTAGAAAATAATTGATTAATAGCTAATTAAAGAAAAAGAGGCGCAGAAGAGGCAAGAAATGAGTACATAAAACTATTTTAATTGCATACATTGTTATTTGAATTACACTCGTGATTAAAATAATTAACAATTAAATTAACTGAAAGGCTTGAATTATGCAAATTGAATTACAACGTAGTTGAATCGCTATAACAATTTATAATAAGGATTGATTTGTGTGCACACATAAGAGACAATATTTCGCAACACAGCAAACATAAAAGCAATCGCATGATTCCAACTATACAGGAGTTAAAGGAATAAAGACGAAACGAATAATAGCAACAATGAGTGAGGAAGGAGTAAAGGAACTATTAATATAATTAAATACAATGAGATAAAATACAAAACAAGTACAAAATACAATACAAAATAAAAACAGCACAGAAACATTACAAAATATAGCTCGACATGCAAACAAATTCCTTCTCTATCGTACATTTTTAATCATTTATTACAAATCCTTATGTGCGATAACAATTGTCTAAGTACAACAGACACTGCATAAATATGTATTTGTTTAATCATTTTAACCCTTTGCACTACGATTTCTCTCTTAGTTATGTTAATTAGCATTTCTTCGTCATTAATACATTATCTATCAACGACGATTTCACAATCTTCCAGCATCTGCAATTTACAATTAATAAATTCTCAATAAATTATTCAATGCAATGACATCACTCTAATAATTTCTTTTGGAATTATCATGTAAATAACTCTTTTTGACGAGTATACTCGTCATAACAGACAATGTCATTTTTTCGCGACAACTACAGTCGTCAAAAACAATCAACCGGTATTCTGATATTCTTTATGGAATTATATATTTCATAAAAGTGTTGTGTTTAGACGAAATAAAAAAACAAACAAACATATACAGTGTAATTACCGTTAATTAGACACCTTTGAAAAACATTACAACAGCCAACAGGTTAAATATTAATAATTTCTCTGATAGCACGAAATAATATTTGTTTTTTGTATATCTTCATTTTCATTAATTCATAGAATTTGATAACAAAAGAAACAAATTTCGTTTCGTTTTAGGGATAGAAAATCATAGACAATCGATAGATCATGTATGAAATCTTCATCAAAATTCTGATTCGTCGTTACAATGCAAGGGATTAATCATTTTACTAAGCCTAACATTGAGCTTCACCTACACAATTCTATTGTAAACGCATAAAATTCGGAGGCTAATTATTTGTATTCATTTTTTTTAGTAGCATTCCCATCACAGTTTGAATGAATGCTTATATTGTGAAGAAGACACACTTCAATTTCCTGTATGAATCTCTTATTTCCAAATGAGATCACTTTTTCACAATCCTCCATTTCATAATTTATAACTCAAATGAACTTCCGCACGCAACTACTGAATCGGAGTGGCCTTGGTAAAATATTTCAATTAAGAGATATAAATATTTGCAAATACCATTTGTTTCAACTGTGTTACATATCCTTCATTTGAAATATTAAGATATTTAAAATATATATTTTACGACGACTGAGATTTTTAATGGAAATAAATACTTTCTTTATCGTGCACGAAATGAAACGCTTAAATATTATATACGTTCTATATTGTTAAAAGCAAATGTTCATTCAGAGAAATATAAGAAAAAACAGTTTTTGCATTGATTCTACAGGTTTATTTTCTTTTATAAATCGAATACTGTTTCAAATAATTTCTAGTAAATCTTAAAAAAATACTATTTCAATAAATAATTTTCTTTACCGCAACATAAATAACTATTTTTAATACATGAACTTATTTCTATGGTGTCAAATAAATCTTGACATTTTATTTCATACAAACAAGAGTATTTCATTAACAATGTTCAATACTTCTTCTTATATTTCAATTCAGATCTGCCTACAATGAACCCCAAAAGTGTTCGAACAGTTTGACATTAAATATTTAAGGCTTTAAAGAATATATTAACATTATGTATATTTTATAATACTTTTGTTCCATCAGTATGCTGTAAGTTTCATGATAATACATGTAAAGTTTCGATACGACACCATTAATTGCTAACAGTAGTTATGAAATATTTCTTGGACATACAGACGATTTACAGATTATGGATGTATTCGGACGACTATGTATACATTTTGTATAAAGAGTACGAAATTTTAATACTTTGTTAGTCAACGTGAGGTGTTCTTAGAGCTTCTACATGTTGTTCCATACCATTCATCAAAATTTGGTGATATTTTTCCAATAGTATTCTAAATTTTCATAATTTGGATTTTAAATAATTCTTTTCAATTTATCATGTATTTAGCTAATAATTTTCCAATTTCTGCCCACAAATGCTCGATAGAATCGAGGTCTGAAGTTTGGTGTGCTATTTTTAAACTATGAAATACACCATCTATGTATATATATTTTATACAATATGAGAAGTATTGTATTGTAATACTATAAGTATTTTGTACTATGCTTCTGTTAGAAATAAAAATTATTTACAACACTGAATTCCCCTGCACAGAATTTGAAATTTCTTTTTAATATGTGTAAATATTTACATTTTTCTAAAATCCCATTAATACATATCTTGCACTATAAATTAATTCCTATGCAGATCGTGTTCTATTCTTTGTGAACCAAATTAGTTCTTTACCTATTTTAATTACCTTTTTGTAAATAAAATTCAGTTATTCAAAATTATTTGTAACAAAATTCCCATTGAGTTGAAAAATTATCGTTCAATTACTTCTAATGAAATTTGCATTATTTTATAAGTAACTATATAAAATCTAATTAAATTCAAAAAACGAATACGAGACGAATACGATTGTTATCGATTGTTATACAATTGTTATCTGCGGGAGGATTAACTTTATTTGCACGCAAATGAATTTTATTTGCAAAAGGATAAATAAAAGCTGCAAAAAGGTGAATATAATCTACTAAAGGATTAATTTGGAGTGGAACATCTGTGTGATACTCTAATATTTATAACTTATCACCGAAGTAAAAGTACGCATGTAAATACCCCTTTCAAAGATTCAATCATCGTATTCGAAATTGTTCGAATACTATCGTCGTTCACAATACATACTAATGCTTCTTCTCGCGCGAATCGATATGACTTTTTTTTAGTATCAACCATTCGTTCGAACGTGATCGTCGGGAAATCTTGACCTTTCGAAGCGGGAAACGAGAAAAATCTCTGTCTGCGATGGAAACGTAAATCGCAAGTGTTTTGAACGTCTGATTGCCGAGCCCATTGACAAGTGGGCGATAAACAGAGAGTAGAGTGGAGAATCTAGCAGCAGCTGCGGCTTCGCCAGAGTCGAAGGTGAATGACCCCGAAAGAGAGCTACAAACTAAAAAATCAATGAATACGCAGTCACAAACGTAGTTATCGACAGTCGTCGTGAAATCCAAAACATTGGAACGGAGAACTCTCTCCTGAATTATGGTTGAAGTTATGCTTCAACGATTATTAACCCTTTAAACACAGTCGAGTTCTTCAGTTTTCGGTGTGAAATCTCGAGCTTGTTTTATTTGTTATTCAGACGGGTTTTAAGAATTAGATTGAACAGCACATAAACGGAAAAACAAGAATAATTGAAAATTTTTTAAAATAAAAGATTTCTAACTTTTCTTTTCTTAATTTTCTAATTTTTAAATTTCTAATTTTAATATTTTTAATATTTCTTTTCTCTTAATTTTCTTCTTACTAAATTTTACAAATTTTTTAGAATTTTACGTTTCGCGCATTTGGTGGGTTAACACTCGAGCGGCACTTCTATAAACAACCATAGATTAAATACTGTTGCAAAAAGAGTCTTTATGATATTATGGACTAGTCAAAATAACCGGCACAAAATATTTATAATTACCAGATTAGATTTTTATGCCACGTAAAAATTATCAGCAGTGAAGATAATAAACAGTGTGAACAGTAGATGAAGTTAAATATATGTAAAAGTCAATGAACAAATAAACGTAACCAGAAACCATCCTAAAAAGAAAGGCAAAAATTATAACAAATGATCAGAATTGCAAAAAGTATAAAATAAACAATAAGTACTTTCCATCTTCAATATCTTTAATTATATCAAATTCTTTTTATATTTCCACTATTCTGAATTACGCTTACACAGAATCTTTGCATGAGCTTTTATTATTGAATTATGTCATATAAGTAGACTGCGGATCTTTATGTAAAATAAAAATTGTCTGAGACGATCTTAACAAATTGATATTACATAAAAGTAAATTATTCTTATTGATCATTTACATGTGCAAGTTGAAAATAGCGTAAATATGTTATTCAATTTACTTACGTCCACACTTTCACTTTTTCCAATTTGCAAAGAATGAAAATATTAGAAATAAAGAATATTAAAATACTCATTAAAAATTATATTTTACTGTTAAATCGATCAATATTTACCAAGTTTTGCCATAAATGCATAAAATCCGCAGTCTAGTAATTGCACGTAAGCTGAAAACGATTGTTGTGAGAAATGAAGTTACATCTTCGTTTCTGTTCGAACATCTTCAAACTGCGAATAGTGTCTTCTAAGATAAACGTTCTCACGACGATAATAATAGGTTTATCACGGTACACGCGAAGTATTTTACACCAATTGCGTTACTCCTCCATTATACAAACGGTGCCGGCAACTGTTACACTCATCTTATCGGAAACTATCGTGCTCGTAATATAAGTATTTTGCTTTTCCATTGCCGAACTTCACATACAGAACAGATGAATATTTTTACTCGAGTGAAATTCTGACAACGTAAAGTGTAGAGAAATTGGCAAATGTGAAATAGTATCCAAATAAGGAACTGTCTTATTTTGAAGTATCTAATAAATTGATACCAAATTCGCACCAAGACTGTGGCACGAATTGACTCGGACTTCAACACGCTAAAATATCATAAATAAATAAAAATAATATTTCGAATATTTTATTAATCATTTTTGTTGATTTATAATTATATTTTTCTTATTAAAGTGCTATAAATAAGTCATTAGGTACATATTAAACACGTTAAATGAAAAAAAGAACTTCAACCAGTGAAACCGGAAGAATACGTATACTCGACCGAGTATAAACTCCACAAATCGTGATCTCGGCAACAACAGAAACAATGTATACACTTCGAATCGCATGGTCGATTCGCGAGGTGTCAGACAAAAAAGAAAGAAATGCGCAGAAAGTGGTCTACAGCTATTGTAGAGCCCCCGATTACATAAATGCTTGAGCACAATGAGATACGCAAGATGTTACTCTACTATACACGATAGCGTCTCGTTTCGTTTCGTTCCGTCTCTTTCACACAGGTTCACACGAGACCGCTTTTAGCGATCGCGGCGTTGCTTGACGCGTTTTCTACACGAACAGCCCATTCCTTGTTCCTGGCAACAATACCATTTACGGGAGCAGCAATTAACGATGAAGAATCACGAGCGCCTAACTCGGATACCCTATCGAGGCAGAACATCCCCCCCCAATGAAAAATATCGAATGCGTACGATAATCGTCAGCTATCATGGCTTTCTGAAGTATTGCTTGACAACGAATACAAGTCAACTTTCAAATACAATGAATAGTGTGAACTGTTATTAACCACTTGTGCTATAACAACGAATCAGGCTCGTGACAATTGTGACGAAGATTTCTTACGTAATCTGCTAAATACGAACGCTATTCATTTCTCTTTAATCAAAACAAAATTTGATTCTTCTACTGTCGAAGTCTAGGTGTGAAAATAAGTATAGATTTACCAAAAACATTGTCTTATCCTGCAAGTTTTGCATTCATAATCAATCATTTTGTGAACCGTAGCCAACGTTTGACATTCCAAATTAATTCTTTTGTAGACCATATTCATCTCACAACACTCATAATTCATTCTTTTGTTGATCGTATTTAACACTTTACACCAAAAATTAAACCGTTTGTACGTTGCATTCTTTTTACAAATAAAACTTAAATTCTAATTTTTTTAATTTAATATGTCTTTTTATACTTGTTTATAAAATTATTTAAATTCCATAATTAATCTTTATTCGTCCGTAACAATTACTTACAAAATGTCATTCAATATTTAAATTTAATATGGATTCTGCACCAATAATTACAAATAAGTGAAATTTATTTACAAAATGGTGAAGATGGTCTACAAATGGATCATTATGAGGGCGATAGCTATAGGTGAGACTTGCGTGTACACCTGATACCAAGCATTTGTTTCTTTTAATATCTATAAACGAGGTTCGGTCCGATAAAATTGAAACATTAAATATTTTCATAAATAATGCCCATTCACACAAACGCTCGAACATGACTCAAATGCTTTTTAGTCTGAATTCACGAAAAAAATTTCATTGAAATCAGTGACTCGAAGTCCACGACCTTTCCATGCAAACCAAAGGGAATTCTGTAAAAATTAAGCTATTTCCAACTTAAAAAGAAGACAAATTCGTCTTGAAGAAAAAACCAAACAGAAGAAAAATAAAAATTCCGTTAAAGGACGGATCGAAAGCTGTGTCAGGGTAATTAATATAAGTACGGAGAATTGCTAATCAATGCGGTTGCGAAAGAAATTATGGTTCAAAGGAATGATATTAACATTACAGTGTTCATGTATACAGTAGAACGAAGAAATTTTTACCCACCAAATAATTAAGCAAAAATTCCGATTTTCAAGCGCGTACGGACATATTGGAGAATACGAGTATTGCATATCGGTAATTGATACAATTTATCATTTCTTTGAATTAGTAAGCGGAGTTTGTATAAAAAGATGCGTTTGAAAAAAATATTGAAGATAAAGAATACAAGGAACAAATGAAAATTTATAAATGCAATCACAGAAATTATTTCATTTCATAGGTACATACAAAGTTAGCATGTTGTGGAAAATAAAAATATAATAATGCTTTTGAACATTGATACTTTATTTACTTTTAATTATTGTGCAACAAGTTCCCATGTAGAGTAGAGCTTTATTCGAATAACAATTTTTCATTATTCGTCGTAAAATATTCTATCTATTGTATTTGTTCGTATGATAAGACAGACTCAGGATACCTTACGAATTGTAATGTGTTTTGAGTCGAGAATGATATCGAGCTAATACAAGTTCTTTTCCAAATCATAAAATAGTGTATAAATCTAAAACAAATATATTGTATGATTCTCAAATTAGGCTTATATTGAGGAATATCATCGTCTCGTTCATCGATGGATGCGTAATTTTAGTAATACTTTAAATCAGTATTGGGAATAATTTTTCCTCCAAAGATTGTCGAACTTGGTATTCCTCCGATCGGAGGTCCTTCAGGGGCTCGCTCATGGGAGGGGCCCGTAAGTGAGTACGGGGCGTAGCATCCCCGAAGTACCCGAGGCGGCTATAGGTCGTTAGGGTTCTTAATTTAAGTTCGTTAGATTTCGTTTGGTTTTTGAATATTGGTTCGGTTTCCGATGTCATTCGGTTGTTCAGCGTTGGATTTCCCTCACAAATTGCGCTCGTGTGCGGGTTAGCTTGGCACTCGTGTGCTGGTGTTAGATTCCTTGTTTCGCCCCGTCACCGTTTATATGTTCTAACTAACTAATAATTTATTTCAGATTATTACAGGCCATCTGCCGTAGGATCATCGGTCGCAGTGGAATCATCGTTCGCCGAGGGATGCGCGCGACTTATTAATAAGTGCATCTTATTTAAGTAGTATTAAGATCACTCGGGGGCCTCCGTCCCATGGATGCATGTTCCGTGGGGGCACGGGGTGTAGCGTCCCCGAGTTACCCGAATCGCTAAGAGTATGTCGAGTATTATTGCCTTAGCTTCACTTGTTTGCTATTCGTTGTTAATTTTCGGACCAGCCATGGTCGTCTTACTTGCGCAATCACTCGGAGTTTCGTAGATCTCATATTTGGGACCTTCTGCTCTGGCACATTTTTGAGTCTCTTTTTGAAAGAATCAGAACCTTCAGCCCTGATTCATTTTGGTCCCCATGGATAAGTGGCTTCTCCATTGATCCACTTTTGATCCGCAATAATACTCGACATATTGTTTCACCGGTGAAAGGAAGGAAGTCATAACGCATTTTGGTTTCGTTCCGACTCCCTTTCGGGTCTCCAGTCCAGCAATCCTCACGTGGTAAGACGTGGGCAATCGGCTGTCCGCCGATTCAATCAGCTGTAAATTTGTTTGCAACTAATTCGAAATCGACAATTACATGGAGCTAATGGCTGAGATGTGGTGATGCGTTTTTTTAAGTATTAAGTAGAATTTGTTTTTGTGCCCGTATACATGGTTGGTGGTGGCACATATGTATATCTGTAGCGATTGGTTTTTTAAATATAAAATAGACTATAAATTGACAAAATATTTAAATTTCAAGACTATTATTACACATCTGGGGGCAACATGCACATCCTGATTTTTCAAATTAATAAAAAGTTCAGAAAATTCACTGCTTGTTCATTATTTCGAACGCTACTCAGATTATTGCGGAAACTTCTTCCTACAGAAATTTGGCCACACACGGGCTGCAGATATTTAGAGTGAGGCAGCTTCAAGAGACCTTGGGATCATTGCTTAGGAACTGTGCGAGACATCTGCAGTCTGTGTGGCCAAATAACTGTAGGGAGGAGTTTCCGTATTTTTACCGTGATAATCTTTTCCCACATTGTTTGAGAAATGTGAAAAATATTAATAACATGAAATTCACATATTTAGTTATAAATCCAAGCCATGCTCGGAGGATAGCGCATGGGCCTCTTGCAATGTACGATGACCGACACAGCTGATTATTTTGAGCACCGTATTTGAATTTAATCGGCCCTTTTCAGGGCCACACAAAATAACGCTGGAAACTTCGGACATGTGCAGTGAAAGTGAACGTTAGTGTAAACTGCGCCGTCTTACATACGTGGGTTACAACATTTACAACTGAACGGGTAAGTTTTTCATTATTAATATTTGTGACATTTTTGAAATTAATAGGACATTTCTAAAATCCTTGTTCGTTACTTCGAACGCGACTCAAAGTCGGAACGCAGCCCTCGCCTTTCGCCGCGCCCCGGGAGCGAGATGAGCTTCAGTCGGCTGGTTCGCGCGTGTAACAGCAGGTTGAAGCGTGCGCGCGCAGCCAACTTTATTCATTAATAACTCGTTAACAAAGCCGCGGATTGCATTTCGGCAAAGGAAAAGATTACTTGAAATGGCCTCAGGAACCCCCCATTTGCCGGAGTATGTGTAATTTCGAAACACCGTGTATATATATTCTGGAAAAAGTCATGCAATCGCAAATGGTCGCATTTAAAAAGAAATCCGTAGATCAAAATCCTATCGAAATAGTCTCGTGTAGATTGCAGTTATAATTATTAATTTAAACAGTGGTTCAGATCCGGCCTGTTGAAAACGCGATGGTTCGAAACCAAGGAATGCAGCAGTTAAATTCCGTCTTGAATCTACGCTATTTACCCGTGCAAAATGGCATCAATATTATCCGAGCGGTATCGTTAACGAAGGAAAAGACATGCAACGTCCGGCCATTATTCCTGACGGACTCACGACTCTTTGTTAGTGAAATTTACGTACGACCGAGAATTCCGTTCAAGGTAGACTACCTTGGCAGGCTTCGGTGTCCAGGCGAGTCGTCAAGAATTCTTCTCATTGTCAGCCTATGTTTCTCCTTTTCACCTGATACTCGCAGGTACAATGAACGTTAAAAGTGAAAACTGTTGAATACATCGACGCAATCGTTCCTGCAGGTGGTTAAGAAAGAACCCAAGATTTTCTACTCTCCAAGGTTTCTATTATTCCGGCGGAATCGATAACGAGATCCTAATCTACCGAATTATTCGATAGTTCGACCTACAAGGGCGTTATGATCAAGCAATTTCGCAGCGAACGTAGCGAAGACTGCGGTTCGAAAGTAACATTATATATAATTTAACTATTTATGGTTAAAAATGTCCCCCCCCCCCCCTCCCATCTACTTCAGAATTTGCTGTTACGTTATGAAATTCAATAATGGAACCTATAATAGAACTTTGCACCCTATTTGGATCAATTGAAAAATATTACGACTGAGGCATCGTGTGCAAAAACATCTTAGGTTAAATTAAGTTGTTTTCGCGGAAATCGTCATCGTATTCTTCGATCTTCTATGAATAAACATATGGAATTCTATAATATACGTTCACGATTTCCTCGTCAATTATCAATGTTTCTCTTAAACTACCATCGCCTTAGGATCAGCTGTTTGCGTTGTACGGGGTCACTGCACCACCATCGTGAAACGTGACCCACATTTTTCAGTAGCAAATGCATCCTCGGCTAAATGGGTGAGTATACTATCAATGATACTCTGTACGGTTCATAAACAAACAATCCTTCGTGTTCTCTACTGCGATTATTTATTATTAAATTAGCTTTTAGAATCGTCCGTTGAATTCTGTTTAAATATGAAATTATTGAAATAAAAATGTCTTTTGCGCAGTTTGGGTTCCTTATGGCTAACCTTCACTGTAAATCACTAATAAATCCTTTGCACACGATACCATTTCAACTGTGAATTTGAAATTATTTTCCTGGTTCATAGTATTTTCAGTTCATGTAACAAAGTGCGCTTTTGCGCATACGAAATTGATTCTCGTGACTCGTACCAACAGTTTCACTGTTTAACAATTTTTACAATCGAAACTTTATCGGTATAAAAATTATGTCGGGCGTGATAGAAGAATCTTAGCGGTGCCACGGAACCATCATTCAAGTGGAAAGGGTTAAGATGGTTGTTACGATCAAACATTCTAAAATAATGATGAACAGCGTTTTTCTTAAAATGATCACTGTCACGTAGTAAACAAATTTCAAAAAGTTCACACGATCCGTAAATTATTCATTGCTTCGAACGCGACTCTAAGCCTGAGCCTAGCTCCCTGCTTCGTCGCGCTCCACGGTGAAAGCCCAGTTCCGTTTTCTGGCTCGATCGTGTTGTAGCTGCTGAGCTTGCTTCTCATTGGTTATTATTTTTAGTGAATAACTTGTAAACAAAGCCGCGAATTACATATGCGCAAAGGAAAATGTTACTTCAAATGATCTCAGGAAACCCTCGTTTCTCGGAAGTACCATAATTTTGAATTCGGGACTTTTCATCCGCAGAACTTTTAATTACGCCCTAGCCTCCCATGCAATCGTGGCATGAATCATGCATATCGCTGGGATCAGCAAAATAACTGACTATTAATGCAAAAATTAATGTAGAGTGTAGTCCGACATACGACCACGGAGGACTCAAATAGATTAAAGATACCATTGCAAATTCTTCATATATTATGCAAAACTACTGTTCCGACAGTACATTATTATTTTGATCGTATACATTTTCAGTTTACGAATATACTAATCGCAATATGTATTGACATCTTCGGTACCCTAAAGTAAATCTTTTTAAAAGACTTGAATTTATATAAAACTTTTTTCATGTACAAGTAATCGTTTTTTTCTTTCTGGTAATGTGTAATTAGTTTTTGTTAAATGTAAAACAGATCATCGCTTAATGCGTTAAACACCCTCACGCTTAACAACGAGTCAGGACTCGTGATAATTTTGTATTACAGTAAGTAATTAATTGTGAACAAAATCGTAATCCAACGGATTAAATAGCAAACGTTCAATTTTATAAAAAAATATATCTGGGATCTATTAAATAATGCAATTCCTTTTATTTAGTTTAGTGATTTCCAAATGAACGACTCAGAACCCACTCAGCGTAAATTCATTAAACTAAACTAATAATCAATAAATAATTATATGTAATTCAATAATATCAACAAATAATCATTCTACAAATAAACTGTAAAAAAGAACAATGGCACTAGTAACACGAAACATAATTTTTATTATAAGCTGACATACAAACAAACATAATTAGAAGAGATGTAAAAGAAAAATGTGAATGTTTTTTTTTGAAATAACAATTTTCTGTGAACAGTATGTTGAACAATTCCGTGGCCAAAAGTGTTGTTATCTGGTATTTATTTCTGAAGAAATTAACTATATTAATTTATCGACCGAAACATCGTATTTTCAAAGAAAAGTAGACTTGCATTGATTGGCATTTATATCACACAAATGTAAATTAATTTTGAAACACTAGGGAAGCTAGCACAAATAAATACAGATGTTTTTAAGCATAGTCCTAGGAAGCAAGTACAATATATTATTCTTAAGACAAGGACATACATTTGTCTGTTTTCAGAATCGTGTAAAGGGACGACAAATAAATTAGGCTGGTCCTAAAGTTCCACGAAGCGGGGGAAAATAAATTAAACTGTGCCTAGAGTCCTGTCGAGTAAGGGCAAATAAATCAGACTGTGTCTTGAATCTTGCAAAGCAGGGACGAATAATCTAAATCGTTCGTAGCGTCCTGAGAAGCAGAAGCAGAAACAAAGAAATTGTCATAGTTTGTTTCAACAGTTCTATAAAGCAAGGACAAATAGATTTATTTATTGAGCCCAATGAAACAGTGACAAATAAGTTGGAATATGTACATCTAGTGTTCCGTAACGAAAAAGAATAAACGAATTAAGCTGTCTCTATGATTTCGAAACAAGGACAAACGTGTTTAAATATTGTAATTGTTTCTAGAGTTCGAATAAACTGGATTCTACAGTTTCTCTAATTATGAACGATAGGTGAGATATTTTATCTTTAACCCTATGACTGCTGACGTGAAAATCTTCGACTTTAATTTTGCATGCGACAACACCTCGCTAGCTTCACATAACTCACAGAAAATTCGGATTATAAAAAGCGATCCAGCCCAATATTTTTTAGAAAAAATTATCCATAATATTATTGTAAGAATTTATCCTATTTATGTTATTAATAGAGTATATCGTAATTGCATTGTTAAGAAAATATACTAATATAATATAATATGCTAATTGCATAATTACATTATTAACATTTTGACTGTTGCTTTACCAGTATGTGAATGACAGAATTATTTAAAGTTTAATTTTTTAAAATAAATTTTTACATTAATCCATTATAATCTCTTAATTTTATCAAGATTCGCAAGAGATAAGAAGCTGAAAAAGTAATTGATGTTACATAACTATATTTTGCAATCTTAATTCATTTGTATGAAATATTTTAGTTTAATGAATTTTTCTTTAGGTTTCTGTTGTAGCCGTCAAAGTTTTAAGACAGAATGCTCATTGATCCATGAATATTAAGGAAGAAACTATTTTGCAAAAAATTCTTAAAAATTTATTTATTATTCTACGCAATATTGAAAATAGTTGTTTCACGTATTACGCATACACATGAGAATCTATTATCAAATGCTTTACATCAAATATTAAAAAATATTACTATTAATTAGAAACCATCTCTACGCTTTAGCGCAATAAGTTGGTTACAGTTACGAAATCGAAAGAAATAATTTTCAAACAGAGTTGAGCAAAATTCATTCAATTAACTGATAATTATACAGTCAGTCCCATAAGTATTCGTACTCTCATTGCTTATTACAAGAGAAATTTGTTGAAATCAAGGGACGCGTGTAAGATTTTGTAATAAACTTTTTATTATGAACGAACACAAGTATAAAGTTTATTTATATCAAATTATAACAAAATTGATGAACTAATAACAAAAATATATTGATTTTACTCCTCGTAGTACGTAATAACAGTCCACAAAAGTATTCGTATCAGTGTAGATTTTGTCAAAAAATCGCATATAACAGTAGCTTTTTTACTTTATATTAATTTTCTAGTATTTAGTAGGTCCACCTTTATGCCTTATTATATCGTTTAATCGATTTGGCACACTTTCTACCAGTTTTAATGTGATATTTGGTTCAAACTTTTCCTCTTCCGTCGCATCCGAAAATATTAAATAACATAATAAAAAGTTTATTGCGAAATTTTACATGCATCCGTTGATTTCAACAGATTTCTCTTATAAGCAATGAGGGTACGAATACTTATGGGACTGACTGTATGTGCATCTAGATAAATCGTGAACAAAATAGTGTCAGGAATACCAACTATCCAATTGCATAAATCGCATAAATGAATTCGGTTGTAAATATAGGATGAGATGAATTCATTTCAATGTTTAATATATTATATCATGGACGATGTGTTACAATGAGATAATTAAATGTTTTATACGTAGAAACATATTCCCACATTATTACCGTATCTCTAACCAACAGAGGAGCCTCGAGTTCTTGATTATCAAATTCACATGTTTCTTTCTTACTCACACACCATACTGACAAAGGTGTGCACAAATCGGAGCCAATAATCTTACTATCCAGAACGAATGATATATTATATATTTTTTTATCATATACTTTGTATAAATCGATCACAAAAGAGGAACTTAGAGCTACATATATTCTCCATTATTCGCAAACTTCTAAATATTTCTATACTATAGAAACACCACATCTGTCAGAAACAACCGCAAAATAAATAGTGAAGAAATCTATTGATTCTTTAAAATGACTTTTCAAATACTCTTATGTCTTTACTGTAACCATCTAAAAGTTTATCTTCATCATTTTGGTAGTTCCATGATTACGATGTATTAACCCATTGCACTCGAGCGGCGACTCTGCGTCGCCATCAATATTGCCATAATACGTTCCGAAATTATTTTTATAAATATCACTAAAGCATGGATTGAAAAAATTGATGGAAGTGTAACTGTTGTATGAGTCACGAGACTCAATTTCACACGAATACTATAAATTTTCTTATATAAAATGGGAATACTAAAAAGCGAGAAAATTTATTTTAGATTTGCAGTTGAAATGGCTTCGAGTGCAAAAAGTTGAGAAAGGCTGATGCTTTATTTCCCAGACCTGTAGAATTAACAACTTACAACATTTTTAAAAACCCTTCGAGATGTCTTTATACATATATCCTTAAAAATTACAATATATTCAAATTTTACTAAAATCTAAGACAGTACTACGAAAAGTGAAAAACATATAACATTTTACTCACGAATGTATTATTCGTAAATCAACTATTCACAAATTATTCACGAATTCGGACGAAATGAATACGATTAATCGCTAATAAAAATTATTCGAATAATTATCGAAATAAAAAGTTACTCGAATAATGCCTAGATCTGTTTACAACTAATGTACTCTATTTTCCATAACACTGAATTTTATTAACTCAGAATAAATGTTCTTCTTTTCCATGGCCAAATATATTTTTCCAGAGTAGTTTTCATTGGCTAAATATCTATTTCGAAGCATTATTTTATTCGACCGTTATTTTGTAATGTTTTTCTTTTTGTATTTTGACATGTTACTAGAAACGTGCAATAGAAAATTCGGGTGACGCGTATCTCCCAACATTTCACTAGGTCGAGCCTGAGAAGTACTATAATATCTGTTTCAACACGAGCCGCTCCTGTTACTTATGTCACAAACAATCCAAGAAAGTTTTTCTCTGGAAACGACAAAACCCGTAGAAAGCCGATTCCGTTTCAGTTTAGAGTAACGGGTAACCGTGACGGACGCTAATAAGTTTGTGGTCGGGTTTTGAATTGACAGCAGGTCATACGGAACGTGAAAGTGCACCGCAATCGCTGTTGTCGGAACATCGCCGAGCCTCGTCGTGCCCGATTCAGGTGAGATTCTATTTCTTTGTGCGGAATGCAGGACATTTTACTGACTTTCATGGACGGTCCACAATGTGTTTGGAATAGCTGCTAGAAACTACCCTCGCTTCTTCTTAAATTTACTTCAGTTTTCTCCTTTAGACTTTATTTATTGCGCCAGCAGTTTTCTCCTTTTAACATGTTGGCCGTCACACCAAAGCTCCTTTATCTTCGAATTACGATGCCTGAGTCATTTCGATGATTTAAATAAATAAATTGTTGTTACACTAGGAACAACAGAAAAATTTAATACGTCCGCAGGATATACTTTCGAAAAAATGGTCTGGAAACTTGCTGAACAAAGCTGAGAACAGTCACCCGTGCGAACTTACTGGGAACCGATTAAAAAATAATTAATAAATATGTAATAAGAGGTTAAAATATTATGCAAAAGTTTGACAGAAGAATATTAATATTTATAAATTCATAAATTCCAAGAATCATATTCCAGATACATGGTATTTGAATTGCATTTTATTCGAATTACATTCGCGATTAAAATAATTATTAATTGCATTAACTGAGAGATTTGAATGATGTAATTAAATAACGTCTTTGAATTACTATAGGATTAAAATATAATGTAATTAAATTGCGAAATCGAATTGGCACGACTTTGACTGTATGCATGAATTGTAAGGGATTCTTTTTTTTAATAATGTTAATAGGTTGAAAATAAGACATCGTTTCTCGTTAATTATTTTAACATTTTTACTGTATTAAACAACTGCTATTCATTTTTGTCATGAATGAGTAACATCCACAGTCTGTTTATAAGCATCGTCAATTGTATAATTGTGTGAAGTAAATTCCACAGGTTAATAGACTTTGATAAATTAATAATGAATGAATTTTCAAATGAAATAGAATTGTAATGGTTTGTGACATTATTTCATCGTGATAGAAGTATTAATAGAATTGTATCTTCAGATAATTTTTCATTGTGCCTCTATACATATACAATGCGATTTATTACATAACTTTTTTTATTGCTTGGTATTATTTTTTGTCTATACAAAGTGAAAGATGGCAATTTTTAAACGAAATACACTGCTTCTCAAAAATATGCGAATACTTATCAATATTATAGGAACTACGAAATATAGTGTTTATTGTCATTATTAAATAATTATTTGCTGAATACTATTGTGAATGCATGTACATGTAATCTATTTTAACAATATCAACTTCGACAATTCAAATATTTAATTCTTTAAATAAATACGAGTTTACGCAAGAAAGAAATTAAGATAAAGCATTTATCAAAACATTCATTTTCAAAAACGTTTATGGGAAGTTTTATAAACGGCTTGAAACCCAATTGATAGTTATTTAATAAAAAAAACTAACAGCAAGGATGCTAGGACTATCTAGCCTATGTAAGGACGATTTGCACCGTGTTGCAGTTTGAAAAACCTTTTTTTTCGTCAGAGCATCTCAGATTTCTTTAAAACCGTAGCCTGAGTTTCTATGACGATCAACATAGTCTGCGTGAAGATCTTCGTGCACACCGTCAGTTTCGTTCCAGATTTCATTCCTGTAACGTCGCCGTTTTTATAAATTTACGCGCCGCGTCAACAGTACAAGATATTTTGGGTGTTTGTGCAATATCTACATGGGGGCATAATTCGTGATCAGTGTGGATTAATAGTGCAGTGAAAGTGAACGTTAGTGTAATCTATGTCTCGTTTTACGTACATGGATTACAACATTCACAACTGAATGGGTGAGTTTTCCATTAATAATATTTGTGAAATTTTTGAAATTAATAGGACATTTCTAAAATCCTTGTTCGTTACTTCGAACGCGGCTCAAAGTCGGAGCGCAGACCTCTCCTTCAGCAGCAAGAAAAATCGTTCGCGCGCAGCTATCTTTTTTCATTAATAACTCGTTAACAAAGCCGCGGATTGCATATCGGCAAAGGAAAAGGTTACTTCAAATGGCCTCGGGAACCCCTCATTTCCCGGAATATGTATAATTTTGAAACATCCTGTATATCAAAATCGGAACTACCTCATAATTGCTGCCAATCCTACGCTTCCGAAGCAATATTTGCGACTTTTGTTGAAAAAATTACTGATAAAAATGCGACAGCAGAAAGTAGTAAGGACGGTAGCGATATGAAAGAAAAAATAATAATAATTATCACTTTGACAAAATAACAGCAGAGTCATGTTGTCAGAGTATGTTATTTCTTCGGTTGCCTCTATTGCAAGTCACGAAACTGTTCGCATCACGGCCTGTTACATTGAAATTTGTACTTCTAACATTTCTCTCATATATCAAGTGTAATGAGCCGTGGCAAAAAACTAACCGGTCGTAAATTACAATCAGTTAGAAGTCTAAAGCGAGAACATTTTTTTAGTCTTATACATAAATTACGTCGTGGATGGGGATTGTAATATTTTTATATTAGCTCGTCAAGAATTTGCAACAAAGAGAGTAATTTTCAATCTTGTCGGCTATAGCGATGTAAATTATTATCAAGTTCCGCGCTAATGCTGAACTAGAGAAACTATTTTGTATTAGTCGAATATTTGTAATATTTAAAAATCATCATTAGCTAGGCATCCGCGGTTTATAACTAGACTATGGATTTGATGCATTTGCAACAAAAATAAATAGGTCTAATGCGAAACAGTAAAAAAATCTTTCAAAAAATTTAAAAATCCTAATGCATCATTTCGAACTAATTAAAATGATTATACACAAAATTTTTCATTTTCACGAAGATCTACAGTCTATTAACCATCATCTTTTTTATTCTAACAAATATTCAAAGCTTGCAAACCTTTACATAAGTACGTTCTTATTACAGTTTTATTTTGCTTAATCAAAATATCTAAACAATTTCTTTTTTTACGAGATTCTTATTACGATATCTCGACTTTTACATATTTTTTATCTTATATTTAACAATTCACTGAAGTTGGAATAGTATTTTCATGTATCGTGGACTCTGCTATATGTATAAATAGTATTTATCAAATATTGAAAATTAATTGGACAGGGTCTTTTTGTTATGGATGTTAGTAGATCGGTTATCCGTGACTCTAATGATTTTTTGGAACTGAGGGATATGAAAGTGATCAGGTTCTTGAATTAAATCTCTACTTGGTGACTTTTGACCAATCCCAGCGATTTATTAATTCTGAGGTAGAGGAACCTTTGTTACAGCCTGCTGCCTCCTGGATCGCTTTCTCGGGCGGTCGTCGCCAGGTCCGGGAGCCTATCTGGATCCGGGTTGCCGTAGATTTCTGTAGGAAGAAAAGTTGACCGTAGCCACCAGAAAATTAATTAAGCTGTTAATCAGCTATTTCGTTCTCCGTCTCTGCTGGTCAGCCGCGATACGCGTGCTCCAGAGAGAGGAGGGGTCACTCAGCTGTTTAACCGAACTGAAACTGCTTCCTTGGCAAGACAAGGAAAGCATTCGGCGGCGAGCGCGTGGAATTGTACTTTGTTTCCGAAACCACGGTCTCGCTCTCTCTAGACAAGGACAGCCGATGTCTCGTCGTGTATACCACGACGGTCGGCAAAAACACGTCACGCAGATATTACCTCGAACCTGCGGACAATCCTTGTTTGAGAGATGCACTTCTGTCTGGTACTCGTCTACTGGAGGTCGTAAGTCTCCAGTAGATATGTTCCGTGTGCGACAGGGCGTTTTGAATCTCTTATCGAAGCTACTCACCCCTCATCCGAGGTGCACGAGCCTCGAGGAGCAACGGGGAGAGGGGTCGCACTGGAGGATCTGCAGTATCCTGGCTATACCCAATACCACACGTTGAGCGGCGTCCTTAGACAACTACCGGAGCTCGTTGCCTAGACAAGTGTGGGGCGTGCACCTGCCACAGTAAACGCTCACACGCCCGGATGGACCCCATCTATTCGTTGATCCACCCAAGAGAGCCGTCACAGCGGGACCACATCTATTCGTTGATCCACACCGGACACCGTGTGCTTCGAACAGAAGTGCGAGACAATTACCCAAATCGAATTCAACTATTTAGCAAGTCAGGGAATGGTTGTTAAAGCGACCGATCGTTCTACACGTTCACTGTAAGAGTGAGGGTAGAACGCGGACTGTTCGCTGCTCACCTGGCTGCTTTTGAAAGACCGTACAAGCTCGCAACTCGAGCACAGCCATGGTGCAGGCCGAGCAGAGGTTGTAGACTTTATTTGGCTAATTGTGCCGGACATTGCGCAGCACAACCAGGCGTGCTTTTCGGCAAAAGGAACGCGAATGGAATGCACAAACGGTTCCTTATCCTTACCGAAAGCTGTACTAGGCTGCGTCCAGAAGACTGCCTCTAGTAACCTCTTCATCTTTACTGTACGAAAGAGAGAGCACTCGTCCGATATGTCTCGTAGGAGGTTCACAACACTAATGTTCTATGCACCATGTGCGGAGATGAGCACAAAGAGTTGCTTCGTGTACCGTCGCGGTGCGTCGGCTGAATTCGGGAAGTCGCCGTTGCCGTTTTACCTTCCCGGTTTCCCCCTCTCCCTATATTTTATTACCAGGAAAATTTACGTTGACCGTTAAATTTGTCTTGCCCTTGTCGATTTCCACGATTTTGACATCGTCTTTATTATCGATAGCTTTTGCCGAAGGTCGCCGGGTTTCAACGATCTCCCTGTCGATGTTTTTCGACCAGGAGTAGTGACTCCAAACGTACTCGGGCAAAAACCTTGACTCCGACAAAAACTTTGTATCGCTTTCGAGGAATAACCGCTTCGAAAATTAACGCGATATTTAAACAATAGATATTTGACAATTGCTACAATCAATATGAGAAAAGTTATTGCATAACAATTATTATCTTGATTCGAAAGTTTTTTATTTGTAAATAATAGTTATATATGACCAAAATTTTCGGATATATAAACAAATTAAACCTAATGAATAAAGTAATCATTACAATAATACTATAATAATATATTGACATCCTGAGATTTTCTTTGTTCTAAGCTTCACATAGTAATTTTTTACTACAAATACATTTTGTGATAGAAAATAATCAAAACAAGTTAATTGTTGTTAAGACCTTATAATGAAATCCTTCATCTTTTCGCATTGCAACGTTACAAAAATGAATCAACTCAACTTTATAGATCATAATCATTCGATTTCAGATTTTATGTATTTATAGCATAAACGAGTAGATGAAATGCACAACAATTAAAGCATTTGAAAAATTAAGAAATACACACTACTGTCTTAGTTTCAATCCACTAAAAGTATTAAGAAAAGAAACAGATGTTTACGTAGCTCCGGTTTTATATAATTAATGCACACAATTTTCATTTTTCATAAAAATCCATTAAATTTACATATCTGTAATTGTTTGTAATAAAATTCGTATTAAATTTGAGGATTCAATGAAATCCATAAAAAAATGTGAAACATGAAATGTTTAGACTAAATACAATTATGTAAAAGAGAAATCTCTATGTGTATCAATTGGAGAAATAAATTCTACTACTATTAACATTTTAACGTATTATTAGCTATTTGCAAGAAGGTAAATAAACTGTACAAAGCGTTGATTTAATTTACAAAGAATTGAATAGAATCTACAAGCGTCGAAAAGAAAACTCTGCCGCTTCGTTCCGCAACCTAATCGCATTTGAACCCGAAAATAGCGATTTCCCTATCGCCAAGAGAAAGAGAGACGCGAAATGACAATTTCCGCGGACGAAATTGTGAAAGCATCGTGTTTTGCTCTTCCGACTAAAAAAGGTGTTAATTTCCGGACTTTTTTTCCCCCCTCCCCGATTCTGACCGAGAGGGGGTGTGATCGTTTGATTACGTCTGCCGGATTTGCAGCGATTACGCAAGCGGCAATGTAGAAAGTCGAACGATTAAGGTAAGAAAAGAGTCGGTCGCTCCGACTTCCTGCAAATTAGCGAATGTTTACATCCCGGAGACTCGAGGAAGTTCGCATGCGACTTTCCTCGCGCGGTGAAGCTGGTTTAATTGAATTATTGCCGGTAGGAGGAAGTCGGGAAGACGCGAGTCCTTTCCCAGAAAAGAACTCGTCTGCTTGATTAAGTAAGAGTTCTCTGTTCGGAAATGATTTCCTGAGAACGGCCGAGGACGCTGCTTAGTAGCAGTCTTTCAATTAGGCGGCTCATAATTAATGGAATTCACTAGAGTCTCCCGGAGTTACAGATCATCTGTACCGCAAGCAAACGATTTGCACACTGTCCCCACGATAACTGCACGGTTTTCAAGGCGGGCTACCGTGCCTGGGTACTAATTGGGCACAAACACATATCTCAAGATTCATTAACTAACCGTTCGCTTCGGGCACCTTGGCGCTAACAAGGAAACCTCACAGCTGACGATCATTGCACTTTCATGAAGTTTAAAAGTATAACTAAACCTAACGACATTTTTTATGTACAGACAGTCCCATAAGTATTCGTACCCTCGTTGCTTATAAGAGAAATCTGTTGAAATCAACGGATGTATGTAAAATTTCGCAATAAACTTTTTATTATGTTATTTAATATTTTTGGATGCGACGGAAGAGGAAAAGTTTGGAGAAAACCAAATACAGAACTAGAATTAAAAAATGTACAACCAACGGTAAAGCACGGCGGAGACTCCGTGATGGCGGCATCCGGAGTGGCCCAACTTGTTCTTGACAATGGAATTTTGGATAAGATAAAGTATAAAAATATACTCGAAGAAAATCTGCATTCAAGTGCGATTAAGCTTGGTCTGGAAGATGACTACTATTTTCAAGACGACAACGACCCCAAGCATACTGCTCAGATAGTTCGTGAGTGGATACTTTACCACGTTCCCCATTTTTTACATACACCTCCTCAGAGTCCAGATACATATCCTATAGAAATTTCATGGGCGGAAATAGATAAAAGACTACACGAGCATGAAATTTTCAATAAACAAATGCTAAAAAACAAAATTTTGAACGTTTGGAATAGTATTGAACCAAATATCACATTAAAGCTGGTAGAAAGTATGCCAAATCGATTAAACGATATAATAAGGCATAAAGGTGGACCCACTAAATACTAGAAAATTAATATAAAGTAAAAAAGCTACTGTAATATGCGATTTTTTGACAAAATCTACACTGGTACGAATACTTTTGTGGACTGTTATTACGTACTACGAGGAGTAAAATCAATATATTTTTGTTATTAGTTCATCAATTTTGTTATAATTCGGTATAAATAAACATTATACATGTGTTCATTCATAATAAAAAGTTTATTACAAAATCTTACATGCGTCCCTTGATTTCAAAAAATTTCTCGTATAAGCAATGAGGGTACGAAAACTTATGGGACTGACTGTATCTGTAACATTATATTCTTTCCCAGTTGATTACAAGTAATAGACAATCAAAACAAAATATGGGTAAAATTGAGAAAAAGAACTGTCGCCAATCAAGAAGGTATTTGGAGAGGGTAGGAGGGCTTCGAATAACGGGTGAACTTTTGAAAGAGGTATGTATTCTTTATATAAAACAGACAGCTCAATCTCATGAATTTCAAAGATATTTAATATTACCCACGTGAGAATCGTTACAGTGTATTCAATCACTTCGCTTGCTCGAAGAAAAAACTAATTCGTGCCAAGTGTTTTTGGACACCCTATAGATATTGAAATCGGTGCCGCTGCTACTTTATCGACTCTTGGACAAGCGACGCGACTCGATAATCTATTACTATCGATTACGTTAATATTAGTATTATTATATTCCGAAGTAATGTAACAAGTGGTTCCGGAAGGGGGAGAAAGTCGCGAATGTGGACAGTGCTTTTTTAGTGGGTTTAAGTTCCACATAATCCAAGAAACACGGCCCACCGCTGGTATCTTGTTGAAGATTTTTCCGCTTCCCAATAAAAACAAAAAGAAAAAAAGGTATTGCTATATCAATTATACAAGTATTAATTCGCATGTATGTATTTCGTTACACGTAAATTTATACCTTTTTATTTAAATTAATGGCTTTCTTAGAATATCGATATTAATTTACGGATCGAAGCTACGGTTCCACAAGTCTCAGGATTTAAGTATATAATTGAATTAAAACATCATTTTTAGTAACAAAATTTGTTCAATGAGTTCTCGGTGTTAGTATAAAAAAAAAAAACTACCGTGTTATCACTTTCTGGTAGCAATTCACTTCTTTTATACGTGGAAGTAGCTGACGTCAATGTTTAACCTGATTAGGTGTCATCATCGACTGTAAGTAGCATTGTCGCCACTATCAACGTTAGTCCTCTTATAATATAAAAAAATAATAATTATATGTCAATAAAAACATTATATTAACGTTTGAAAGAAAGAATTTGTTATTCAACAAGAACATTTTAATTTGTTAAGGTTTTACAATTTAAACATATGTTTTATGTTAAGAAGTCGTGCTTATTTGTTAAAAACATATGTTATACAGTGTGTCCCTGAAAAATATGTACAAACGGGCATCAGATAACTCTGCATAAAAGAGCATGAACAAAATATACAATGTTGTTTTTTTTATTTTTGTTAGTTAGTAACTTAGTTTTCGGGAAAATCGGACTTGAAAATTTTAATGAATCGTATTTTAATCGTAATTGCGTATGTACGAAGCAAATTTTCAAACTCAATTAACTTAAAAACTAGGTTCCAGGCAACGAAAAATTCTTATACATTTTGTTCATGTTTTTTTGTTAGGAATCAACGAATACCCACTTGTATATACCTACCAGAGACATTTCGTACATTAAAAAACATTAAGTTAATAGAAACCATAGCCTCGAGGCATACATTAATATCAATATTCTAAAAGTTACGTGAACTGAAATAAAAATATGTTAATGCACGTGTAACTGGATAAACGTGAATTAATAGACATATACAGGGTGTCCCGGAAATCGTAGTACTATCGGACAGGGGATGATTCCACATAAAAAAAGAAGAAAATATTTTGGTATAACATTTTTTCATCCGGAGCTCCGTTTTCGTGATAATCGACTATATATGTTTTAAAAACTACTAAATACGCGAAATTAATATGTCATATTTGGGATCTTCTCCGTCTCTCATATACACCCTTCATGTTATCTCAATCGGTGACAGGTCTCCTTTGAAAATGCAGCAAAAAATATTTGATAGAATATTGGAAATAGTTAATGAAATACTCTTGTTTGTAGGAAATAATATTTCAAGATTTATTTGACGCCATAAAGAGAAGTATATACAATGTATCATATAATTGGTGGCACAGACGGATAATGCCTGATTCTACGTCAACAAATTCAATAGTATTATTTTTTTCAACTCAAATTTTCTTGAACAATAATATTGAATAATGAACAATCAACCGCATTGTATCTCAACCGGTTGTATCGACCAGTTACACGACACTCTATGTATGAAAAATATTAGGTTGGTAAGAAATTAATATTGGTTTTCGAACTTTCGAACTTTGACGCATATTTTGGGATAACAATTCACTTTTTTCTGTTTACCTTCCAACGTCATCTTACAGTGCTGTCGTGCTGCATACTGATAGGTATGCTTTTGTTCTTTTACTGTTAATTTGTGCTCACTTGAAGTTATTGACTTCGTAATGGATACCAAGCAAGTTCGTGTAATATTCGTTCGAAGAATTTATCAATTTCGAAACAACAGAATTTTACGCTACTGGAATTAACAAACTATCAATTTATTGGCAAAAATGTGTAGATTGTAATGGATCTTATTTTGATTAAAAAAAACTTATTCCGATTTCTGATATGTTGATTTAAAAGATATAGTTTGGAAACCGACATTATTTTCTTACCAACCTAATAGTTATATGTGTAGTGGTAGCGGAAATTACTGATTGATATAGTATTATTTTAAGATGTACTAGAAATAATTATTTGAAATATATTTCATATGCCTAAATTTATACTAGTTATTTCATATTCAATTTTCTTACGATTAATATGTATGAGAGAAAATAAACCTATAGGAAAAGTATAACCACATATTATTTTGAAATATAAGATTTTTCTTATATTTCTCGTAATAAACTCTCAAAGTTGCGTGCCGTTGTCATTTTAGACCTACGTTGGCTTGAGGTGCGCCCTACTACCATCTACTACTAAGCAGCGGAAACACTTGTGTCCGTCTATGTACCTTTCTCAAAGCAGCTTAGACCTTCGCACGTAAGGGAACCTCTGAGAACCATAAATGCATCTCGTGTTAGTGAAATATAGGTATGGGTTGGAAATGATCCCGGCTACAGCACCACACATTCCAGTACTCGGAAGGTTAATGTATGTAATTGGGAAACATTTAACATCTGTTTGTTTTTAACAATGTACATATCTCTACGATAAACACGAATATTAGTACATACTCGCAGTTGCGTGGTCACCAAAATTTCATGGAAGTAATAGTCAAGTGTTTCATTTCACGCACGATAAAGAAAATTTTTATTTCAATTAAATATTTCATACTGATATTAAAAGATGTAAATATATTTTACACACTTATTAAATATTTATAAAATTGATTAAGTATTTCAGATAGTACTTCATTTGATACAGCAATAAATTACTACAGTAGAACCTGGATAATCCGGCCTAAGCAGACTGACATAAATGTTCGGATAATAGAACAGATGCTTCATTGAAGTTTCAGATGTCATCTTTATTGACTTATACAATAAATTGTTTTGTGCATGATTCGTATTTGACTGGGCTGATTACAAATAAAAATCGAGGTTCCATAGTATTCCAAATGAAGCATAATATTGAGAGAAATAGTAATTGAGTTAAACACAGTTATTGAGAGAAATGGTAATTGAGTTAAATACAGCTGTTGAGAGAAGTGGTATTTGCAAATGTTTGTATTTCTTAATTGAAATATTTTTAACCCAGATCTGTAAACAATTTCGCATGGACAATAAAACACAAATATAACATTTACGTAATAATTAGAAAACATTTATTTTCTGCATTTTAGACACATACATTCTTCAGAAAAAAGACTCTAGAAATTAAAAGATTATATGCTGTTTCAGTAACTTAGATATTGTTGTTCAAGTTAAAGTAAAATTTATTTCGTACGCCGTATCTTTTTGCGGATAGTGGATCTCTTCAATAAACATCTTCCCCAAACAAATTTTTCACGTGTACAATAGACGTTTGTAGATTTATTATTTTTGCAATATCCAATCTGATATGTTTTTCGTTTTTTTTTCAGAAATTACAGTGGAATCTGTTGACGTTTCCTCCATTGTTTTTGTTTCTTGTACCTGTGAATCTCAAAATTTGGTATTTTGTTTAAAAAAATGACATTTTACTATTTTTAGTTCTTCTTCAATTTTCTTCCCCTAAAATTTTATTTGCAACTGAAAATTTTACACACGCAATTAAAAGTTCATACATTATTATTATTTCAAAATTATCTAAAACACAATTGGACGACATTTTTCTTCGAAAAGCTAAGAGTAATAGTTTAAGATCTCAGACGGTAAATACCGGTAAATGGAGAATCTAAGATTATCAGAAGAAACGAAAGAAGAAGAGAGAATAGTCGCGCAATAAGTCGAGGAAAAGCGAGAACATTAAATTTAAAAATTTTGCTCAAAGTTTAAAAAACGCTTGTTTGACCGATCAGGTTTAGTATTAAACCTTGATTAATCACGTAGAATATTTATGGGTCTTTGATGAAACAATGTCGAATAGAACTCTCCGTTGGATAAGCGGCTGATTAATTGCTGCAATAAGACTGCAGGTTCTCTATACTAAAAATTCGTCCTACATTATTCATCCTAATTATATTCATCTTTTTTTAGATCATATTCATCTTTTGCACTCCAAATTCATTCTTTTATGAATTAATTTACCATTTTGCAAATGGAATTCAACCTTATACAAATCAAATTCTACTTTGTTTTATGAAACTATCTTAATAAATATCAGGTGCAATGTAAAATTGTTATTCTGAAACATTTAATTTTATTATATGTACAGGTTTCGTACTTCATTTTTGCTTCAAATGAATATTTTTACAGGTTTTACTCATACCTTTTAGAAATCGAATCCATTATTCTGCAAATCAAACTCTCCCTAATAGTCATTTCTAAAATTCAATTCAATTTATAAATTTAACCTCATGCTTAGCGTTTTATGTTTAAAGAAACGTGCATGTAAGACGTAGGTGCGTGACAAGCTATTATATATTTCTGCCGAGGCTCAATATTTACGGTTTCAATTAATTAAAAATCAAAAACAAATTTAACAACATTTAAAATGTTGACGTGATTTTGACAGTGTAACTGTGACAAGACACCTGTGTAGAAAATGTTATTTATATAAATTCTACTTAAAAAGATTCAGTTGCAAGTCGATAGTTAAGTTTAATCAGGCTTCCCGATCGGTTCTGCTCGATGGAAGGATGAAGCCGAGCAGAAACGACAACATTATGCAAAATTATTTTTATGGGAACTCACCTTTTACAGCTCCTCGCTGCTTCGTCATCGTCTGTCGGTGCACCAGCACCAGAATCCTACAAAACACAAATATAAGCGGTTAGTAAAAGAAATGAACGCAGTTAAAATAAACCTCTTTTGAGAGGAAGCGAACTGCACGTGCCGTTTACAGTGATTTAAATTGTTAGAAATATGGTTATTTCGAGTGGATCAGCGTGATCTGGTAACCAGCACTAACCTATGTTGCCATAGAGATGATTCGCGCATGCATAAATTGTTTTTCGATCGTTCCTGCCTTATTTTTCCTCTCCCTGGCGTTCTTCTCGATCCGGCAGTCGTGCGCGAAACGCGTGTTTCTATGTCGTTGTTAACCCTTTGCACTCGAAGCCATCTCTCGACATCAAATATAAAATAATTTTTCTGACTCATAGCATTTTCGTACTGCATAACAAAGTGCATTTTATGCATATGAAATCGAAACTCATAATTCATACAACAGTTACATTTTCAACAACTTTTTAAATTTGATCTTTGGTGATATCTGTAAAAATAATTTTAGAGCGTGGTGTAACACTTTCAATGGCGCCTCAGAGTCGCCACTCGAGTGCAAAGGGTTAAATAATTCCTTAATCAGATATTCGCACCTAATTTTACTATCGGAAACCTCGTCTATTCCACTCAAATCTTGGCATAAATAAAATATTACTGAGAATTGTTCGAACGACTCTCGTCATCGATTTCGTTTTTATTATCGAAGGAACAGTAAATTATTACTCGTCATTTTGTTACTCACTTTTAATCTTTGTTACAATGCGAAGATCATATTTGAGAAATCATAGTTTTTAACTCTCTCGTTACAAAAACGTATTCCGATGTTAAAAAGAAGGTTAAGTTTCCACAAATATTAGTGTATACTATTGTAATACATAAAAAGATGTAATTAAAATCTGTAAATATTTATATTTTATCCAAACACGCATTCACCAATGTCACAATACTAAAAACATGTATGTATTGAAATTTTATGTTTCGCATTTGACAATATATTCCCAAAAATTATAGGTAATATTAAGAACTATATTATGTTGCTAATATTTTACGGCATATTTTTATGTTTAACGCCTTATAAAAATATATAATGAAAGAAATGTATGCTCTTCATATTATTTTAATGACTTTATATTATATTCGTATTATTTGAATACCATTGAGCATACATTACTTGTATTTACATTATGTATTATGTTACCAATCACATAAAAATCATGGTTATTAATGTATATAAAATTATGATAACAATTAAAGAGTTAATACTTTGAAAATTTGACATCCCCACCACCAATCCGAATACTGTGCAACGCGCAGAATCGAAAATAATTGGATAACGTGATTTGATTCGAGGAAAATGAAAGTGTGTGTGTATACAAATAATTAATCTCCGATAAATGTATGTTTATAACATGTCATTAAACCTTTTTCATTTTATATGAGTTTTACTACAAATAATTAGAAATAACTGAATTCAATTTTTAAAAGGATTAATTTGATTTGAAAAGAGATATAATACCAGGACAAGCATTTGTTTAATTTGCAAAAAGATATATAAGACATACAAATGGATGAATACGATCTACAAAATTGAAGTAAAACAGTGAATATAATCT
>NC_135777.1:8154596-8175272 GCF_028453695.1 Augochlora pura
TTTTTGGTCAAATGGCACACCTTGCGTCAATCCGGACCACTGTGCGACGGGACGGTTCCGAACTGTGGTTCATAGTTAGTACGCGAGTTAGTATGCGAGTGCCGTGAACAATCGGTAGACCACCACGACACATTCCGGCGTCCAGCAATCTTATCGCGGAAGGGCAGGTTTTCTATTAAGAAAATAATCTAATCTAATTCTCTTTTCCGAATCTCCGAAACAGTGAATCCCTCTAAATTTTGTTTTCAATTAGAATACGCCGTCGTGTAAAAAATATTAACTGCTTGTAAACTTTCCTGGAAGAATCAGTAACAGAGAATGATTAATTTTTCGAATTGAGAATATTAATCGAAGTATTCTTTAAAAAAAACTACACAGTAAAATATGAAATAATACAAATATTAAATTCTTTACTGTATTACATAGAGTATATTATGCAGATATTTTCTACATGGTACAGTAGTTATTTGATCTTTTCCACAACCTCGTAATGACGCCAGAACATTCTAGCCTCAGCGATGTTATCGCGAAAGGGTGATTTTTCCATTAAAAGCAACAGGAAGCGATACGTATACATACATTCGTATTCGTTGCTCAAATTTTTTAACAACATTTAATTCTCTGATAAATGAATGAATATCTTTATTGTACAAAACTTAAAACTTCTATTACAAATTAGCTGTCGATTCGACGGAAATAAATACGGATCGATTGTCGAACGAAAGTAACAGGCGAAAGTGAAAATGTCAATGCTTTCGTGAGCACGTAAGATACGTTCATACGCTAGCGATGTACCTAGACATTGAATTTTCACCAAGAATTTCAGATTATTCCAATGACCGAATAATGAGACTTTCAACTTTTAAATATCTACACACGATCGACCGACTGGAAAAACGTGCATGGTAATGCTACACGAATTCAACAGTTCGAATAGCCCAGTTAACAATTTCAATGCCGACGGATTCAGAAAGACTAGACGCACATATTTACTTCACAAATTCGAATATAAATCTATACTTAGTCTATGAATACGAATCCTTATAAAATTGAGTAAGTTACACTAGACTACGGAATTTACGTATTTACGACAAAACTGAGTAAATCAAACACGATACAGTAAACACATTTAAAGAATTTCAAACAACTGTTGTATTACTTCGAACTCAATAACATAGCAAGAGAAAGAAGGGAATGTCTCTGTAGTTTTTTTTATCTTGCAATTAATAACTACAATATTTATTTTAAAAGATTCGTATTCTACTTATAACATCGAGGGATTTCGAAAAATTTAATTTCGCTGCCTTATCCAATTTCATATGTTCAATAAACATTCACAAAATTATAATAGTGTTTCAGCATAGTAAAACAAATTTGAATATAATCGAAGTTAGTATATCAAAAATGACTACTGGATTGTAATTTATGAAAATAATATTGAAATAGTAAGAAATATTTGGTGGAAATATATGTTCGAACTTTATTGACAGTCTTGTTAGAAACGTGTAACTTAATAAAATATCAAATGGAAGAATAATTGATGAAATCAGCGCATCGTTTCGTAATATAAACAGTAAAAAGTATTGTCGAAAGATAGCCGGTAATAGAAAAATGTACTACTTCCGAACGGATTAGATAGCGAACTGACGATTGACCGCGAAGTCGTGCAGCCTCGCCTAGAGTCGTGACCGCCAACCGCAGGAGGGAAACATCAAAACAAACCAATGTTTAGCGTAATCGTAATTTTTTGAACAACGCAACATTTCTCACTGCTTGTTTACTGTCACTGTAAATACAGGAAGTAACCGTTTCATCTCCTCATTCCCTTCCACATTTGGCTGTCAATGCACCACCAAATAAGGAAGGGCATACCGAACTAACGCTAAACAGTATACAACGTGTTTCAAACACGCCACGCAGAGTGATCAGTGGAAATGATTGAAAACAGTGCATTCGTGATAGAAATTGACAAAAGGGGATAGGAAAGGCGCAGAAAGAGTGAAAACTTACCGAACTCTGCGGGGAATTGGATACACTAGGAGATCGCTGCACGGTGACCAACGCCATGATAATGGCCTCCCACGTTGTCTAAATGCTGGAGATAACACTCACTACCACTATGCACACACGTACAAACGATCGTGTCCTTCGAGCCACGAAAAAACAATCATTTTTTACGCGCTTCCAACGGCATCACGCACGCGGCAGCCATGTTTGATACAGTCTAATGTAGCGACGGTTTGCGCATGCGTACAATCATGGCGTGCGCACCCCTCGATTCTGCTTATCGTATACGTCGACGTCATTACCATCAGCTATTTTTTCTGATCTCAATGTCTCAATTAATATTGCATGATCTTAAGTGTCGTGACGAATGCTTAAAAATATAATACAGTATTAGTACGAACATTCCTTCTATTTAAGATTTGGTTGTAACAATTATTTTAAGGCGTTCAGCTAAATGATTTTACACTTTAGTTTAGAACATTTTACTTATGTTCACATCAGTATCAATTAAACTTTATATATTTGTATACAAGGGAAAAATGATAAATGTTAGGAAAAATTCGGTAGGCAGTAAATATATCAAACGAAAAAAGAGTGCGAATACATTTATAATTATAAATGAATTATAGACTTCTCAAAAATTTTTCACTACACAAAGAAATACGAACGTATATATCTAGTAAATCTGTATTCTACTTAAATGAAAATATATCGTTTTAAAATGAGGGATACTTATACATACAAAACTATAAAATACACTGTTGTGTTTAAGTACTTTTAAAATACATATGCCAGACAATATTTAAAATCTATCGATATCATAAAGAGAGGTAAGTGCATCGATTCTATTGTAAATCGAGAGTTCGAAATCGTTTTCAAGCATATGTGAATTTACATATGTAACAGTAACAGTTTTCAATATTTTCTATTTTTAATTGAGATGCGTGAGTATATATAAAATATTTAAAAAAAACATATACGTATGAATTCTTATCATTGTGAATTATAATTTGCCCCTTCCAGTTTCAACACTGACCATAGTTGATATCTATGCTGGAATTTACGGATGCAAATACAGACTACAATAAGTGACTATAACACACCGACTATACACTCAAATAACAATACACTCTATTACACTTTACTTTATTTTAATACTCTTTATAGTCGAAATTAAATCACCTGGGAGGTATGTAGGTTTGATTGGATATGAGGTACATATCATTTTGCTATTGGTCGAAGTGACAATGCCAACAAATCAGATTATGAACAAGCAGGGTCTCCTCTTACCCCTATCTTGTATGTACCGCGTGACTTCTTTCTGTGCATGTATATGCTGTATAAAGATATGAAGCTGCAGAAATGTGCAACAAACACACATGCATACACACATAATATATATACATATAGCTGTCCATCACACGATTACTCTACCGACTTTATCTATGATGCATGGTGATCATTCGCCGTGAAATTCTTCATAGAGCGAAACAATATTCGTAGACACGTGCCCTAGTAAAAAGGGTTAAATGTATATGTTATATTTGCAAGTAATTGGTGCTCAATCTTTGTTACGTACGAAAAATGGCGAAAATTTTTACGCCGACGAATCAAATAAGATTAACTAATGTGGCTGTGGTGCGGATGAAAAAGGCAGGGAAACGATTTGAAATTGCCTGTTATAGAAATAAAGTTGTTTCATGGAGAAATAAATTGTAAGTTTTAAATTATCTACTGAAACAAAAATTTGCGTTATGTTATTAATAGGTTTTTTTCACGTAGTCTAACCTATAAACTAGGAAATATTTTTAGCAACTTACGTATCACGATCTTGAATCTCATTTGTAATTACTATAGCTTTACTATATTTCAGAGAAAAAGATATTGACGAAGTTCTACAAACACACACAGTTTTTATAAATGTTTCAAAAGGACAAGTTGCAAAGAAAGAAGACCTTGTGAAAGCTTTTGGTACGGATAATCAAACTGAAATTTGTAAAGAAATTCTTACCAAAGGAGAACTACAAGTTTCAGATAAAGAAAGACATTCTGCCCTAGATTCTATGTTTAAAGATATTGCAACGAATGTTGCTGATAAATGTGTAAATCCAGAAACCAAACGCCCGTACACAGTAACAATGATAGAGAAAGCTATGAAGGATGTTCATTTTTCTGTTAAACCAAATCGAAATGCTAAACAGCAAGCTTTAGATGTTATTCCTCAATTAAAACTTATAATGCCATTAGAACGAGCTCAAATGAGATTGAGAATTCAAATATCTAACAAAGAGGCAAGAAAAACAAGAGATAAAATAGCTAAACTAGCTACGAAATTAGAAAATGAGAATTGGGATAGTGGAACATTAAACTTAATATGCCTAATCGATCCTGGCCAATACAGAGAAATAGATGAACTGGTGAGGTCTGAAACAAAGGGATCTGGATTTCTAGAATTACAAAATTTAAAGGAAGTTATTGAAGGAGATGAAATTTTAGAATAAATTATAAATCCATTTAAATATTGTTATTTGTAATAATTCATGACCTTCTACACTTTTAATAAATTTAATTTCTTTATAATATTTATCATTTTATTCAAGTATACATTTATTTACAATTATTATAATACCTTATATACGTATGAAATAAAATTCAGTACAAAATATTAAATGTATATCTAAGTAATCAATGGAGTGTACAAAAATAGTATAATTTATAATTATTTAAAGGTATTAATAAGGAAATTATCTAAACAGACAACGATATATATCTCAATGTAATTAACTGTGAAAATTTAATGAAATCAATAGAATGAGATTATTTTCATTGATGATTATTTTTTAGACAACAATATTTAAGGTGATATGATATTGACATTACAATTGAAGGCTGCATCTTACTCTTATAATTTATTAAAAAAATTTATGTAATTGTTACTTCATACAGAACATAATTGTTATATACAGTTTTTATATAATAGTATAACAATACAATAAGTAACTGACACATGTAACTTATTTAAAAATTATTTACATCTCACTAATGCATTGAAAATATATCTGACCATAATATATTATTGAAAATTTCTGCATAGATATTCAATCTGTATTATTTCTCAATGAAACATTACTGTGTCAATTATGATGCTTATGATATATCATCACATTTACTTGTCATTAAGTTCCGCTCTAGGAATATATATATTTTCTGTACGTTGATCACATTTTGCTGCAATACGTGATGTTGTTAGTAAAAAATTTTGTAATTTATTTAAATATATTTGTGCTTCTTTATTCAATAAACCATCTTGAACCAGTGATGCAACATTTCTTTCTACACGTTTACATATTGCCTTTGCTGAATGTAGAGTAGAACAAGCCTTACCACCACCCTATTACAAATTTATGAGATCAAATATAAATACATAATATTTTAACAAATCATGTTATTGCTAAAGCTGTTGCTATTGTAAAATTTTAACATCCATTGAAATCATGATTTTAATTTAAAAAATCATAATACAGTGTTTTAAAGAAAAAAATGCTAAGTAGAACGCAATGCAATCCCCTTTCTTTAATCTACCGACAACATGATTCATTAAAAAAATAATATAATTATTTGAATATTAATGTAAATGTAAAAATATTTTGTTTTTACCGGAATGATATAAGTTTCCTGAGGTGGCAATTGATTGGCATATTCTGATATCCATTCTTCCAAATCACTAATATGTTTACTTTCAAAGGATTTGCTTTCTCCAGGCATCGATTTTGATATAGCATGGCTTAAATCGAATAAAATCATTTGCACCCTTTTCAATTTATCAACATATGGATGCTCAACTTTTCCATCACTTGCAAATTCTCGTGCTAGCCCTATTTGTGCCAATAACTCTTCAGTTGAAACAAGTGCATTGAATGTCACATCATTTTTTACATTTAAATCTACATCTGCACTCATAGTCCTTGTATCATCATCTTGCGTGGAAGTATCCTTTCTTGTCAATTTGGATGTCGAACTGCTACTGTAATTTAATAGTCAAAGATTAATTTTATTTAGAGACTATATACTTGTATAAATTATCAACAATTATATTATAATAAATATTTAAAATAATAGTAATCAATGTTACTTAACAATAAATAATCTACTAAGTATTTATTATTAAATTGTAAATATAACAATATTATACCAATAGAATTTCAGCTTTTTAAAGTATATTACATTTTTTGAACTCAATTAATATTTATACATACAATACAAATCAATGAATGTCTATAAAAATTAGAAGTTCTCTTCATATTATTAATTTGTTAACCATAAGTACGCATACATATTTTATAAAACATTTAACATCATGAATTAGTTACACCATACATTTTATTATTTAGTATAATATCTTCAACTATGACAAATAAATTATAAATATCTTACTTTGCTTTTTATATTGCTTACATTTTAAAATAATTTTGGTCAAAAGAAATTATGAATTCTACAGTGATATTCATAAGTTATAAAATCAATTTACTATTTTTTCACTGGAAAGAAAAGAAAAAAAGTATAACAAATAAAGTAATTTGTAAAATTGTCAGAAAATTTTGTATTCCTCTTAGAAATTAAAATATTTGACGTTTATCTTCATTGTGAACCATTAAATTACAGTAATAACAACATATGCAATTTCCAAAATGCAAAAGATTGTGATATAATATGAGTATTATGTAAAATAAAAAGTTTAAGAGGAAATAAAGAAATACCGGTAAAATAAAATAAATAATAATCTATAGTACAGCTCCAAGTGCTAAAGAGTGACACAATCTTGACATTTAAATTTCAATAAAAATATTTAAGATCGATATGACAAACATTATTGTAAAAACAATATTTTACACATTCAGATTACTTTGACCAAGAAGTGCTACGGAAAATATAAAATGAAATTTAGGTTATATCAATCTCACCATGTACCTATTTCGTAAAGACACCTGCATTCCAACTTTATACATTAAAAGTGGTTTTCTCCATACACTTTTAACTACTTCCATTTTGTTACAAGTAGAATGTAATTATGCCAACTCACTTCTTGTAAATATTCAATTTTGATTGTAGCAAAAGTTACAATTTACAATCTCTAAGAAGTTTTGAGATCATGCTGCTAGTAGCCTAGTAGTAGCCTGCTATGCAAAACATGCGCACTGTTACACACCATTTTATTTGTTTCAAACAATTTTAATCAACATATAGTATAGATCAGTTAACCATTTCTAACTGAATATATATATATAAAGAGAGAGAGAAATAAAATTTCTAATTATATGAAGTAATTTTTCAATTAAAAAAGTAATGGGATACTAAAAGATAATCGTAAATTAAAGAAATCGAAATTTTCATATAAAGGGTAGTCTGTCTAAATATCTCCTCTAATTGTGAGGCTACAATAAATATTTCGAATGCTATTTGAATGGTTTAAAAAATCATTGTATTGAAAAAATATTCTTTTTTCTAAAGTAAACTTTTTTGGACTTTATAAGGTTATTGATGTTTTTGTGTATACACATACAATTTTTTATATCATCGCGCAGTTGATGAAAGAATACGTCCTGATATTGTATTATACATTATACGACCCTAAAATGACTTTTGAGTTCAAAAAGACTTCAGACTTTACAGAAAAAGATATCGTCGGGAATTTGTAGGTATACGAGTAAGTTAACATGTTCACTGACACAAAACCCTGTTATGATATTTGTAATACGTTTTTACAAACCTATTTCTTAAACTGTCATTCCAATAGATGTTCGAATGGTGCGCCTCCGCATTTTTTGAAACGTAGAATAAGACTTCCTGACCCTCACAAATTTTAAATACAAAATTTTTAAATTGTTGTATTGCACATACTGGATGTGTAGCATGGCCAACACGCTTACACCTGTGAATTATTTCTTATGGAGACATTTAAAAAGAATTGTTTATTGTGAACAGCCAACAACGCCAGAGAACATGAAAGATAGAATAATGATAGTTTTTACTGTAATTAATCCCACAATATTTAAAAAGACCAAAGAATCACTTGTATATGTATATATACAAGTAGAAGAAAAGTATTACAAGTTCGTAGAAAAGTATTACAAATTTCATAATGGGTTTCACGATAGTGAACATGTTTATTTACACTTACAGATTGCCGTGTGTCTTCTTCGTTTCTAAAATCACGAAACACAAAAACATTTCGTTTCCATTTAATTTTTGAACTCAAAGGTCATTTTAAGGTCATACAATGTACATATCTGAATGCATTTTAGCATCAGCTACATGATGCAATAAAGAATTACACAATTATATGCACAAAAACATCGATAACCTTCTAAATTACGAAAATAATTACCTTAGAAAAAAAATTTCTTACAATACAATAACTTTTTCAAATCATTTAACAAGCATATCAGACATTTTAGGTATTTCCACAATTAGAGATATTATATGTATATAGAGGTATAGATTATACAATATACAACATAAAGTAAATAAGCATTGTACATACTATGTTTATGTATACTTTGAATAACATGTAGTACATTAAATACTTATATCAATATTTTATGTATACTTACATCAATAATAATATTTTATAATTTTATTTTATATATTATATATTATAGTAGAACTAACAATATAATATGAAATTATATTATAATATATAATTCATGATTATAAACGTTAAATTGTAATTTGTACAAGTTTGTATATTACACAAATGTTTCATGAAACTTAATAAAATATACAACAATATTAAAAATTATAAATTAAAATATGAAATAACTATTACTCTTAAATAAGAAATTATTAGTTTGTATAAAATACATATTGGAATGAATAAATAAGTATTATAGCTTTTCGTATAAAAAATAATCGAATCAGAGAACAAATGAAACCAACAAATAAAACAAACTAAAAGAACAATGATTTTAACTTATATACATTGTATATTCACGCCATTCTAAAGGAATATGATAAATATATCATTTATCATTTACAAAAATGAATGATCATTTTTAAATTTATTCATTCTAAATTTAAATTTATTCATTTTAATTATCATTTTATGGCTTCTGGAATTTTATTTTGCTTTTATTATTTATCAATTTATAATTGGAGTATATTTTTGCTTACATTTTTTATCTGTTCACAATAATATTGTGTTGTTTACATTTCTAGTCACCTTCATTCATTTTTTCTTGCAATATTTGGTAATAACTTGCCTAAAAAAAGCAATTGTTGAAATTATTTCACTTTCAAATTATTTGTTGACAAAACTGTCTCACCTTAAGTGTGGTAAACATAATTCCATGTTCTCCATTCCATAAAGAAGGCTTCATAAAATCTTCTATAAATCGTATTTCACTGCCTAGTTTTAATATACTAGCCCGTATAACAACATAGCAAAAAACAGGAAATAGTTCATCCATTGTCCACAAATATGTGGAACCCACTTCTCTTTGTGCTATCTAAAAAAAACTGGGTATAGAATTTTTTTAAATATTATAATGCATAATTACAAATTCACTTACTTGTGTCATTATTTCAAATGTATTTTTAACAACTAACAACTTTTCTATTGGACAAAATGTAGTTTTTAATTGTTGCAATATCTCTACTGCTTCATTGAAACATGATTTCATTTGAAATTGCAATCCGTTTTCAGTCATATTTATTAAATGTCCATTCTTCCAAAATTTTCTATAATTTTAGTAATTAATTTAAATTCAACGATAACAGATTTTATTTTTCAATACAAGCACTACTTAAGTACTTACTGATCGATATCCAGAAAAGCCATTAATGTCATATCTGGTTGTTTATTCCACTTTATTAGTCTCTTCTTATAGGCTTTATCCTCTTCCGCATTATATAGGTCGTATAATATAAATAATACAGACTGCACTCGGGGTAATATTATTGGATGTATTATAGAAATCATATCTATAGTCTCTCTAATGAAGTAATGTAAAAAGAATAATAATTTTACATGAATATTCCTAGTATAGAGACTTTATACATAAATAATTACCAAACTGTAGATATTTAGTTACACTATTGCATTTAACTAATTATAGTTATAATTTAATTATTTCTATGAAATATAAATTGAATTGCATTTTTTATACTATATTGCTAAAGCTTTACTAATAATTATGTGAAAGCAGCATACCCTTCTCCGTTTTCTGCTTCCAAGAAAATCTCTGTTCCATTAGGTGGTAATGTTGGAAATAGTAACGTAATTATTTCATATATTCTTAATGTAATGCTGTGAAGTTCAGATATAGCATGCTCGAGCAAAAGAGGATGAACTCTAACACCACCATATGCAGTTGTGTACACAGTAGAAATGTTTGTAAAAAGAATACCTAATGGATGATGTTGACATTCAAAAGCTTTTGTTAGGTATGTATAAATATTTTTATAATTTTCATAAGTTAACTTTTTTTCCCGAAAACTCGGAATTTTATTTAATTCATCAGTAATTTTGTCATTCGTATCGTTAGTAATTGATGCATGTAACGAGACTCTATTTTTACGTAATATCTTTTGACAAGATTTAGTCATTATGCTGGCAACATTTTGCCAAGCATCTTGCGCTTTCAAATATTTGTCTACATTTGTAGTTTTAGAATCTGCTTCAGCTATACCAAGTTGTTGATAACATTGTTTAAATATGGCTTTCCATTTTTGATCTGGAGGTACACATAACTTTCCAAATGAGCTATAATAACATAATGATAAATCACTTCTTATAAATCCAAATATTCAATGTCCTATAAATCATATACCTTGGTTTTGAATTAGTTTGTACATGTTCATCACGGCTTGATAAATGTAATGTTGCAACAACTTGTATACCTTCACTCCATACTCCATTTATATGACCTTCTAATTGCTCACCATTTCGAAAGGTTAATGTACCTTTTCCACAAAATACACCAGCTGATTTAAATTCACCTTCATAATGTGTACCATCTTCAAATATCATGACTCCATGACCCTTGAATTAAGTAATATAATTGCTTTAATGTTTCTAGAAATGTGTATTCTTATGTATAAAAAAAATGTTAATCTTTAAAAATTCTACCGTTAGGGCATCTTGTGTAAAAACTCCTTCATAATATATACCATCTAAAGTTACAATTGCTCCACTACCATGTTTCATATCATTACTCCAAGACCCCAAATATTTTTCACCTATAATAACATTGTATTACTTAATGAATCAGTAATTATTAACATGCTTACATCGACAGATGTTTATTGTAACCTAATTATGAATTCTATGTTCAATAGACAATTACAAGAGAAATATATGCAATAAAATTAAAGAACATTTCTATGATTGACATTATTCTTTTGTATTAATACCAGGTGTGGCGGTTAATAATTCTTAATTTTTGTCAGAGGTGGTACTGCGAATGTAAACATGGTTGATATAAATGTTTCGTATGTCATTACTCTTTGAAACAAAATAGTTGTTTGTATAATTCCACGTGAAAAAAAGTTGTTTTTCATGCAGTAAACATGACGAGTTACGAGCCAGATAAAGAGCATTTGCGGCACGTGTTGCTTTTTTTGTTCAACCTAAAGAAAAACGCGTGTGAGAATCGACGCATTCTCGTAGAAGCTTATAGTGACAATATCCTAACCCAAGACGCTTGCGTGCGATGGTTTAGAAGATTTAAAAGTGGTGATTTCGACTTGAAGGATAAAGAACGTCCTGGTCAACCGAAAAAATTTGATGATGCCGAATTACGAGCATTGCTGGACGAGGACAGTGCCCAAACTCAACAACGAATGGCAGAGAGGTTGAACGTTGGTCGCCATACGATTTGTGATCGTCTGCATGCCATGGGAAAAATTCAAAAGGCGGGAAAATGGGTACCTCATCAGCTGAATGACAGACAGATGGATAGGCGTAAAGCAATGTGTGAAATGCTCTCTCGGCAGGAACAAAAAAGTTTTTTGCATCAGATTGTAACTGGAGACGAAAAATGGATCTATCTGGAAAACCCAAAACGTAAAAGATCGTGGGTAGACCCGGGACAACCGGCAACGTCTACCCCAAAACCGAATCGCTTTGGAAAAAAAATTATGTTATGCATTTGGTGGGATCAAAAAGGGGTCGTATACCATGAGCTTTTGAAACCGGGTGAAACAGTCAACACCGATCGCTACCAACAACAAATGGTCAATCTGAAGCGGGCATTGGACGAAAAGCGACCGGAATGGGCCTCAAGACACGCGAAGGTGATATTGCAGCACGACAACGCCCCCTCGCACACAGCAAAATCGGTAAAAGACACCGTTTCTTCGTTTGGCTGGGAACTTTTGCCCCACCCGCCATACTCACTGGACCTGGCGCCATCTGATTACTATCTGTTTTCATCAATGTCCCATGCACTATCTACGAAACACTTCAAAAATTACGAAGATGTCGCAAAATGGCTTGAAGACTGGACCGCTTCAAAAGACGAACAATTTTTTTGGAAGGGCATCCACAAATTGCGAGAGAGGTGGGAAAAATGTGTAGTTAACGATGGCGCATACTTTGAATGAACGGTTTTTCCACTTGGTTACCTAAATAATGTGTTTTTTCTTCTCAAAAATTAAGAATTATTAACCGCCACACCTGGTATAATTATATAAGAACTGGTTTTAAAATTGAATGTGTACTATTTCTTTTTTAAAACAATTAAAAATTTTAGTATATTTGCAAAGTTCTATTATACATACTGTACCTGCCACAATGTCATCCATAATTCCGTAACCTTGCTTGACACCTGCTTCCCACTCTCCAATGTAAACTGATGCCACACAAGATGTGAAGTAACCTTCTTTTTTAATACCATGACCATGTGGTAATCCATCCTTGAAATATCCTTCATAAAAGTCACCATTACTGTATCTAAAAAATCCATTATGTTTTACCTTCAATATTTCTTTATAAATAAATAGATACACTGCGATTATAATATTATTTATTTAGTAAACTGACTTCAAGGTGCCATATCCAGTTTGTTGACCATCTTTCCATTGTCCGTCATATGTACTGTGTGCTGGGATTTCCATTTTACCAGTACCATGAAAAACACCCTTATAAAACTGTCCTGTATATACACGACCATCAGGCCAATCTAATTTCCCAAAACCATGTGGTTTTCCATTTAGCCAATTTCCTATAAATGAATATATGTAATATTTCATTTTAACAATAGAGAACTATACATTTTTATGAAAAGAAATACATAATCTGCAATATATACTTAGCCAGCAAATATGGACAAGCAATAAGAACACTAGGGGAACTGATTAGCTTCTTCAGAGAGGCAAACTCTGCCTTAATAATAATGGGAGGTGACTTCAATGCTAAAAGTGGAACAAACAACCAAGTGGATGAATTTGTCAAGGTTATATTTATAGAAGACCAGTCCAGAGACAAAATAATCAAAAAATCAGAAAGAATACTATTTAAAACCATGGAAGAAGAAAGTATGATTGTATTCACTGGCAGATGTAACTGAGGCAAGAAATCACAGAATTAGTAACTCCTGTTATAGCCAAATTTACAAAAATATAAAAAATATGATAATATTAAAGTAATGAAAAAAATTATATGGAAGTTGATAATAGTCAAGGACTAATCATATAATAAATGTGAACTTGCAAAAACTAGAGAACGGAGGACATATTCTTATAGCTTGCCCTATTTATAAGGAAATTCGACCATCCTCGCCAAAATATAACAACTTCAACTGCTAATAATGAAAAACGAAAGGTAGCTATAGGAAAGCTAGCATGAAGTTGAGAGTTTTCTGCATGGAAAAGTGAAACAAGAAACCAATAAAGTATGGTGCAATTAACGTCGGGAATCAGATAGAAATAAATACTACCAAGTTAAGTTACATTAGAAATATCAGAGATTTGAGGTTTACGACTTGGCATTATACCAATTTCCAAGGAAGTATTTAGTATTTTTGATGCCCAGATGAAGTGAGCTAGAAAGCTTGTAAAACGTCAGGGAAATAATTCCACCGACATGCGGCTTACATCCGAAAGTCTCAACAATAAAAACTGCATATTAGAAATAATTCTAAGTACGTGCAATACTATTATGTGCCAAGGATTGTAATAGGTCTATGGCCTCAAAGCAATAAGTAAATAAAATTTAATTTAATGTTACCTATCAATGTTTGTGCGTATAGATAATTCATCACATTATTCAAAAAAAAGTTTGTTGTAAATAAAAGAAAAAATATTATGGAAAATTTCTTATCTTGTTATAATTGTAAGAGTTAACAAATATGATGATTACCCACTTATAATCTTCTTTAAATGACTTTATAATTTGAATTAAATTGTTTAAATAACTTACGAACCTACATATTTTGCTTGTTTGTAAAGATTATGTTTGGTAAAAGTAAAAGAGCTAGAACGTGCTATTGGTGGTTCATGTCCAACAATTTTTTGTAGAGTAGATTTTATAGCATTTTGCAAAGCATGTAGCCATTCATTACGCTTGCAGGGTGTTTCAGTATACAAAACAAATGTATCTTCTGGGGCTTTTACTAATATAGCATTCTGAAATCATAAATCTTATCAATGTAAACAGAATTGAATGCTTTGAAATCTAGTTGTACTTACCTGCACTGTTTCAGAATCTGGTAAAATTGCTACCCATAAGGTTTTAAGTGGATAAATTGTATGAGTTGTTCCAGTAACATGAATGAATATGTCAGTCAACAAAGCAAACCAATGAGTGGAAAAGAATCTAGAATTAGACATTGCTATGGGATGTGTTCTTGATTCTCTTATAAGTCTCCTATTAGGAGATCTTAAAATTTCTCCCAATTTACCAGAACTATCCCAAAACAACTTAGTTGCTATAGCTTCCTTTTGTCGCCTTTCTTGTTCTTCACATATTTGTTCCCATTTTATTAGAGCATCTTGAAGTCGTTCTACACCCATTCCTGCATCACTACATGTTATCAGATTCTGAATCATATTTTTATATCTGTATATACATAATATTTATTAATACATAAAGATAGAAGTAATGTATCTCGATGTAAGTAATTTACATTTATAAATATTCACCTTTTCATATTATCCAATGGATACTTTAATGCCATATCAAATTCATTTTGAAAATTTTTTTTTTCTATACTTTTCCATTTGTCAGCAAATAAATTTGTTATCACTCGTGGTACTTCAATTATTTTTGCGATGTATGTAAAGCCATTTAGGCAAATTACATCACATATTGCATTTAAGTAATATTTATACACAGTGATATATTCGTCAACATTAGCAACAGCTACTACTTCATATGCTTCACCAATGTGATTGAAATAGTTCCATAGACTAATGACATTTAATACAGTGAAACTTAGTAGTTCTGTATAACATTTACATAATGTTTCATAAACATTCAATTCTTGCATAGCACCTCCCTTCTTTTGCAATGGTTTGATTAAATTTTTAAAGATAATCAATATCTTTTCCAAATAAATTTGATCATCTATCAAATCTTGAGAAATATTTCTTTCAGTTTCATTTATCACAGAACAACAGCTATATTCTCCTGAACCAAATATATCAGTTACACTATAATCATCACATATTTCAATATCAAGATGAAACATGTCTCCAATTTTACTGAAATCGTCATAATAAATTTGAATTAATAAATAGAACTATATTACTAGTGTAGCTTACAATCGAATTATCATGAAATTACCTTGACTTTCCAATAAAATATAAACCATGATGCATCAAGATCAAACTATGATAGCTGCCAGAGGCTATATCTTTTGCTCTTTCAGTTGATGATAAATTAGTAGAAAATAATTGAGGTGCACTTTGACAAGTATTTGACTCTAATGTCACTTGTTTACAATTATTTCTTCCCCAAGCAAAGGCTCTTCCATCCAATGTTAAAGCCAGAATGTGATATGCACCACACGTAATTTTTCTAAGACCAACATTGCTTAGTTTTGCAACTAGAATAGGTCGTAAGCGATTTATAGTATCTCCTGTTCCTAATTGTCCAAATTCAATATCACCCCATGTCCATAGTTCTGTTGACAAAATGTTACTACCCGCATCTGTTAATGTATTAATCTTTTCATTTAAATCTTGTTGAGATAATTCATGCTCTGAAGTGCCATTACTTGATGACCATGGAAATTCTTCACATCGTAAACTTAATATTGAACTATTATTGGCATGTTCTGAACATTCTTCTCCCTGTTCTATTATATGTTCACCAATATCAATTTTTAATTCATTAATGTCTGAACTTCCACTCATATGTTTAGATAATGTAACAACTTTATCACCTACATTTTTTACACCTTCGTATACCAAATTAGCTACGTTAGAAACATTTTGTTTGATTAGTCCTGTTGGTGTTTCAATATTTTCCATAGGTGTGTCTTCTTTAATGCTTCCATAAGAAGAAACCCAGGATAATTGTTTAGTTAGAAACTGTTTTGCAGCTTCTGTTTTTATAAAAATAACATTTTTTTTTGCTTCTTTATCAGAGTTTGTAGTACTATTAGAACTTTTTTCTTCATTCCCACCTATCTTAGAAATTTGTTCTATTTTAATAGCATCAGTAGGAGATGCCAAATCATATTCTTTACTAGTAACTGATAAAGCACTAGTAGAGATGGTTGAGTGTCCATCGCTAAAATGTTGGGCATATAATCCAGCTGGACAAGTATCTGATGATGTCATACTTGTATCCCTTAATAACATAGTATCAAGACATTGAGGACATGAATCAATAAAAACATTTTCTTTTAAATCACCTTCACTATCAGAATCATCTTTTACAGCTTTCAGTGATTTCTTTGCAGCGACTACATTGAAATTAAAACCACATGAAACAGTGGAAATGGTTCTACCCTCGAAAAATTTAACCTTTTTAGGCTCTATGCTATTAATATCTATCTGTGGCTGATTGCCACTAGCCCAAAGTTCACCTTCTTGAGTTATAAATAATGCTGCTTGATCATTCACTGCTATCGAAGTTATTGTAAGAAATACAATTTCTTGTTCACATCTGTAATAATATTAATGATTCTGATATGCATATATATCATTCTAATCTGTATTCTATAGATAAAGAATAAAAGAGTAAATAAAAATTTGAATCATACCCATGGCTACATTTGACTTCTTCTTTTAGAATTATCGTTTCTATCACACTCATATCTTGAGGATTTATTTTCAAAACGTATCCATTGGTATCTACAATAAATAAATGCTCCGAATTGGATGCTATGTCAACCACATCAAATGGAGCAGTTTTGAAAATTAATGTTGGAGCATTGTTACCCACAACTGACACTTCTCCATGATATAAATTATTTGAGGTAGTTATTACAAAAATATGATCTTTAATAGAAACCAATTTGCAAATAATGCCATTAGGTTTGTCACTAAATGTGAATGATATTTTATCAATACCTCTCCATAGTTGCATATGTTTTTGCATTTTGTGAAGTATTTGATAAACTAGTTTTCATAACATATCTTATAAGATAATAATGTTAGTCAACAACGTTTTTGTCATGTAATTTGTGACTGACTTTGTTCCAATAAAGATTGTAGTATTTGCACTAAATAGAATTTACATACTGACATGATTAAATTAATGACTTCCTTGTTATAGTTTATTGGTTAACTATGTGAAAATTATTCGGCAGCTCGAACTGACACTTGACAATCGATATGTACATAGTGCCTATATTCATAAACGGCATTCAGGGACTTCACATCAGCAACCAGTGTTGTAAGATTTGTAGAAACTCCGTCTCGGTGCATTCAACAAAGGAGCGACGAACTTTTCGTAACATGGCGAAAGTAAGCAGACTAAAGTAAAGAGTACTACTCTTACGCACTTCTAAGCAGCAGCTTGATCCGTTAGCGAGGATCAATATAGAAATTTTTATTGCTCTGATTGGCTGAAGCCTCTCCGCTGAGACAGAATCGACTGCGGATTGGATACGTAGTAAGACACTAGGAATGTATCCGCCAACATAGGGAGTAAGAAAAGCGTACAGGAGTAATATATCCCAATTATTTTGTAAATATTGTTACGCGTTTTCTGCGAACGCCGCGGCATCACGTTTATCTAATACAGGAAGCACAACTTTTAACAATGAACAACTGTAACAGAATGTAACGGCTTAATCGATCAGTTAACTGACTAGTTCGCTCGGCAGACAGATTTCTATTCCGTCTTTTTAACTGACTGTCGATTCAACGCTTCCGTGACAACCCCAAACTTCTTATATTTCCTTAAGGGTTGTTCACCGTGAAGTAGAATTTTTCATTACAGCGACTCCACATGAGCAACCACCGTAACAATATAATGAAAATTTGTTTGAAAAAGTCTTTTAAATTACGTCGCGATACAGTTACTTCTAATTCATTCGTCGCACTAAACGTCCAAGGAGTTTTACATGACGGAACAAAAAAATCAGATCAATACAATTTAATTATATGTATATTGTATAATATTCTTACAAATATTTGGGTTACATATATTAATATTTCCTTCATCGACCAAACCTTGAAAGTCTTTACCAGATTGCGAGCTTCTCGATGACGTTTTTAACAAGTTCGCTTGTGACTGTTCTTTAGAAGATTGCTACGCTTCTTATTCCTAAATGTAACGTAACAACCAGCAGTATAAATTTTAATTAGACAAAATATCCAAACAGTGTCGTAAAAAATAAAAAGATCCGCAAAAGAAAGGAGTTTAACAGCGATACCCTTTACGGTTTTTTTTACTGGAAGAAGAGCGAACAAACCAGTTCCGCGTGTCAACACATTCTAATGTGAACTGACAGCGATCTCCACTGGTTTTTAAGAACCAATGACAGAGATGATATTATGTTGACCACGAACGCAACTTATACCTTACAAGTACGTTTGCGTTCTCCCGTTAAACCCACTGATTTTGTGTTCTAATTAATTTGCTTATATACAAATACATCGTATCGCGACAATTAGCGAGAACTCGACGTGTGGAGCCCTCTATGAAGAAATGTTTGGATTAAAACTGAGATATCCTAAATAGTTTCCCGATGTAAATGTTTACTGATATTATTTCTGGTAAATTTGTCGATGATTTTGCTCGCTTATTTATAAACGAAAAATCAGTAAACAATTGACAACAATCGCTGAATCAACTTTTTCGAAATTAGCGAGCGAATCGTGGTTTGCTCGAAATGGATCTATGAATTATGCTACCGGTATTCATAATTTGAATTGCGCAAACTTAAGGTTGTTTATGACATAGATAATACATTTTAGAAATTCGGCAAACGATGCACGGTTTTAGAGATCATAGCGAGCTTTTAACGGAATCTGCAAGTATTAGTCGTAAAAAAGGCACGCCAAGTTTCTGAAAGGGGAGGAACTTCGAAAAATGAATGGTACAGTATCTGTGCAGAGGATAATTATCTTTTTGCTACGCAAAGATGAAGTGAAGTTATAGCGACTTATAAAATATTTAGGCACATCTAACGTTGTTATTCATTTCCAGAAGACATCAACATAGATATTACCCAAACATTTGTATCCTTTGAACAAAGCATTAGATAACGATATGGTCGAGGATATCCTCTTAAACAATTTTAAAGTCGTTGTAATATAACGTTTGAAGTGCACCAGCCAATTATGTTACAAATGACAATTACAATCTTATACCCAATAACTTAACGTAACGAAATATTTTCATGAAATATTCTGTATTATGAATTTCATTAGAAATATGCTATATAGTTAAATGAAAGCAATTATTTTCGAATAATTCAAGTAATTTGTCATATAAAGGCAGTCTGTTCATATTTCTTTTTAGTATTTGTGTCCAATAAGTTAAATTCTTAAAAATTCATTATCAACAACTTAGTTATTTTGCTTTGTATACAATCGTGAGACGTTTTCAAATGTTTGTATTCAATACCTTCTGTTACGAGCACATAATTTGCGTACTGTTATGGGGTACCCCAAACATTTATCGTAAGTCACCGATTAGGCTGACCTGTGTGTCATTTTCGCCAAAACATTGCGTCACCAAAAGCATGAGTCATGCTTTACCCCCTTTTCAGCCTAGAAACTACATCGGGTCTAGGTGACCAAAGTCCGATGACTCCTATTGTGCGAGGGTAGAAAAGTGCATGTTTCGCCAAAGTTTTTTGTAAAACCCCGTTTGTGGCTTATTCCGATCAAAAACTCTAACCATCCAGCAGGGAAGACTATGGAGTCTCGAGCGTTCCTTTTCCTTCTCCTCACGGCATAACAGAGGTATATATTTTTGTAAAATGTCAAATAATCGGGAATCAGGAACTAGCAGTACGCTATCTGTGGAGGAACAACTGAAGAAACTCGAATCAGATTATGCAGAATTATTAAGAGTATATGAGATAAGAGAAAAAAGAATGAGCGATTTAATATGTACCAAACGTGACGATAGGGCCGAGGAATATGAATCGGATCATTCACAGACTTTGGAAACGCGTAGAAGAATTTTTATCAGGGACGCCAAAAACACTAAGCGAGCTATGAAAATGATAGGCGAATTCGACGGGTTCAATAGGCCGGTTGAAG
>NC_135777.1:8175772-8185796 GCF_028453695.1 Augochlora pura
TAATTGTGAATAAAATGTTAACAAAGACTTCATCGGCAAGGCGAACCCTTCGCAACATTATGTTGTATAGCACTTATATCCTATTACATTCCCTTATATGTTCTTCTATCTATCTTACATCCTTGGATCTCATGTTGTGTCTCACTTACGTCCACTTACATCCCCTCATATCCTCTTCTATCTTTCTTATATCCTTGGATCTAATGTTCTATTTCCCTTTAATCTTAGGATATTATGTTATATCTCGCTTATATCCCATTACATCCCCTTATATCTTCTTCTATCTACTTCATATCCTTGGATATCATTTTTTATCTCACTTATATCAACGTACATCCCCTCATATCCTCTTCTATCTTTCTTATATCCGTGGATATTATGATGTATCTCACTTATAGCCTACTGCATCCACTTATATCTTTTTCTATCTATCTTCTATCCTTGGATGTCACTTTGTTTCTCACTTATATCCACATACATCCCCTCATATCCTGTTATATCTATCTTATATCATTGGATATTATGTTGAATTTAACTTATATCCACTTACATGCCCTCATATCCTGTTCTATCTTCCTTATATATATTTTAGGCTCAATTACGCACGAAAATGTCGTTTCACCTCGTGATATCGCTCATTCTTCAGGTGTTACATTGAAATTCAATGAAAACTAATATTTTCCACAAGAAAATACTATCCAATCAGTTGGTTCTTTCATTGCAACAGAGAAATCTAAACATTCGTCCATTTTCTTCACTAAATATGACGTTTTAGGCTTGATTATGCATGGAAACAACGTTTCAGCTCGTGATATCGCTGTTTCTGCAGGTGATACGTTGAAATTCAATGAAAACAAATATTTTGCACCGGAAAATACGATCGACTCAGTTGGTAATTACATTGCAGCAGAGAAATCTCAACATTCGTCCGTATTCTTCACTAAATATGACGGTTTAGGCTTGATTATGCATGAAAACGACGTTTGCGCTCGTGACATCGCTGATTCTGCAGCAAGAAGATTGGCAGAGAAATGTCTGAAAATGCGAACGCCCTCTGCGCAACTCGTTAGAGAATTCTCAATCTGTTTGTACGCAAATGGGGTTGTTGAATTTTGTGACAGCGCAGCCGGGCGGTCGCGTTCCGCGCGTACCGTGGAGATAAATAACGTCATCGTGGAGACTTTGGAGGCTTATGGCCCCCAAAGCCTACGGTAGTTGGGGCGCAACGTGCGGTAAGTTCTAGTTAATTGTGAATTGCATTTATAGCACACACTTTTTGATTGCTAATCTTGTTGGATATAAATTCGTCTACATTACGACCCATTCGACGATGCAACAAATTGTCCTGGATAAGCGGCTACATCCGTACAAATTAGCTCCTGTCCAAAGTTTGCATAAAGACGAAGCCCCCAAACGGATGGAATATTCAACGTGGCTGTTGGGGAAAATAGCACGGAATCCAGCATTCCACGAGTACATATTGTGGACAGACGAAGCTCTTTTCCCGAGAGAAAGCTGCTTCAATATCCACAATATGCACATGTGGAGTGTTGAGAATTCGCATGCGTTACGGCCAGGCAGAGAGCAGGTCCAATTTTCGGTAAATGTGTGGGCCGATATTTGCGGCAATTTCATTGTTAGGCCGTACATCCTACCCAACAGGTTGGTCGGTTCGGAGTACCATTCATTTCTGGAACATGTTCTTCGTTTCTAGAAGCAATTCAGCAGGGCATGTACTACCAAATGTATGGTGCGCCACCACATTATGCCACGAATGTGCGCACACATTTGCATGAAGCCTTACAAGACAGGTAGATTGGCCGTCTCGAACCTATTCGTGCCCCCCCCCCCCCCCCACCCCCGCCCGGTCACGTGTTTTAAATCCGCTTGATTTCTATTTCTGGAGTTCCCTCAAGGTAATTTTTACAATTCAGTTTCATAATTTTAATTTTTTAATTTTCAATTCTCATTTTCATTTGGTTTGCATTCGTATTTCATTTCATTTCAGACTGAGGTATACGAAACCCTGTCATCGATGCGGCTGATTTAGTCGCTCGAATTCATGGCACCGTCGCAAGTGTACGCCCGAAGACGCTTGCGGCAGTTCAGCGGCAATTACCTATCCAGGCGAGATAGTGTCTCGAAATGAACGGTGGACATTTCGAGCACCGAATTTGAATTTAATCGGCTCTTTTCAGGGCCACACGAAATAACGCTGGAAACTTCGGACATGTGTCAATTGTTGAATAATTCGTGATCAGTATGGAATAATAGTGCAGTGAAAGTGAAAGTTAGTGTAATTTGTGCCGTTCTACATAAGTGGATTACAACATTTATAACTGAATTGTTTAGTTTTTCATTAATAATATTTGGGAAATTTTTGGAATTAATAAGAAATTCATGAAATTCTTGTTCGGTGGTCGAACGCGGTTCAGAGGCGATACGCAGCCGTCTCTACCGTCAGCGAGGCGGGCTTCAGCCGGCTGGCTCGTATGCACGGCAGCACGAAATATCGTCCGTACGCAGCCAACTTTATTCGTTAATAACTCGTTAACAAAGTCGCGAATTGCATTTCGGCAAAGGAAAAGGTTACTTGAAATGACCTCAGGAACCCCCCATTTCCCGATGATAACATAATTACGGATCACCCTGTATATACAGGGTGTCCCGGAAATCGTAGTACAACCGGGCAGGGGATGATTCTGCATCAAAAAAGAAGAAAATATTTTGGTATTACATTTTTTCATCTGGTGCTCCGTTTTCGTCACAATCGACTTTAAAGTTCATTCAACTTGTAAACCATATTATACAATTTGCTTGTCGTGTATTTCACTGTTCTGCTTGTTTCTGTCCGGAGCAGTGTTTACAAACAGTGATAATTGTGCGGTTGAAACAATACAAGGTATGTCTACTAATTACTCATTTTTTATTCTTTTTTACAACTTACCATTACAATGCTACAATAATTGTTAAAAATGTTCTCCTCGCTGCTTCATACTGGACAGATAGTAAGTAGTTATCGCTTTTTAATTTTTCGAATGCCTCAGTAATATGTTTCAAATATGTAACATTTGAAATATCGTTCATGTTATAAACTTATTCTTTGATATGACTCGATATAAGTTGAACAAATTTTGAAGTCGATTATCACGAAAACGGAGCTCCGCATGAAAAAATGTTAAACCAAAATATTTTGCTTTTTTTTTTTATGAAGAATCACCCGGTCCCGGTAGTGCTACGATTTGTGGAACGCAAGATTTAGATAGAAGGATCTTGTTTAAATATCGAATAAAACGCGTTAATTTCGATAGGATATTAGCAGAAACGCGGAATCTAAAAATAAGATTCGAAATTAAAAAAGTTTTTCTTAGTATAATTACCGGACTCGGTCACCGCTATCGATGTGTCCTCGATACGGTGACTGTTAGGCCCAGAAAAACTTCGATGATAAAGCCGTTGGTATAAACAGGGGACAACTTGCAACGGACAAAGGCAAGTTCTACGGCACGTCCAAATTTGCTTTAATCAAAAAACGGAGTTGAGAGAGAGAAAAGAACGGCAGCTGGAACGGCGAGGATAATCCGCCGAACCTTGCCGAGGGTACGCGAAGGCGACCGAAGATAACGGCCGTTCGTCTCCGCGAAAACCCAAAAGAAAATAGTCTAGTTGCAACTGTCGGAACGTACAGTTCAATTATATAGTCAGATTCCGGCATTCAACGAGTATAGTTAACCCGGAAAGAATAGTCAGATTCGACATTCAACGGAAGAGTTGAATGTTCGATCTCTAGTTAAAACTAGTCGGTTTTATTCCGAAAAGTCTGCTGTGCGGTGTCACACGTCGAAAGGAGCGGTGCACCCGCGATATACTATCGCAGAGGAATGTATGGTATCATAGAATATTCCGTTTATTAAGTTTAAATAACTTACACGCTCGACTCGATCAGCACCATTGCTGCATCCGAGTCAGAGAGCGATTAAACTGCGATTAATAAGTCAGAAGCCAAGATACGGCCCAGTTTCGACCGCCCTGAACTGTTGGAGTGCGCGGGTGATCCTGTAGGTTCCTTGGACACTTGTTCTTGACTACGAGACGATTGTTAGTCTTGTCGCAATCAGTCTCGCGCCTTTTGATTGTAGTCCGCGGTTACCGCAACGAACTTTATCACGCCTAAGTGGGTTCCTTTGCGGGTCAGTTTCTAAGGGAAAGGACAATAATTGCGGCAACGCAGTCCCCCAGGTCGGCGTCAGGTCCACCCACCGCTTGCACTATGCAACGTGGCATGGTCTGGCACGTCGACCTGCTAAGCAGGGTTAATTGCGGTCTAGCACAACCTGCACCTGCTTAGCTGTTCGGGCTCCGGCGAGGCGAATTATGCTTCGCTCAACCAGATCTTGGCCACCAGAGGATTTCTGCAGGTCCTGGCCTCGAATCGGGTTGCTTCCTTGAGGCAGTGCACCTCGTCAAGGAAGTGAGAGCTCCGGATGAGGAACTGAAGAACCTCGGTACTCCCGGAAAACCTGCTGGAGATTTACGACCTCCAGTAGGCGAATGTTTCGGATCAAAAGTGCATTATAATAAGGAATCTCCACAGTGTCATTGGAAATCACCGTCTCTGTTTGGGTTTTGCCGATCGCAGGTATTTGCGAGACATCGGCTATCCTTGTTATTAGAATAGTGCAGACAACAGTTCGTTACGAGTACGTATTTACGAACGTGTCGCCGATCGCCATCCTTCTTTATCTAAAGGAAAACGTCGGCGGCAAAGAGCCTCGCCTGCTCGCTCGTTGGAAATAAACAGCTGAGCGGCGCGTGCTCTTTCCCTTTCTCTCGCGCTCTCGCTAAGACACGGGCATCGTGTACGAACAGCTGAGATCGACGAGGAGAGCAAAAATTCACCGACACTGACTAATTCGAATCCTATTTGGATTTATTATTCTGATTACAGACCACGTAAACCGAGGAGGAATTGACGTGCGAAGTCCCGTCCACAGGAAAAACTGTAGAGGCTTTTACGAGCCGAGGGCTAAGGCAGTCGTGCGTGACCGAGGTTTCGTTTAATGGTAGAATTGGGGGTATAAGGATTAAACAATTGCGGACGAGCCGACATCTGTTTCACCGTCGGGACCCACAATGATAGGAGAGTGTGGACGAGCCAATGTCTGTTTCACGACCGGGACCCACAGGAAGGTAACTCGTAGACGAGCCGACGTCTGTTTCACCGTCGGGACCTACGAGCCGGAATAAGGATGGAGGTGCGATAAAAGAATTGTGGACGAGCCAACGTCTGTTTCACCTTCGGGACCCACAATGATAGGAGAGTGTGGACGAGCCGATGTCTGTTTCACCACCGGTACCCACAGGAAGGTAACTCGTAGATGTGCCGACGTCTGTTTCACCGTCGGGGCCTACTAGCCGGAATAAGGATTAAGGAATAAAGAATATTTAGCCTCGTAACTCTTTAAATTGGTGTACCTCGAGCGGCAAAGGTACACCGTGGTGGATATGATACTAGCTACTGAACGAAATGGAATTTGCATAGAAATGAATTTAACTCTAGGTTAAATATAAAAATGACAAAATATATTACAAAAAGAAAACTGTTACAATTGTAGCTTGTGTAATCGCGGTACCTAAGTCCCGTGCTCTCGGTTTTGACGCACTGAGAAATGCGGGGGTTCGTACAGTCTGACAGTTTGACAAGAACTGCGCGTAGTCTCCTGCTGACTTTGGTTGCGTACTGCCCCCTGAGGGATGAAAACGCGGCCCTTTTATACCCCGAAATTCGGTGGAAATCTGGGGGTAGGAATGCGTCTACGTGGTTTTTTTGTGGAGTTTGATGCGTGGGAAACCGCGACGCTCGGGGCCTTCTGTTTATTGAAGACGCTCGGCGCCTCCTGTTTATCTAAAACGCGGCGGTCGCCGCCTAATGAGTCGCTGTAGGGGAGATTAGAATTTTCTGGGAATGGAAAGTTTGAAAAATGCACGGTACGACCGGGTTCGTATGTAACAAGGCAAAAATAAAGGAAACATTTATTTTACTCCTCGTGTTGGTTAATAAAAAACTCCTTAATCCCTCAGTTTCGGAACACGTTAGGGCTAACGAAAATCCTTAGCCATATCTAACAGATCTAAATACTCGCAGCACGCATTCTTACGATTTCTATGCCCGATTTCTTCTGTCAGTAATCTACTGTGGATGATTATTTTGTAGTCTTTAGATATAGGGATCAAAAAATTTGTTTCGAGATTATTTAGGTCCTAGCTCTCTAAATTGTTACATTTGGTTAGAAAATTATGTGTGCCAAATTTAGAATCCGCGTTGAGATGTAAAAATTTTGATGATTTCATTTAACTATCAACATAATTGTACTCCGTTATCTAAAACTTTCATGACTGAAAGACAATTTAGTAGATTAATAATGATAAAGCCACTTACCAAAATATGCACGAAAGCATTTGTGATTAAAAACTGTAACTACAAAATTTTTGTCCACATCAGTGCTTTTAAATTCGCTTTATAGGTTTCGATAATCGGTAATTATAAAAACGAACCGCAAAATTTGAATATTCTCATCTTTTCTTCCCAAATCATACATTTTGTGATTCCAAGCTGAGGAAAAATATAGGGCAATTTACTATAATATTTAGTCAAAAACAAAGTTAAAAACATTGAACGCTAAATTTACTGAGCAGGTCAAAATAACCAGTTTCATACTCTTCGTTTAAGCTTGTGCAAATCATATAAGCTCTTTCATAGGAAACAATCGAATTTAATGCAAGCATGTGTTACAATAGAAATGTAGACAGGGCATAGCCGATTAAGATGGTCAAAACTGCCCTTAGAGGTTTTTCAATGAGTCATATACCGTTCGATATCTGACCAATAAAATCTAATCTGTGCAAAATTTGAATCCTGTAACTTGTCCGTGGGGGTAGTTACAGGGTAAATTAGATTTCGCGGTTTTCCGGCATTTTTCCACCTTTAGCGGCTTTCTAAAATTTTGAAAAAAATATGGCTTATTTTGGACATCAAGCCGGATGTTATAGAACTTTTTCAGATTTTTCAGTTACAAGCTGTGATTATCAAAAATGAAAAACCCCCCAAAAATCAGAAAATTGAAGATTTCTCGAGAAGTAACATATTAGCTATTTTTATATTAATTCCCTGATAAGTTATTATCACGGCTCGTGTACTCAATTTTTCTCAGACTTTTTGCTCGCCTGCAACATTGTCAAAAAAAAATGAAAACCCAATGTGTCAATGTTTTTTGCTGTCAGAAACAAGCTACTTGTCTAGTTTACGGCAAGTGTGGATTAAGTAATTTTAAACGTTATTGCATAAAAACAAACAATTTTTTAACCCTGAAAGTGCGAATGAAGCGAGCAAAAAAATTATAAAATATAATTTCGAAATGTTTCCTATCATTACAACTCAATCGGTTAGCGGAATGGTTAGAGCGTACGATTTCGGTGTCGACAGTGCGACGAAACTCCGGACAAGTCCAAAAAGTACAACCACTTGAATGGGAATTATTATTGTCAAATATTAGTAAATCGTGAAATATAATATTAATAATAATAGCCAAATACGTACTGTACTTAAAACAATATAACATAATAAGTCATGAAATCTGCGATAGAGGGACATAATCTCAAAACACAAAGTACAAGTTCTCTAGTGGAACACAAAGACAATAAATACACGAATGTGACAGTAAAATCATTAAACAAAAAAGGACAGGCCCCATCACACCAAAACCCGGATAAATAATGCAAAACGTGCATTATGGGATACCGTGCAGCAATAAATATCAGGTACTTTCAAATGATGAATCGGATATGGATACTGATGCATCAGATGTCGCACAAGCTTCCAATAAAAGAACAAGGAAGGTTCGCAACAAAGAAGAGCCTGTACTGCAGAGAGAAAAGATAACCGTAACGAAGAAGCCACATCCATCGGCAATTCATGACAAAATAGCGGAATATGCAACGTTCGTCAGAATTCTGAAGAACACACTAAAAGGAAAATTTCACGTCAAGTGCCATAGGGATATCACAGAAGTATTCACATCGAATTCATAAGATTATTCCTCACTCAAGAAACTGTGGCAAGAAAAAAAACATAAAATTCCATACATACACAGAAAAAAATGACAAAAAAAGAACCTTTGTCGTCAAAGGGCTTCACGAACAGTCTGATCCAAAAGAGATCCAAACAGAAACCAAAACGGAAGTCATAGTCTTTACCAAGAAAAAGTCAAGTATCAGAATCATACAGCCGATAAAAGTAAACGGATATAGAACTAATACAACAAACACAGTGAAATACTTAGGAATCCACCTAGATAGTAAACTAACATTTAGAAATCACATAAAACAGGCATTAAGGAAGGCATATGCGATACAAAAAAGAATCTATCCACTAATGGTGGCAGATTCGGCGCTGTCGCAATACAACAAACAATTAATATACATCATGTTACTCAGGCCAACAGTATTATACGCGGCTCCGGTATGGTGTAGTGCAGCGCCAAGAAATATCAAATCATTACAAATATATCAAAATAAATGTCTTCGACTCATATTATCAGTAAACAGTTATACAATAATTAGGGATATGCATGAAGAGACAGCAATACCAACTATTATAAAGTATGTTAAAGAATTAACTGAAAATTTTTATAGAAACCAACTAGGGAATAACAAATTTACCAAAAATCTAACTAACATAAGAAGCTACAATTTACCTTTTAAGATAAAACATAAATTGCCATATCAAGTACTTAATATATTTAATGAGGAATTGTAAAGAAACAGACTGAGAGCAGAAACAAATACTCATACGTCTATTTTCAAATTTATTTAATATTCTATTTAATAAACTAATCAACTACCTCAAAACTCAAACAAACATACAAGGATAGTAGCCTTGTAAGAAATTGTTGCAAGTAGGTTTTTGTTTACAACTTTTCCTACAAAATAAGATACTTACCAAATGTAATACCAAATATGATTGCAACATACAACGCATCTGATAAAAATCTCGTAAAAGATTACATCAATCACGACTGAACAGTAGGATAGCAGAGACTACCCAACAGAATATGTCCACCAAGTATTATTATAAGTCTAGTGATAAGCTGTATTTGTAATAGTATATTTTTGTTAACTAGATTAATAAATTTCATTAAAAAAAAAAATTTCGGTGCTGCCACGATGGGGTTTAAATCCGGTTGGAGGCTAAGTTTTTTTTCATAAAACACATTTTATTTTTCCAATTCTATATCACATGGTTTATTTAAATGACTTTGCAAATATGTTTGTAATGTTTTAAAAATATTTTTTTTAACATCTGAAAAATATTTAAGTTAACATGTATACAAAAATAGTTTTAGAGTATCTCTTATTTTATCCATTCTCTAACTACATGTTTGTCATTACGGCTTTGTTTAACATTCTTTATATTACAGTTTATTAATTTAGCTTCTAAGCTTTCTGTCTTCAGCAAATACGGGTAGAAATGTGTCTTCGTCCTGGAAACCAATTCTTTTTATGACTTCCTTTTATGAGAAAGTTTTCTTTCGTGCAAATGGCCAATAGGTCCGTGGATGTAAAGCTTGAAGGTGTCTGAACCAAAGAGGTTTGAATTGAATCGGATTGGTCCATGGATGTAGAGCCTGAAGGTGTCTGAACCAGAGAGGTTTGAATTGAATCGGACTGGTCCATGGATGTAGAAGTTAACTTTCTTTGCTGAAATATAACGAAATACGGCACTTTGAACAAAATATATCACCAACGCTCACCACTTTTCTAAAAATGTTTGAAAATTCCGTAGCCTGAAGTGATGTACGTATTATCTTCCTCTGACCACGCACTATTTGAAGTGCTCGATTACACCCTATACACCTTGTAACGAGACATTTAGACATTCTGCAAATATTTGAAATGCGCGCGACTGAAATGTTACTTCTTTGGAATATACAGGGTGTTTCTCAATTATTGTAACTCCGGGAAATGG